>NC_052035.1:3628114-3957280 GCF_015832195.1 Motacilla alba alba | reverse complement strand
TGTGTATTTACAACCTCGTCAGGCTCCAAGTATTAATTAATATTACGTTCCCAGCAAAACCACGGGGAACTCAGGAGCACCCACAAACCAGCTCTCCACATTACCAAGGGGGAGGAGGTTCAAGAAAAGCAGGAAGAGACTTCAGGAGGCAACTGGTGACAAGAAACAAATAAAGGAATGGGATCAGGGAGCCGAATGAGATGAAATGCAGAGGGAGCAATGCAGAACACACCTGGCCCAAGGCTTTGGGAGAGCCTGGAGTGCTGCTCAGAGGAACAATGCCCGGAGGTGCACCACGAATATCAATGAGTGCTGAACCCTGCTACTGGCAGGCTCCAACTGGGAGAACTGGAGTCCAAATCTGGCAGCTACAGGAACTGCAGTGCTTGACAAACAGAAGACTTAGGGTTCACTCAGAGGAAATTCCTGGAAGGTACTCAGAAACCCAGTGACACTTACTTAATCCACCACACAGAATGAGAACTCAAATCCTTCCCCAGAGGAGTGTGACATGTCAGTCTGGGAGAAAAGATTAGAGAGGTCAGGCAGATCTGCAAGTACAGCTTCCTCAGAAGTTATCAATAAAAGAAAAGGTTAAATCAGAGAGGGAAATCGCAGCATATTTTATCAGGATTAATAAAATAGATGTTTATGATCTCTACTAATTTGTTTGATGGTTGTTATTCAAAAATCCTTATTTAGTCATTAAAAAGACAAGCCTCATGTAAGTGTTGTTAGCAAAGGCTTTTTCTATAGAAGAACAGCAGACGTATGGGAGAGTGAGTCAGATATTTATGTTCCTTTTTAAAAATAAAATTAGCAAGCTTTTAGAGGAACACACTGTTTCCAGATACATAAAAGCATTCCTGATTATATCTGCAGTTCCCAACCCATGCAGAAGTTTCACTTGCTCTGGCCTATACACAGCTTTTGTTCCATTCATGGGGCAAATCTTATTGAGGAATACTCCTTCAGAGAGAAAAATCATTATGGAATCATGGAATATCTTGGGCTGGGAGGGACCCACAGGATCATCCAGGGCAGCTCCTGGCCCTGCACAGACCCCCCAACAGCCCACCCTGGGCATCCCTGGCAGCGCTGTCCCAACGCTCCTGGAGCTCTGGCAGCCTCGGGGCTGTGCCCATTCCCTGGGGGAAAAAAAAGTTCCTTTACTTTTCTAGTGAATACACAAGAAAGGGAGTGGACAGATGCAAAAAATGAGCATTACACACATTACACATAGAAAATCTGTTTGGCCAAACAAGCTCATTCATCATAGGTGGTAGAGCAGGTTCACATTCTTCCTCAAGTGCTAAGAAAACTGGGAGACACTGCATCTTCAAATCTCCTCTGTGGATATTCTCAGTTCAGTCAAAGAAAGAACAGAGACCATTTCTCCCAGGCTGAGCCTGGGAATCTTAGACAAAATAATTCAAACAATTATTGTCTCTCTTTCTGTAACCGTTGTTTACAGTTATGGTTCTCCACAGCGTGTTCATAGTCACCAATAATGTGAGAGGTTTCTATTTTGAGACCAATCAGGTCCCACTTAGCGAGTGAGACTATAAAGCTCGCAACTTCTGGCTAATAAAGATTCTACTTGAGCCTTCTGATCCACCTGAAGACTGGAGTCTTTCTTTCTGTCCCTGACTCAACAGCATCACTCCTCATCATCAGCTCCAAATTTGCTAGCCGTGTATTTTCTCAAAGCATCGTACACATGGATGTGGTGAAGGCTCTTCATGAAAGAACAAACCCCATCTGGTTCAATGCAATCAAATCAATGAAAAATCAAACAAAAATTCTAAAATTATGCATTTTTAGCTACTAAAAAGCTTTTCAGCTTTTGCAAGGACATTCATAGCCCAACATTTCTACTTTGAAACAGATGGCAGTGGTGTTTACTGTGGGTTCTTTTGCACCACAAATCCACAAAGAAAAAGCTGTTTTCAAGAAGTTTCTTTTTAACCACTGAATAGTAAAGTGTCTTGCACTAAAATAATCTTTGTTGCCATGTTTCAAATGATCATCTGAAAAACGACTGGCTTTGACATATCCAAAACCAGCACTCCCTGGGGTTTAAAGAACATGAAATGTTTTTGTTTACTAATTACATTTGAAATCACTGGTTTTTTTAACTGATAAAAAAAACACTAATTGGTTATAACTGACATGACCTCCAGATATCCCAGGCACTGTGCTAATCATCTGCCTGTCCTTTACTTGGAAAAACAGAATTCCAGCCTCTTTTTCAGCCCAGCAGTTTTAACTGGTGGCTTGATGATACAGGGGCTTCAACAGGCAGCAATATTCATCTGAAAAATGCCTCCTTTTGGGTCACCCACTCCACAGAAACTTTGGGATTCGGTAAGATATAATGGCTTATTTTTGCACAAGTTGTGGCAGGGGAAGGGAACTTATTCTTCCCTCACACAGTTAATCATATGGCTGCACAAAGCTCCAGACAGAGTAATTCCTCCCTAAGGACAGCAAGGACTCTCAGCTCCAAGTCTCATCCTTTTATCCCTGAATTAGAAACCTATTTCCTGGTCAGGACAGAGGAACAGCATCAAAGCACAGTGAAGCAGGAAGAACTGGGAAACAAAGGAGAGATGGACAGGATGGGATGGGATGGGATGGGATGGGATAGGATAGGATAGGACAGGACAGGACAGGACAGGACAGGATAGGATATGTAGAGTGGTGGGGTATTTTCCAAGTCCCCCATCGTTGGGAGGAATGATGAATCTGACTCTATGTTCTTAAAAGGCTAATATATTATATTATATTATATTAATTATATTATATTATATTATATTATATTATATTATATTATATTATATTATATTATATTATATTATATTATATTATATTATATTATATTATATTATATTATTATTGAATACTTACTAAACTATACTAAAGAATAGAGAAAGGATACTTAGAGAAGGCTTAAGAAGATACTAATGAGAAATTTGTGAACTCTCTCTAGAGCTTTGACACAGCTGGCACTGATTGGCCAATAAGTAAAAGCAATTCACATGTTGATAAACAATCTCCAACCACCTTCCAAAGCAGCAAAACACAGGAGAAGCAAATCAGATAATTACTGTTTTCATTTTTCTCTGAGGCTTCTTAGCTTCCCAGGAGCAAAGTCCTGGGCAAAGAGATTTTTCAGAAAATTTGATGGTGACAGAGTGTGAAGTTCTGGTTTGGTGGATGGACAAAAGAATGCAAGAAAGGGTAGATTTAAGTGCACAGACAGCCCTGCACAGAAACAGGAATGGCCACCACTCCTGCAAGTGGTAGAAGCTGACCACTGACAGCTAAATTTGAGAAACCCAAGTCCTCTGACATCCATTAAGGTCTCATTCCAAAACTACCCTCAGTGCAAATGAACCACAGAGAACTAAATAAAAAAGTGAATTTTTCTGTTATCACAGGGGTAGGGGGTGCCTGAGCCACATATTCAAATAAATCATCCACATTGCTGCCCTGGGTTACCTGCTGGGATCACAGAGCAATGTGCAAATATTTGACCAGCACATTTGGGTATATCCCACAAAATTTTGTTTTCTTCCTGAATATTGATTTCAGGTAAGATTTACCACTCCACATCCTTCATGATTTATTCCTCTAATTACGTTTGTATTTTTTAATTTTCCTGAAAATGGAGTCCACAAGGATTTTGCTTAATGCTTTTCTTTTTTTCTCTCTCCAAGGGATGCTACCAAACAGAAACACACCAACACCTGTGATAGAAAACAGGCTGCAGACCCTCCCAAGGTATCAGACAGCTCCTTTAACATGAATTGTTTGAGGTATAATTTCAGGTCAGTGATCCTAACACACTGGCACATTTTATGCCATTGGCCTCAGGGCCTCAATCACAGTCATTTAGTTAAATATCACATTAAGTCCCCTGGGTTCAGTTCTTCACAAAAGTTAACAAATACGGGCTTAGAGTAAATGTTTGCTCTCCCACATGATAGAGAGCATGGCAGGATCTCCCTGTGCTTGTACCTGGGTAACTGCAGCCACTGCCCTAAATACAACATGATTTAAAATTTACCCTGGTGTAGAGCTACATCCACTCTAGAAATAATCAGAAATAATCACATAAAGTGATCTCAGGTACTGCTATTTTGAGCATTCGTTTAGTAGCCTCAGAGAGCAAGTCCTCAGTCACTTTTACAGGCAAAGAAAAGCAGGAGTCTGGAGTTCTCCAGGGCAGGTCTGCTCTGCTCAGCTCTGGGTTCTCAGCTCTGGCAGGTGGATGTCTCATTTTGCCAACTAACAAGCAAATTTCTGTTTGTTTGGAGAATTGCAATCACTGCCATAATTGCTGCCTTTTAGTTTGTCTCCCATCTCCATCTATTTACAGAAGTTCAGCAAATACCCAGTTTGATTCTCTGCTGTGCACATCAAAGGACTTTCTCCTTCCAGGAGCCCTAAAGCCCCTCCCTGGAGATCTTCAAAGATCCTGGATGTGGCACTCAGTGCTCTGGGGTGGGTGACATGGTGGGGATTGGGCACAGGCTGGGCTTGATGACCCTGGGGGGCTTTTCCAACCAGAAGGATTATCTTTAACTATGACAAGCCTTGTTTGAACAACCACAGGTTATTCAATATGTATATTTAACCTGGGAGAAAACAGAAGGGAAGAGCTCAGTGCTCTGTTCCTTTACCAGCACAAAGCTCCAGCAGCCAATCCCTGCACACACAGTCCAGCTCTGGCAAGTACAGCTGGCTTTTTCTCCTAAAATGAGCTTCTAGGATAAGCAAAACCTGGTGGTGTCTGCAGGGGTCAATGGGACAAGAAGAACACGGGGATGTAATCAAAGTTGTGCCACACTGATGCTTTTGTGCTTTGTTCAGGTACGGAGCTGGGCTTTGTTTTGGTTTGTGTTACTTAAACACATTTTGTCACAAAGCTTTTCACAGTTTGATAATAAAAGTTGACCCATTTCTCCCCAGGGATATAAACACAGTATCTCACACATCCAACAACTAGCTGAACTTCTTTTTGCTCTCAGTTTGTGACACAACTGCCTGGAACATTGATTTGGTTAATAGACACAAATGGTTAGAGAAAGCACATGGTAGGGACTCTAACCTAATGAAGAAACAAATTAAAAAATATATGTATTTTACATACAATAGTAACATTAAATTTTGAAATAAATTGCCTTTCCTCTTCTGCTTTCCACAAAAACACATAAAAAGCCACAGGTATCAATAGTGCAGCCTCCATACAAGGACTCACACTGCTGGAATTGCAAATAAACCTCCACTACTGTGGAATAACCCTATCAATGCAAGTGTCTTACTGGCCAATTATTAGTCATTTCCTCCATTCCCTTCCACCAGAATTACCTACTGTATTTTCTCCTGTTCAGATCGAAAACAGGATAAATACATGCTGCAGGAACCAGAGGGCCATTTGTCTGATCTTACTGACAGAAGTTTGATTGATGCAAGGAAAATTATCACCTCACCTGCAGCAAAACATTTTGATGTGGGCAGAGGTGTCTGTGAGCGGATAACGTTATAGCTGTCACTCCAGCTGCTGCCCTGGAGAGCAGCTAATGAGAAAGGCAAGGAACAGGTGCCTATAAAAATCTCAGAGCTGACACAAATACCTACAATGGTTTTACCCAAGACAGAATCCTCACTTTTTTACAGCTTTTCAAGCAGGCAGTAGAGTACATACCACTGAGTGCAGTAAATACAGGGGGCTGCTAATTTACTGTACACAGCCATTGGAAATAGCTTTCATTAGAACACCTCCCCAGCTGCACAGTATGAACTTCAGGAGGCTGTTTCTTCGTGCTCTCACGTGGCATGCAGGTCATGCTTTGTGTTAGAAAGTTTATTTTCCTGTAGTTCCTGGCAGCACCATTGTGGAAGCCACACTCAGCTAAGCAGCAAGTCCATTGCTGATTATCATTTCTATAATTTATTTTTTCCTGCTCAGACCTCAGATAAATCTGATCCATCTGTGCCACTCATTCCTGCTTTTGAAGCAGAAATATAACTCTCTGCCAAACCTCTACAACATCCTCCCCCCCAAAAAAATGCCAGGAGTAAAATGCAGCTTCCTAAAGTAAGTTCAGCTGCCACAAAGTTGGCTCTGAGGCTCCTTAGGCTTTAGAGAGTTAAGCAAATCCTAGGAGCACACAGTGTAAAAATATTCTGGGGTGTTTTTCATGTGCTTAGAGGTCACAGACACTCCGTGGTTTACATATGTCTATTCATATGCCAGCTGGGATGGTGAGCACTAAGTTGTGTTTTCCAAGTAAATACATCTGTTCAGCTCTTCCCCCTCCCAGTTTCACTCCATCTGATTATCTTCTAGTTGGAACAAACAGGCAAACAGGGAGGCTCCGTCTCAAGCACTGTGAGCCACAGAAAAAGCCCTCGCATTTAAGGTCAGGTAGCAGGTTCACTTACCCCAAATGATCAAGGCAAATTTGACAGGAAAAGAAAAAACCAACTCACAGCTAAGGCTGGCAACCTATTGAGATGTATGCAACAAAAATAAAACTTAAATGATAAATACTGAGCCTTTGCTAAGCATCAGTAAATTCTGGATGTAAAAATACCCAACCAAACCAAATAGAAACCCAAGATATTAACCAAAAGGGATCACTCTGGCTGGGAGCCTGTGGTAATCACAAATCCTCTGAACAGAGAGACACAGCTCTCCCTGGATTTTCCTGGGAAGCTGTGAGAAAACTCAGAGAAAGAATTACAATAAAGAATTACAACAATTTTTATCTCAATCTCTGCACCCGGCAGGCAATCTCTGTTTGTCAAAGATGTTTACAAGAACGAGTTCCTTCTTGACCAATAGGTGAGAGAAGGTTCCTAAAGGCCAATCAGGTCTTAGGTCCACCATTGTTTCTATAAGAACTGTGACTTTCTAGTCATAGAAGTGTCTTTTCATGCCTCCTGATGATGGAGTCTCTGTATCACCTTTGGCTGTCCCCTTTGGTGATAACTGGTGACACCTTCAGTGACAGGAGCCCTCCCCCTCCCTGACCACATAAAAATACCCAGGGATGAAGCAAACATCAGGATTTGGTCCAAAAATCCCCCACACCTCCCATAAAAAGTCAGCAATAGTAGTGGAACCAGCTCTAGCAGGCAGACACACCAGAAGTGCCTGATAATGGTTAAGGTGAATCTTTCTTTACCACTCAATGCTTCTCTTTTTATTTCAGGTTTTTATGATACAGAGAGTTTCACAATACCCTGCAGACCACAACACTCCTTCCAGCTTTCCCTCTCCTGGGCTGCATCTCTGTTTATTTCCAGTTTAAAACTCAGCCTTGAAACATACTTCTTGATTTAGGCTGTTCCCTCAGAGAGACCCCACAGTATTACACCAAAAGATCAGTTCTTTCTTTTTCACAAAATGCATTTTGAGGCAGTAATAAATGCTAGAAATTCCAATATGCTGCACAGTGTGCTGTTCACCCTGAGAGCTGCAATGATGGGTGATTGGTGCTGGGATTTCACAAAAAGCATTCCAGAGCCTGTGAGAAATTGGAGAGGATTGAAACTACCATTCATTACTCCTGAAAAAAAGCAAAGGAAAAGGGTGGGAGAGACAGCACCAGACAAAATCTGAGACTCATTTACTCCAAATGAATGTGTATAATGGCCAAAGTACCAGCTCAGCTCACTGCTGGTGACAGTCTGGTTGCCAGATCTCAAAATACTTTCTGTGCTTTATTCCTGTCAGAGTTAAAAGACATAAATACAGAGAGCAACAGAAGGAATTCTGAAAAAAAATTTTACGACAATCCCACTGCAAATCTGGGAGTTTCACCTCCTGGATGAGTTCCTGAACTCCACAGCACTTGCTGTGGAGCTGAGAACAAGGGTGACAGGGCTGGAGCTCAGCGCTCTCAGAACAACAAGGTCACACACAATGTCCCTTCATTCATTCTTCATTTTTGCTGGACAATTGTGTTGATAAAACAGCACAGGATTCCCAAGGCACTCAGGTACAGTTCCAAAGGCTTGGCACAGTAGGTGCAGCAGGAGCCCCCATATTCCCTCAAAATACCCAAACTTTAACATGCCAGGGAACACATTTTGGTGCTGGGGAACAAGTTCAGCCCTCATGGTGTGCAGGGTTAGAAACGTGGTGCAGGAGCACACACAAAAATCCTGCATGTCCCAGCTGTGAAAGCTTTTCTGAGGCACAGAAATCCCTTCTGGGGTGGGCTCAAGGGATTTCTTTCTGGGACTGACACCAAAAGGCTGTTTGATTAAAAATAATGTTACATTTAACCGCACCTGAACTGAAAACTAGTGACTTCCATCCAGCCTCCATTAGTTATTTTTGAGGTGTCCAGGATACTCTCTCAATAATTCATGTATTATTTGTTACTGTTTGATGCAGAAGTTCACCATGTGGGTGATCTTGCAATGATCTGCCATATGAAACATTGCTCATGGAACAAGTGCTTTTCCCTGACCATGTAGCACATGTTTATAGTGCCTTTCCTTGGCTCTGCTGAAGAGGTTTGTGTTAGAATTGGGGAAAGAAATATTAATTAAATCCATGTGCTTAAAGGTTTCCCCATTCCACAGCAAGAAAGGGAACAAAGCTGGTAAGGAAATGTATTCATTGTGGAAACAAAAGAAAATATTTGACAAAAATACCTGAGAGTCCAGATTGATATATTTTCCCCAGAACTGACAGCAGTTCTTCAACAGAACAAGGGACCTTGTGAAGACACTTAAGACACATAAATTAACCAAACAAAGCCAAGATTGTGATCAATACGGGTTCACATTCAATACTTCAAGATTGATTATATTTAGAAGAAAGGATGAAGATCTGTTAGCTGCAAAAGCTGGAAACATCCCACTCAAATAAGGTATAGGTGCTACACAGGGAAGATAATTAAGTATTTAAAGAGCTTATCTAAGGCTGGTGAGACTTTCTATAATTTAAAACCTTTCAATCACAATCTTTTTTGAAGACTCTTCTGCTTTATTTATACAGCAGTGCTCATGATGCAAGAATGACTTGTGCATTCTGTGGCCTGCATTTTACAAAATGTCGAATGAGATTAAACATTTTTTTCTTCCTGTCATGACAGCTGTAATTGAAGTGAGATATATGAAAAATAATAAAACTTCCTTATGAGTGTAGAGCTGCTACACCTGGGGCTGAGCTACACAGAAAATTCTCATCCTCTCTGTTGAAAGTAAATCCTGTAAGAGAGAATAGTCTGGTCCCTATTGAAACTATCACAGCTCTAATGAAGGCTATTAAAATTCCCTTTTTGCTCAGGAAACACCAATAATCCCACTCTAAAGACTATAACAGTACTGTGATTCCATAAAGATGAGATATAAAGACATTATGGTGAATTTGAGGATAACTCAATACCAGAATGATTTTCCTTAGTCTCCTTGACTAAATGCAGTGTCAGTTAATGCTGAATCAAATCTCACTGGGCAGGCTTTGAGAGGACCATGCATGTGGGGAAAAGGTTCTTTCTTGGAGACAAAAAAATGCATTTTTCCTAATTATTCAATTTTAAATCCTGTAAGGGAAATTAATGAAACAGTCTTAAGGAATCCTGGTGGTTATATATATATATATATAATTTGATATAAAATGCTTGTTTATGATGAGACTTCAATTCTCAAGAGCAGTTGGGTTTGTGACTACAACAATGAGCATAAAACCTTCCACAAGCAGAGTGATTGATGCATGCTCTGAATGGCCTCACCAAAATGCAAATAAATCAATGTACCAAAATTCTGGGTCGTCCTTGAAGCACAATATTCTAGACACAAGTGAAACCAAATTATCCACAAGGCTCCTCAAGTAGAGCACAGGTAAGGTTAAGTAAAAGGGAGGTGGGAGAAAACAATGCAAGAGCAAGCACAGAAGTGTTTATATTTAGAGTTTCAACCTCAGAATCATGGGAAATACTGATAAATCACTATTTGATGAGCAGTCTGGGTCAGAAGATTCAGTAATACCCCATTGCTGATCAAAAGGCAGCAGGACATGGTCAGCAGTGTTCACAAGGGTCAGTCAAAAAGTCATGAGCAACGTGAGCAGCAAAAGAAGGTTTTGTGTAACCTGAAGGCAAGAAAAGAGAAAATTGTAGAAGCAAGTAATCCAAACCTCTTCCATTTTAATTTGTGTCTGTACCCTGCTGAGGGAACAAACAGTTTGGAAGTTGTAGTCTGTCATGTAAGTCAGTAGTAGCTGCAGGGTAATAAATAGGACAGTAAAGCATATGCAAAGTCTGATTTATGGGATCCAAACAAAGAGAGCCCAAGTCTTACAGATATTTGCATCTTCCTCACATGCAAACAAGCGCTGATGGAAAGTTTCCTGCTGAGAAAGAGAGAGAGAGAGAGGCAAGAGATGCACTGGAGAGAAACCTGTTATGGAAAAAAAAATAAAAGAAAGAGGACTGGAGTAATTTCTTTAGACAGGGGTTTTGTGTATCTTGGCACCAGAGCAAAGCACAATCACAGAATCACAGAAGGGTTTGGGTTGGAAGGGACCTTAAAATTCACCTCATTCCAACCCCCTGCCATGGGCAGGGACACCTTCCACCATCCCAGGCTGCTCCAAGCCCTGTCCAACCTGGCCTTGGGCACTGCCAGGGATCCAGGGGCAGCCACAGCTGCTCTGGGCACCCTGTGCCAGGGCCTCAGCACATTCTGAGTAAGGAATTTCATCCCAGCATCTAATCTAAACTCTTCTCTTTTAGTTTGAAACCATTCCTGCTCACCTTGAAGCTGTAATAGCGCAGCTGTTCAATAAGCAGTGTGGACTTTTGGGAGCAAGGAAATATCATATTATGGGTTTTTCTTCTCAAATTCCTAGGCCAATTTATAAAGAAGTTGCAGGGTTTTCTGTAACTATCACCCCATTGTTCAGCAGGTTTCTGGTCTTAGATCTAAAGCACCTTTAAAATTCACAAAAAAAAGCTGGACGGGGTGATGGGGAGGGTGTGACCTGAGGCAGTCTCCCAGTACCAGAGGAAGAATTTACCATGGCACAACATCAGAGCAAAGCTGGAAAGCAGTGCAACAGGTTTGAGGGGGTGGTTCTATGAGAAGAGTATTTCATCAGCTCATTTCATCCATGAGAATGGATGCTGGGAAATTATTTGCTTTGAAAACTGAAGCAGTCTTCAGTTGGGTAGAGACGGGAAAGGAGGGCTGCAACATCTGCACTCCAAACTGCAGTTCTGGCTGCTTCCTGGTCTCACAGTCTCAGTGAACTAACTTCCTAGTGATCATTCTTTCCTTAACACTGCAACAGGCTCTTCAATCTCTTCATTCAGACAGGACAAATGCAAACATCACCATCAGCTGCTCCCTGGAGTTCAGTCACACTGGCTCAGAAAGCAAACCAGCTCAGCTCCAGCATTCAGAGCTAAATGCTGTGCAAACATTAAAAATCCCATTCACCTGAATTCCTGACACAAACTCCTGCAATGGTCTCCATGCAGCACCACTCACAGACCCCAAAAGCCTTCTGCCAGCTCCCAGATTGGAAGCTGAGAAGATTCTGGAGCTGCCTTAATGCCAGTATCCTTAGCCCCATCATCAGTCAAGTGTTTACAGAGCTCCCATCATTTGTTTCCTTGTGAACTTTCAACCTTTTTTGCTTCAGGATTAGAGGCTCAGCTTGTAAATGCCAACCTCTAAACCAGCAGAGGAGTTTAACCTTGCAGAGGCTGTAGTGGTGTGTTGGCAGGAGGGAGAAGAGTGTGTGTGGCACCCAGACCTGCAATCTCTGATGGCTGAACACCCGCAGGAAGAGATTGTTTAAGGAAGGGTTAAACCTCACCACAATCCCAAGTGCTCCAAGATGTACAAAACAAAAGAAAGCTAAGTTAAATAAGTCAGGGCAATGTAAAGAAACAACAAATAATTTCTATTGTTTTATATCTTGCCTTGCAGTTTGTTTAAAAACAATAAAAATAAACTCTGTGCACATGTTTCACACATCCTAAGAGACTAAATCATGCACTGTGCAGACTCACAGGATGCTGCCAGCAAAAAATGAAAGCTCAAATCAAAGCAAAGACAGCTGGGAATTCATCAGCACCTGGCTCAGGGCAGAAGTTGTCCCTTCCACAGGTGATGTTCAACTCCCTAGTTCAGTGTCCTACAGCAAATGCAAGACTTCTGCTGAAAGCCTGTTAGCTGAGGAGTTAAATTACGGCATGTCTGAAAGAGATCAGTATCTGAGCTTCTTTAGCACCTGGTACTGCAAAACTTTTAAAAGTTCCAGTAACCACATTGGCTTTAGGTATTTGCATCTACAGAAACAGTTTTCTCTTTTCTTTGGAAATTAATTGGTTTCTCCCACAGACATGGGATCTACAGGTCTCACTGTATTGCAAATACACCCTTTTTTTTGCAGATTTATTGTTAAAGATTCTCATACTAACAGTCATCCGTCCTTACTAAGATATCTGGTATATCTTAGCTTGCATTTCACATCAAGTAAAACATTACTTTTTTAGTGGGTTTTTTGGGGGGGTTTTCTGGTTTTGGTTGTTGTTTTTTTTCCTGCAAAAGAAATATATTTTGGTGCGAAAATATAATTGTTATCTCTGCCCTGCTGAGATAACAGCTCATGCTCAACAATTACACCCCATAAGTGCCCAAATCTGCCTGAATCATCCCAGAATCTTCACCAACATCCACAAATGGTGACAGATGACACTTCAAGGGAGTTTTCTTGAATGGAAAGCAGTTAACAGCATTGTAACCACAGGGTGGATAAATTAGGAACAGCTTTAGATCCTATTTTTCAGGAGAAGCCCATTAATAACTTCCCTACAATTAAGCAGGCAGAGGAAGGATGAGCAGAAGAGAGTTAACAATGCATGTGACTCATCTTTCGTGCTAAGTCTTTAAGTTCAGTCATAAGCAAAAGAAATGTGTAATTTTGAATTTTAATGTCATGTGAGCATCATTAACAATCAGTTTGCATGAAAATCTGTACTTTAAAAAGGAACAAAGAATGGAAAGCTGCCGGGTTGTTTGATAATGGCACATATCTGGTGGTCATTCACTGCAAGGACACTTCCAGGCAGCAAAGGCAGGGGGCTGTGTTCTTGGTATTTTATGTTCTTTTCTGAGCATCAACAGTCCCGAGTTAATCTCTATGCAGTTGCCTTAAACCTCCTTAATAATTCGAACTAGAAACTAAAAGTTTGCATGTACAGGTGTGATAGGAGAGCCATTATCATTTCCCAGGTTGTTAGAAACAAGGTGAATTTAAACCCTGAGTACTCCCTGCTCATCTTACAGAGGAACAAAAAGGCTGCTGAAGAGAAAAACAAAAACTTGGGGAAAATATAGATTGAATTGACAATACACCATTAGTTTATGAACTTGTCTTGTACCCCTTGTGGCTTTGTCTCCTCCTGAATATGTTTGTTTACACCCTCTTGATTAATATAAACAAGGGAAACCAGGAAACGTATTCTGGACCATTGCTGCAGGTCTGTGTGGCACCGGATGCAATGCTGACAACTGGATCCTTTCTGTAAACTGCACACTTATCACTCCTCAAGGAAGTGGCTTCATTTCCCAGCTCTGTTTTGGAAGTTAAACATAAGGAGAGGGAAATATTTCCTTTTGAGAGGACTCATGTTTCATACCACTGAACATCTACGATACAACAGCTCTGTCTTCCATCTCCTTCATTGGCTTCACAGATATGAAGTTGGATGGACAGAAGAGAAATTGGAGTGCTTGTAATCTCTTTGCCTCCTCTCTTCTTACCACACACCCACCCCATGATTAAAACTGAGTTAAAGCAACAGCCACTGAACTGCACTGAATTAAACAGAGCAGTGACGAGTTCAGGTAATTACCAGCAGATGCCAACAAAGGGATTGGTGCAATCCCTACACCACTATGACTGCAAAGAAATAAAGGGAGAAGTGGCTTTTTCAGGCACTCTGTTAATGACAGAGCCACTCTCCCTCATTCAGGTATTTCACAGGCAGCACAGCCCTCACAAACAGCCAGGATGCACCTCCCAGTCTGGGGGTAGTGCTCAGAGCTCCTCATTAGGTGTTTTAGCAGATCTGTACTCAGCTTCTCACAGCACAGCACAGCACTGAACACTGACTGTACTTGTGAGAGCTGGGAGGAAACAGGCAAAGAGAGAGCAGGCAGCCCGAGGGAACCCTCATTATCAGTGTCCTGACACTGCTGGGAGCACCAGCCAGGGACCGACTCCTGCTCACAAGCTGATAGCTTTGAGGGCCTTGATTAATGTGCAGAACTCAGGCAGATGAGTTCAAATGTGCCCAGAAACTTCTGTGATCTGGATGAAGCTGATAAATTCAGATAGCAATCTTTACACCTGCCAGCTGCTTATTAATGCACATGGAAAACCTGCTTTTTTGACAGTAAAATCTAAACCAGATGTGCCACAGCTGAGCTTGTCTCCCCAGGAGTTCTAAGGGACAGAGGGACGTGGTCTTCCGGCCACTCTGATGGCAAAGGAGGACAGTTCCAATACAGAACCTACTTTTCATACCCACACCCCATCTCCTGGGTGAAGTATGGAGACCTGAGCATCACCAGCAGAGGTTATATTACCCCATGATGGCCAGGATGTTTTTTGTGTCTGTTTTAATGAGCACATTTGGCATTAATATCTCAGGGTATAGAACTATCTGTGTATCAGGCATGAAAATATTAAAAAAAAAAAAACAAAAAACAAACAAAAAAACCCCCCAACCTCAAAACCCTAAACAAACAAACAAAAAATCCAAACAAACAAACAAATGAACGAACAAACACCAACCAAACAAACAAAAACCAAAACAAACAAGCAAAAAAAAAAAACAAAACAAAGCCAATACAGAAAATATTTAAATGGTTGGGTCTTTGTCACATTTATCACATCTCTCTATAACAGCTCTACAGGAAGTGAAAAACTTTGGGGTTGGTGAGCCTCCTCCATGATTACATGGAACTATCTCCTCATCCCAGGAACACATTCCAGAGTGTGTTACACACATGAGTCACACACTTCCAAACCCACACTGAAATTCTTGTTTGCAAGGAAATCAATGGAGAGCCTGATGTGACATTTCGAGAACCAGCTCCAGCCCAAGATCAGGCTCAGCTAAAGAACAAAGATGTTTTCATTTCTTATGATTTTAAAGCTCCAGAAAATTCTTTCTCCTAGTGGGACTTCCTGCTGTTGAATATTTACCTGAAACTATTCTGGAGTCAGTTCTAGTAATAAATACTGAGACAGCAAAATACCTGTAGAGCTTTTCCTTGATGAATCTGTCTTAGTAGTGTAAATCTGAAATGTTCACAGTGTATTTCATACTGGAAAAGCTTCCATATATGGATTTATTTAAATGGGTAATTATTTATCATGTTTTTCACACCTGAGTATCTCAACTCCAACAATTTGACAGGTTTTCTTGATTCAGTTCATTGTTTAGTGCTTTTGTCTGTGCTGTTTTCTTTTGTTTTGTGGTTTGGGGTTAGTTTTATTTTGTAAATTCTGGTGTCTTGCTTTTAGGAAGAGACTCAATCACTCGAGCAGATTTCAGTGTGTACCTGGTGAGTCAATAAACAGATGGTGGAATTGCAGTGATGAGCATCACACCAGAGGAGACCCAGAGAGAGAATGATAAACAACTCTGACAAGGAGCCCACCTCTCCCTCTGGTGTCACTCAAGGCATCAGCTCCTCGTGCGACTGATAAAAGCCTGATAAAAGCAAAAGTGAGCTGTCCCAAATACCACAGTGATGACAGAAAGCCTCTCAGGTAAGAGACAGGTTATTTTTCCTGCCAAACACTTTGAAAATCCACTAAGACAAAATTGAAGAGAGCTAGAACATCACCTTGGAGGTCTATGGAGAGGCTGGGCTGAGGCTCAACAGGCTCCTCCTAACCCTGCAGTAGTAGAACAGACCCTACAAAAATGCCAGGAACCTTAAAAGCATGTTGAGGTAGCAACAGGTAGCAGGAAACAAGTAGCAGCCTCTCATTTTAAGAGGCTTCTGGAGAGTGAAGACCTCAGAAAAAAATGGCTCATAAAAATAGGACATAGATGCTGTAATATTCCCTCTTTATCAGTTCTGCTCGGATTCCTTTCATATATTGAGTGATTAATTTGGGCATCCAGAGTACCTGAAAGGGATCAAGGAATAAAAAACTAACTGCAAACAGTTCTCCATACACCCCCACAGAGTTTAAAATGTTATCCACAGCCTTACCTGATGTGGCATGTGTCCTGGAAGGACACCAGCATTAATAGAGACCTCAAATGATAAAATTCTAGCCAATTTCCACAGTATTTTAAACAATCTTTATACAAGCAAGGCCTACATTTTGCTCAGAATACGAGGAACTGCCATGCAGCTTTTACTTAAAAGAAAATTACAGGCAGGAAATGTTCCATTCAGGTGTGAGCAGTGTAGTGAGACACAGAATCTCTGGGGCTTTTTTTAACTGCCCTGTACAAAATTGTATTAAATTACTATATGTGCACCAGTGAGAGAGAAGAAATAGAGAAGAGCTATTTCCACTGGAGCACCAAAGGATGGCAAGGGGGGCAGATGGAAATGATAGGTTTTTCTGGCCTGGCTATTATGATTGGAGAGTGCAAAGAGAAGAATAAATGTATTGTCATTTATTCAAGCCAGAAGACAGACAAGCATTAGCACATACAGCAAATAGCTGCCTGGAGAACAGCATTTTCACAGGATTACAAATGTATCTCCTGCCACTAAACATACTGGAATAATTTGGAACTAATACTGTTATATTCTTTTGTATAAAATTGCCAGTAATTTCTTTTCAATAATACATTGCTCTTAGTGAAGGTGCCCACAGACAATCAAGGTGCTGTGTTTAATTTCATTGATCATTCCGTTTGCTGAAACAGGAATTTACTATCCAATTTGGAGCTTAGGAGTATGCACATTTCAAAGTAAAACCACTCTTCTGATATCTATCAAACTTTTTCTTTCAATATTGAGACATGTAAACTACTTTCTGTTCTAAATACTCCAATAAAACTTCTTATGCATAGGGAAGCAAACACATCTTTCAATTAAAAAGATTACATAGACACACTTAAATCTTAATCTTTGTTGAATCACCCTGTGATTTTATGTTCCTCTGATCAAGAGAAAGCACGTGAGAAGCAGAGATTTAGCTTGGATTTAGCAGGTTTAGGAGCAGGACTATCAAATGAGCAAAACCTCAATTACAGGCTAATTGAATGTATGCTCAAGTACATTATTACAATTCAATAATCATCTCTCCAGAATTAAACAATTCCAATTTGCTTTCATTGCCGCCTGTGCACATGCATTACAAATTTGCTATTATTCACAGTAAAATTAGTCAGGCTGGTCGGAAGCCCAGTGTGTCACAGGGTGGTACTGAACTGACCTCAAATGAGCCACTTAACCTCACCTGCGTCCTAATCAGGGATGAGGAGCAGGATGGGACCTTCCCACAACAATATGATCCTGTTAAAGTTCCTTCCAGGTGGGTGCATTGCTGAGCAATCCAGCAATGAGGCCATCAGCACCTTCCCTGCTGGACATCCAGCCATTCTTGGTTTTAATTTATTCTTCTATTTTTTTCCCAAAACAACAAACATGAAGTTTGTTCCCAACTGAAGCTGAAGTTCCCAACTGCACCAAGGGAAACACAGGTTGGATATCAGGAAAAAGTTTTTCACAGGAAGGGTGATAAAGTTCTGGCACGGCTGCCCGGGGAGGTGGTGGAGTCACCATCCCTGGGTGTGTTTGACAAAGCCTGGATGTGGCACTGGGTGCCAGGGTTTAGCTGAGGGGTTGGGGCTGGGTTGGGCTGGATGATATTGAAGGTCTCTTCTAACCTGGTCATTCTGTGAATTCTGTGAATTCTGTGAATTCTGTGAATTCCAGGCACCTAACTGAGCCTGGAGTGCTCTGATAGCTGCTTGCCCTGGAAGGGTGCCTTCCCTCTATTTGCTGTGGTACAATCCTAGGTGTGCCCCTCCTGGCAGTTCAATCCCCTTTTAATTGTGAATTAATTCCTCCAGATTTGAACAAGATACAAGATCACTGGATGGGAATGAAAAGCACTTGGCATCCACCACAAGCATTCTCCTCGTGATCCATGTGGTCCAAACATCTGCACCACACAACACTCCAAGGCATAACAAAGGCATCTGATCACCAAAGGACAGATCAGTTGGCAGAAAACAGCACAGTGGACAACCTGATCTCATTTGTACAGCTGCCCTCTGTTTTCATACCCTCCACTTAGATCAGTAAATTATACCCTGTGAGCAGACCCAGACTTCAAATTCCTCTCACCCTAAACACAGAATACCTCAGGAACAACCCAGCCACTTTCTGAACTCACCACCTAAGAGACAGTGAGCACTCCTGTGGTGCAGCTCAAGGTAGGTTTAAAAAATAAAGAAAGAAGAACTCAGCAGAGGGGATAGCACTTCACCACCTGCCACGGGAAGGTGAGATTAAGACACACCTTGCACGTGTCAGGCTCTTGAATCATGGTAAAATGGCTAAAATCCAAACACCCTTCAAGAACTACTGATGCTTCTACTCTGGACTTCAGGGCGTCAGCAGAATCAATCCCAGCATTTACTGCCAGCAGCCCTGAACAGTCTCTGCTGACATGCAATACTGCACCACAAGATTATTTCTGCCTGATAAAATACTGGAAAGGAAAGCAGCTTGTGAAGCTGACTGACAGTCAAACTATTCAGCTAACTACAGTAAAAGTCCCCATAGCCACCATATTTTACTACAAAACTTTAAAAGAGGGCTGTGTCCAAAGCTTAAATTCAAATATGGGGAACTGCCACGCAGCTTTTACTTAAAAGAAAATTACAGGCAGGAAATGTTCCATTCAGGTGTGAGCAGTGTAGTGAGACACAGAATCTCTGGGGTTTTTTTAACTGCCCTGTACAAAATTGTATTAAATTACTACATGTGCACCAGTGAGAGAGAAGAAATAGAGAAGAGCTATTTCCACTGGAGCACCAAAGGATGGCAAGGGAGGCAGATGGAAATGACAGGTTTTTCTGGCCACTTTAAATTCAAATACCCAAGATACCGACTTAAACTCAAGTCACTTTCACCCTTTTTCCTTATTTTAACATGAACGAAAGAAGGTCCAACAGAATGCCAGTTTTCATAGACAGTTATCCCCCAGGAGGAAGCACTCCTTGTGCAGGAATATGGTTTGCTGCTCCTACCTTTGACGATGAGCTCGGCGTAGTTGGAGACGCCGGAGCCGCCGTCGGAGCGGATGACGCAGCGGTACTTGCTGATGCTGCGCTGCGACGTGTCGGCCACGCTGACCGTGGCCGAGAAACGCCTGTGGTTGACCACTCGAGTGACCATCAGGGCTGTGTCCCTCCCGTTCCACTGCTGCAGAGGCAGAGAGAAATAATGCCATCATGGAGACAGGTAGGTTATGTGTTGGTGCATCCGTGTGTAAGTCGCTCTTTGGCGTGCTTAACATGGTCAGAGCTCCGTGTTCACGTTGCTGGGAGAGGTTTTGGACAGCACGGCTTTTCAAGGGAAGAATTCAGCCATTCCCTCAGGAAATCCACAGGGCTGTGTGAGCTGGGCCCTAAATATTCTTATACCTAGGTGAGGGTGGGCAGGCCCTGGCACGGGGTGCCCAGAGCAGCTGGGGCTGCCCCTGGATCCCTGGAAGTGTCCAAGGCCAGGCTGGACAGGGCTTGGAGCAAGCTGGGACACTGGAAGGTGTCCCTGTCCATGGCAGGGGTGGGACTGCATGAGCTTTAAGGTCCCTTTCAACCCAAACCTGTGATTCTAATATATATTTAAGTTTGCATTTCTATTTAATATTTGATCTATATCTGGGCTTTTGGTGTGTTCTAAGGATACAAAGAGGATGAAGTGTCTGGAAGGGAACACATATGAGGGGCAGGACACTGAGGACACTTGGCTTGATCAGAGTAGGAATTCAGTGACAGGGACAGGAGCCAGGGAATGGCTGGAGCTGTGTCAGGCTGAAGAGCAGGGAAAGGTTCTTGCCCAGAGGGTGCTGGCACTGCCCAGGCTCCCCAGGGAATGGGCACGGCCCCGAGGCTGCCAGAGCTCCAGGAGCGTTGGGACAGCGCTGCCAGGGATGCCCAGGGTGGGGCTGTTGGGGGGTCTGTGCAGGGCTGGGGCTGCCCTGGGTGATCCTGGGGGTCCCTCCCAGCTCAGGACATCCTGTGATTTTAAGATTAGCTCCTGCAGAGGCTGCAGAGGGGCAGGTCTGACTGCCACTGTGCAGTTCCACCCAGTGTAATTAGAGGCCCAGCTTGGATGTGAAAACACAACAGCTGAAGGCTTTGTGTTCACCTGGGAAAACACTACAAATGAACAGATTCTGTAAATTTGGCCTTTTCAGATGCAAAACTCTGATTCTGGACCAATTTAAATAAATTGGTTGGATGAGCAGACATCCTTGTATATCCAGCATTCCCCAATAAACCTCTCTACCAATGCCAGACTACATTTTTCCAACTGGAAAAGGGACAGGCAAAGAATTAGCCAGAAATTGTTCTCCACAGGATAAACACCTCAACCTCCTCATTTGTCCAGTTATTGGGAATTTTAAAGGAAAGCACATTGCTGTTTTGGCAGTTTCCACTAAACAGTTTTTAGGGGTGTTTCCAAGGCTATTTTCATTAAATGTTGCAGTTTTAGAGAATGGAAAACAGGTTTTCATTAACAATAGCAATTCTTTTCTCCCCAGCTCTGCTTCTCACAGGGAAAGGTTCATATCGCTGCAGGTCAGAATTGTTTTCACACACATCTAATTGTAACTGGGAAAATATTTTAATGAAAGAACCCAAAAAAGATAAAATAAGTCAAAAATATATCTCAGTGGGTGCTAGATGTACACCACAGGTAAATAAATTCAAGTTAATAAAGCAGTTTTTAGAAGAACAGCTGTGATGAGAGCATAGTTACTGAGTATAAAATCATTTTTATATAATGCCAACCACATGTCTCACCAACTTAAGCCTTTTTCCCAGTACTATTTTTAATTTTTATTATTAGATTAGCCAATTCCTTGATTTAAGCTAGATTTGAAAATGTTATTTTTAAATTTTATTAAAATGCCTGAAGTCAATTATAAAATTTGATAAAATCTGGAATAATTTTTGACTAGAAAGGCCCTTCCTGTCTCCCCCAGATGTTACAACTACAGAGTGATCAAAACCTCTGGCACATCATTCCAAGTTGAGAATAAAACTTTTGGACTGGCTTTAGTGTTCTCCAAATTATGTTGGCCTTGGGAACATGCAACAAGAACCCTCTTGACTTGTTTTGGACTTAAACACTTAGGAACTCAACTATTTTAAAAGCTTCTGGAATGGTAATGCTGGGAGTCCAGATAGCAGAAAAATTCAAGGGGCAGGAGAAATTATAGTGTCCTTCACTGGGAAACACACACGCCATGTGCTGATGTTGGGGTTGATGTCAATTCTAACACTGACAATGCATTCCCAAGGTTTTTGCTGCACCCACCAGAAGAGCAGGACCCAGACCAGTTTTTGATCAGTAGGCTGCAAATAAGACATCCAGGGAAGGAATGTTTTGGTCTTTTAGTGAGTGACTAAAAGGAACAAGACCAAATCTGCTGTCAATGCAGCCAAGGGAAACTGGGTGCAAGAACTGGGTGCAAACTGGGTTTGCCTATTTTAACCACACAGGTAAGTAATTTCAGACCTTGGAGATTTCCTTCTTAACAATTATCACTGACTCCAGGCTGAGAATTTTTTAGGGTGAAAGGAAAGCAAATGGCATAATAAAGCAGAAGAGAATTGCTCCACTTCCTCTCTCTTCTGCTTTATGGCTGAGTGTTTACAGGTATGTGGACATTTGTTTGAAACCAGAATTTTGCTGTTACTGGCTATTTGTTTCCTTTTTCTGTCTCCTAATTCCATACTTCGTCACCTCAAACTCTCACCTATAAAAAATTTACGGCAGCTCTTCAAAGGATCTTAATGAAAATATTTTCTTTCATCACCAATCTTTCTCCAGCTATTTATTTCACTTGCAAAAGCAAAGAAAGCCCCAAATTAATCACAAAAAGCCCAGCAGGGCATTGCTTTACCTGGAGCCAGAGCTTGTCGTGCTGTGACCACTTCCCCCCGGCGATGCACTGGAAGGTGGCGTTCTGCCCCACGTTGACCTCCACGTTCTGCAGCCGCAGGAAATGGGGGGCTTTTCCTGACAAAAGAGGCAGAGGATTGCAAGGGTAGAGCCAGGCAGGAACCATCTGTGCTTCACCCACCCAAACACCCAGCAAAGCCTTTGCAAAAGTGGCTTTGCAAAACACAGCTGCCCTTGGGTGTTTAACTCCTCCTTGCAGGGAGAAGTGGGGATGGAGCTGGGAAAAGGTGGCCTGAGGGATCTTAGAGAGCCCTGGCAGCTCTGAAAATACAGATTTGGATCAAATCACAGGTTCATGGTCACTGGCACAATTTCTTATTGCCTGCTATAAAGAGTAATTGAGTCATCTCTTTTCTTCAGAAAACTATGTTTCTAAAAAGGTCAAAAAAAGTCAAATGCTTTTGTGCTTGTCAAGCATGACTGACCCAAACCCCATTTTCACATGAGTCTTTTATTCTTTTTCATTTCTTGACTATCAAATATGTCCTAGACCTTTAGAATAACGCTTCATCAATATCAAATCAGGTATTAAATGAAATATTCATTTAACTGACAGTATTGTATCACTGGTTTAGTTTAAGATCACTGATATCAATGTTCTGCTGACACTAAATTCAGCATTAGTTCAAAATTAAACCAGTGGTATTAAAAATGCAGACGTGGAGTTTTTTTCACAAAGAAACTAGATGAGAGGATTATCTTTTTGATTAAATATCAGACTGAGTTAGGTCTCTATTCAACTAAAAGTATAAACAAGATTACAGCAGTGAATGCAACACCTTTAAGTGAACTATTTTCTTTCAGGACTTCAGGAAAAGGTTTGTGCATCATGTGAAAAATTTTAGTATGATACTCTGAAAAAACACCTAAAAAGGTCGGTGTTTTTCAACAATATCTGCATATTTTCTAGTATGATTAGACACTGAAATACATCATTTCAGAGGACAATATAACCTCTCTTCTGTTGGAGGAAACAGCTTTAAAGGGAAGTGGGCATCTTTGGCCGCGCATGGCTGAAACTTGATGTACAAGTGTTTGACACATGAACAGAGAACACGTGTTCATACACCATGTCAAATGTTTTTATCTGCTCCTGTGCCCCATCCAACACAGCTTACTGACAGCTCCTAAGGACAGGAACTCTGTACCATCCTGCTTTCTGGGCAGCAGGGATTTGCATCAAGGTTTACTGGAAAACTCTCTCTGGGTGACACTCAGAATGTTCTACAGGGTATTTCAGGATAATTCTAATATTTGTGCCAGCAGCCTAAAGTGTGCAGCTGTAAGTCAGCTACGAATACAAAGGTGTGGAGTCCCACCAATGCCAACATCCTGGTCCTTGGGTCTGCCCAGCCTCTGGAGCATGGGTTGTGCTGTGATGGCAAGGGCTCATGCACACAGAGCCAATGAGCTTTTGGCATAAGGAAAATGGATATTCCAGTGTATTGCTTCACAGGACAAAGGAAAACAAGAGGCAGCACCAGCAATACATTTATTTTTCTGTATTACTGTGCCATTAGGGGCATTTCACTGCTTTTTGCTGACTTTGGTTTGTCTGCCTTTGTCATCTGTGAAGGTAAAGCAGAAATGAAGAAATAAGACCAATGATTTCAGTAACCTCCAGGGTCACCAGGAGCTTCACAGTCCTTGTGTTTTGATTTACAACAATTGTGAAAGGAATCTGAGGGGCAAAGGCTGTACAAGGAAGGGGAGCACGTGGGTGACGTTCACCCTGGTGACTGACACTGCTGAACAACAAAAGCAGCTCTGGAACCAGACAGGAGCAGCATTTACAGAGAACTTCAGCTTGTAATGAGCTCTGTATGCTGGGGGTTGCAACCAGATTGAAAAAAACCCCCAATCAATCAACTCTGTTTCAAACACTTTGTTGCTGAGTCACCAAGAATGCATTTAATTTTGACAAGGACCTGTATATACTTGAAGAAATGGATTCAAAATCAGTTTACTTAATTAAGCAGGGATACAACACAGCATCCTGCCTAACTGCTTTAAATCCCATCGTTTTCTTGTTGAGGCTCTGCCCCAGGGTTTGTTTAGTGGCCTCTATCCCAGTGAAGGGACCAGCAATCACCCAACATGCTGCGGAAGGCACAGAGCATTTGGGGATTTGTCTGGATGCTGCCAGTTATCAGCAACATCTGGTTAATACAGACTGTAAGTATTCCTTAATGAAGTAAATGCACCCAAAGGCCTGAGCAATGAGCACATGGTAAATACAAATATAATTTACTTAAGCAGCAATTAAGCATACTGCAGTTATCAGAAATGTCCTGTTAAACTTGAGCAGAACCATGTCTGTCACATTGAAAGGCAGATGTTCTTTGACATTCTGATCACAGCAAAAACAGTTGATTTCACTCCATCTATAAGATCCATCATTTTTTTGTGAGCAGCTGTCACTGACTTACTGAAACCATGAGCCAGAGAGACGGGCTGTTAAAAAAGATCTTTACATGTAACTAACTGTACATTACATCCATAAAATCTACAAAGTCCTCAAGCCCCACTGAAGGTGGGTAAAGGAACCAAACAAGTTCAGACTCAAAGACTGAGGCACAATGCTTCTTTAAACATAAAAAAGTAAATAAATCTCTGCTTATTGTTGCGTCTGCAATAGAAGAAATGCAGCACTAACATTTTTGAATAATGAACCTGCATTAGTTTCTACTTCTGCATAAGTGCAGTGCCTGAACAAGATTAATTTTTAATCTCTTCACAGCTTTCTGAGCAGGTCTAATACATTGAAACCAATGAAACTTTGGGACAGGCTTCTTCCCAAGGAAACACTGAAACAATTTGTTTGGTTTTTCTTTTCAAAAGTTATTATGAGAAGCATTTTAGATTGTTTTCTACAGCAATAAGATTAAGAAATAATAAAACCATCAGTTCATTAGCAAGTAAAGAAGAGAGAATTCCACTAGCCATAAACTGAGAGCAGCTTTGCCTTTTGTACAACTTGCAAAAGTAGGTAATTAAGCAAGGCTGACTGACTTTAGGGGTCTTGGAGGGAGACAAGACATTTTAGTGCTGACCCAACTGGGTAAATCTCTCCTTTAGACAAAAACTGTGGCCTACACCACGCCAGTACAGTCAGAAAAATAAAGAGTGCTCACTGCAGGGATGGGCGAGGACTCTGACTTCATCCACAGCTATGTACCCAGGGTGTCCTTTCAAAGAGACAGATTCAAATATCACCTGAAATACAAAAGAAAAAAAAAAATCTGAGAAAGAACATTTCCATCAGTAATTTCAGCAATCACCACATTCTGCTGCTATTCCAAGCCTGAGTCATTCAATGCTATCCTTTACCACATTAAAAGATGAATGGGTGGAGAAGGAATGGGTGCTGGTCTCTGCAGGTGAAAGTCCCAGTCTCGCTCCATCTGACTAAAGCATTCACACTAGACTGGATTGCTGATTTTTGCATGAGTAAACAATCAGGTTTCCAAGGACAGAGTTAATTACACGTTCAGCCAGCACAGTCACTGCCATTAGAGCAGTGTTCTGATGCAGCTACTTGTTCCATAGGAGAAAGTATTCCAGTCATTTGTAACTTCTGAAATTCACTACTAGAACACAGAGTTAACTATTGAAAACCAGTTTTCAACAGTTCTTTTTGTTCTAAATAAAAGCTGGCATTCCCAGCCTGCCCCTGTTCAGCCTCTTCTTTATCTCCTTCATCAAAAGATTTATTACAGTAAAAGGTTCAACTGTCCAAATATTGCCCTGGATAAAAATAGACCAAAAATATCCTTTCTAACTACAGAATTGCTGGTGTTAATTTTTCTTTGCATTTGGGCTTCCAGAACATGGTTTCTTCTCATGTTTTCATGTCTTCCTAAGATCTCTTCCCCCAATTCAAAACACAGCCAGATGTGAGATCTCCTGAAATGTATACATAAGGAACAAAAGGCATAAAAACAGGCAAAGACAAGCTAAGAAAAGCTCAGGAGCCAATAATATGTAGAAACAAAGTTCTCCTCCAGAGGGGACTGGACAACAATTAGGCTGCCCAGGAAATACTAGGAAGAAGCAAGCTACTGGAAGATAAAATAATCCAAAAACCATTAGCAAGTGTTTTGTGTTAACAAGGTCGTTGATAGGCTTTTTATGGACTGCATAAAATAAGAGTATAAAATACGTGTCTTTAGTATGGAAATTATAATTACTTTAGCAATTAAATATTCATGATAAAAATTACATTTACTGGGAAGGTCATGCAAGGCTCTACTGCAACTCCCTTAAGACCTGAATTCAAGTGCAACATTTTAGCTACAAAATCTTATTTTAGTTTTACATTTGTGAAAAGTCATAAGCCACAACACAGTAATTCTCAATTTTCTGCAAGTCAAGAACTTGATAAGTTCTCCAAGGCATTGGCATCAGGTATGAGTGATGGCAAAAGTAAGCACCAACACACAGAGAATTGGCTTTGGTTAATTACCAACATGTGTAGGGTCTTTAATACAGCACAATACATCCTAATTATAACCAACTCAGCCTCTAAAAAATCCCTGCCCACTGGTGCAGAATCCACTGAGTAGAGGACTCCTCTCAATCCAAGCAATATTGTTTGACTATTTTATTCTGTTCAGCTTCACACTCAGATATTCCCAGTCCTTTCCCAGTTCAAACTTACACATTATTGTCTTTTTGTGCATTTTGAAGCATCTCATCCCTATCAAAATGAGAAGCATGGAAGCACTCAGGCTTTCCTGAAATCTGCAAATTGAACCCCAGCATGGGGAAAAGGTAGGAATAAATGTTTATGGGGCCCATTTCTGCAAATCTCATGCTCAGTATCACTCATGTCCTTTGAAATGCAGTTGGAAATGCAGCATGATGGTTGAGACAGGCAATGCTTTGCAATTAATAATGCTTTGCATTTAAAGTAATCCACATAAATGAATACAGCTGACAAAATACAAAGCTTCACTCTTAAAAAAGCATTCTTAAATGCTCCTGAGGTCTGCAAATACAAAGTCATTTCATGTTTCCTTCCCACTGAACAAGCCCCCGTTGCAGCACTGTGATTTACCAACAATGTCTGTGTTAGCAGCCTGGCCCAGCTCATCTGTTGTGCTACAACGCTTTTCTCCAGGCATGGATCAATAACATTCCTTGCTATACATCAAAAAAACACCTTCCTGGCAGGCTCTAGTGCTGCCCTTGGTGCATTCTGGGACTGAGTTCATCCTTATGGCAAGCAGTAATTCAAGATTACACGTATTACCTTTCTCCAAGAACCATTAGAGCTTTTTCTCGCTACGCTGGAAAACATTTGCAGGCTGAGAATCCAAGTACAAGTAACTCCAGGGTAGACATGATAAATCTCCCCACGTTTCTGTCTCAGCTAAGTGCTTCTGCAGCCAGATGACTCCTATGACCCTTGCACAGAACTGCCAGACCTAAAACACGACCTCTGGCAACTGCTTTGGATACCAGTTTTCCACTAGCCACATCTCCAAAGTTCAAAGTACTTGATAAAGCCTCAGATCAGGGCAGAGAGCTTCAGATTGTTCTGCCTGGATGACTTTTTGGTACACATCCCAGTCCAGGATGGTGTGGTTTCTGTGCATTAGGAGGATAATTGATATTTTGCCTGATGTAGAGTTCAATATTTAGGGAAAATGTTGGTTTTGCATGGTCTTTTCAAAATACAGAACAGGCTGTCAGGCCTCTTGTGTACAGAGAGTTCTCCAAGAATGCATTGATTTTAAAGCTGACAAAAAAGGCAAGTGTGAGGGTGGGGAGGCCCTGGCACAGGGTGCCCAGCAAAGCTGGGGCTGCCCCTGGATCCCTGGCAGTGCCCAAGGCCAGGATGGACAGGGCTGGGAGCAAGTGGGACAGTGGAAGGTGCCCCTGCCCATGGCAGGGGGTAGAATTAGATGATCTTTGGGGTCCCTTCTAACCTGAGCCCTCCTAGGATTTTATTAAACACTTCAATGGCACATTCTAGATCATGAGTGTGAAAAACAAGACACTTCTCAGGCCGCAACACACCCAAGTTTTGTCATCCTCCCACCTCTGGACTTACTTAGGCAGAAGTGTTACTTTAGGCTGGCAAATACCAATAATTTTTCTTCTTCATTTTTTCAAGCTTCAAGTTCTCTTTTTCCTTTTGATTTTTTCTTAAACCTTGCTTAAATGTAGAAACACACAGGACTACAGGCCACCAACAAGGTGATTTAAAAAACCAGAGGCTGAAATCAGTCTACTAGACCCCCATAATATCCAGGACAGATCTCAAATTTTACAAGCCATGCTTAAGGAACAAAAATACAAGGATGACCAGAAGGAAACATCACTCACTCATCTCATCTCAAATTTAAAAAGAAGCCTCTTGCATTTTCTAGGAAGGAACTACTCCTGGCCAGGTACTGCTGCCTTCCAATTCATTCAGTTTTGTACTTCAGTAGAAAATTCTTGTTTGATTTAAAGGATTCTTTTGCCCAAGAAAAGCAAACTTGACCTGCCAAAGTACTTGTAAAAGACCTAAGTGAGGCTCAGGAAGCCTCCTATTGATATATCTGAGAGCAGGATCCCTCTTAGTGTGAG
The DNA here is from genome assembly GCF_015832195.1 of Motacilla alba alba. Classification (NCBI taxonomy): domain Eukaryota; kingdom Metazoa; phylum Chordata; class Aves; order Passeriformes; family Motacillidae; genus Motacilla; species Motacilla alba. Next base: position 3,928,471 of record NC_052035.1, on the reverse strand, counting down.
ATCAGACTGCCTTTTGCAGGTTTTTCAAGCACCGATTTTCTGGGTGAAAGATCATTTCTGTTATCTCTGTGGAGAACCAACGATGAAGCAAATTCTGCTTCATGCCCAGGATCATGTTAATATGAATGGAGTAGGAGCACTCCAGTGTGCCTTCAGAACAGTCACAAGTTGTGCAGTGCCCTTAAAAAACCATTTTCCCCACATTTGCATCTCTTTATCCTTCCCTCTCGCCTGCCTGGTGCACTCTGTGGATTCTGCTGGTATCCACAACTCTTTCAGAGGCTCAACATTAAAGCATCTTCCTCCAGCTCAGATTTTACAGACCTCCTACCCAGTTATTAGAAGCAAGAAAAAGAGAGGCTTTTCTACCTGCTGTTTTTTATACACAGACTATTTGCTGCCTTTTCATAGTTCATTCTATCCCGGTGCCTGTCTCACTCATGGCTTTTATTGGTGTCACATGGACATCAAATCTCCTGTAAGGTTTAGGATGCAATTACCTCCCAGGCTTTTGTTGTTGTTGTTGTTGTTGTTTGTATCTTGAATATAAAACAAGACAAAAGTACCCTTCAACAAATAAAAAGCAGTAGGTGAGTCCATTGTGTACGAATTATCTAACTGAAATTGAAACAATGGCTGCAAAGTTGCCGCATGAAGTTTGAAGCAGACAACTAATAAGTTGATGTAAAAGTAATATAACCAAAAAATAGCATAGCCATTACATTCCTGGGCTTTGTCCTTGTCTAAAAAAAAATTGTCTTCTAACAGAATAAATAAATCTGTGCTAGAAAGAGGAGGAGCTGAGGATCTAGAGAAGAATAACCACATATGATACCATGGTACAAGAATTTATTAATACCTTATTCCTTACACCCCCCAAATGGGTACAAGATGCAAAGCCAAGTCAAAAAATGTTCCTTCTTATGGAACCAAGGTACAAAAATAATCCAGGGAGATTTATGCAAAGTACAGGTACACATACAGAAACTGTTTCGTTTACAGCCGCACAGTGCCACGGAAAGTGCCAATACAAGTGGCAATTTCATCATGAACGAGTGGGTCTCATCAATAATTGCAACCTATCCATCAGGCTGTGGCCTGCCAACAGCTAAAGAAAAAAGTGAGGAGGAAAGAAATATGTCAAGCTGCCTATATATCCACTATAGGTGAACTTACTCTGAGAGGAAAATTGAGGGAGGGAGGTGATGATTTTCAAAACTAACAATACACATCCAAAGGAGGGAGAGGGAAAAGTATTACAAGCCCCTACCTGATAGAAATGTGGCCAGAAGGTGCTGATGGCCAGCTCTGCCTTCACCCAGCCTTCAGTCACCACTCCTGACACATTCCAGATGGGGTTGCCCTGGGGGCCCCCGTTGACCTTGACGTAGACGTTGAGGGAGCCGGGGCTGGAGCGGTCGCGGCTGGACAGGTAATAGTGGAAGTCGATGCAGTGGGTGTCATTCTCCTTCAGCGTGGGCAGCAGCAGGTGAGCTTTCTGCCCTGATGCTCTCCCAGAACTGTTCACCATCATGAAGGAGCCTGCAGAGCAAAGGAAAAAGAGAACAAAGAGTGGGTTTGCTTGGATTTTTGATGTAAACAGCTCCGTTGGAAAAGTCAGCGGGTCCCTCGCAAGCCACAAAATAAACCTTCCTCTGAAGGAAGCAGCTGTTTGGTGCCAGTTGTTAGGGAAAGAAAGGATATTAAAATTGTAGGGTATGTACACCACTAGACTCAGGGCTAACTAGAACCACTTCAATTAAATACCTTGCAAATCAAAATGGAAATGCTGGCTTGCTTGCGTTATTTTATCACCTTGTGATCACACAGTCGCTCTAAACAAAAGAACATTCCCTCTTCAAGCACCAACCAGGTTCTCCTGCTGCACACCGTGCCCCAAAAGCACATTCAATACAAGGTAACAAGTGACAGGATGAGAGGAAACAGCCTCAAGTTGCACCAGGGGAGGTTTAGATTGGATATTAGGAAAAAATTCTTCATGGGAATTGTTGGAAAGCACTGGAATGGAATGAGGAGTTACCATCCCTGGAAGTGTTAAAGAAATTTGTGTATGTGGTGGATGTGGGTTAGTGGTGAGCATGGTGTTAGATTAATGGTTGGATTTCATGATTTATAAAATTTCCAACCTTAATAATTCTATGATTCAACACAAAAACTACAACAGAGCAAGCTCTCAGCTGATATTTGCCTGCATCAACCAACACCCTTCATGCCAGTCCATACCTGTGAACCCTGAATATTTGAAGGTCATGTGAAGAAAATCCCAACTTTCAGAGCCCTACCAAGTGAGGGTTGTCAACAGAACAGAAACATCTTTACTTGTAATAATGCAACAGGACAATAATTCTTGTGGGAGGGAAGGGTAGCCTGAATTTGGGGAGGGAAATGTATACTGAGGCAATTTATGAGTTTGTTAACCTGGAAGTCTGCATCATATTAAGCGTGGCACTCAATGTTGAACTCGCATTTGGATTCATCAAGCAGTTATTTTATAGCATATTGTGTCTCCACTCATCTCCTCACAGATGCATCAAGGTGACAAATGTCAGCAATAAGGGAGAACACGATGAGAGTTATTTGATTCAATTCTGGTTACAGGATCTCCTTTATGGGGGTGCAGACACTCACACTCAGAAAGAACTAAAGAAAACACTGGGATGGGGCAGGGGGAATCTGTGTGTCAGCAGCCAGGCATGATAATTTTTAATCAAACACAGCCCTCTTGACACTCCTGGCTCTGATGCTGCTGCCAAGCCACCCTGCAGATCTGTTTGTCTGCTGGCCTCTTGCAGTTCACAGAAGATTGAGTTTGAAAAGCCCTGCCTCACTTCTGACCTATTGACTTTCCCTTTTCTTCACCATAGCAGATGACTCAGATGAGCCAGGCGAACATCTGGATCAATTCTGTGCAGTGAACAGTCATATATTATAAATTTATAACAGCTACAAGCAACTTTCTCTCAGAAGATTTTTTTCCCCCAGTATTTATGTGATATATATTCATTTTGTAAAGGATCGACAGGAGGAAGTCAATCTTAAAAGAAATAAATTAATAAAGTTACACACTCTAAAGACCTTGGAAAATTCCAGTGCAATGCAAGCACAGCTGGGGAACAGGAAGAGACTCTAAGAAAATTTATAGGCAAGATGGTCTCTGGCAATGGTGCCTTTCAGTGGAAATGAAGGAAAAACAAAAACCAAAATGGTCCCAAGTCAAGAAATTCCAGATTCTCAGCAAGAACTTGGAGAAATGTTAGAGCTGAATCCAAACTTCCTGGTTTTAGTCTAAAAATTAGGATCCTGACAAATGCCCATTGCTGATGTAATTCTGCTCCCAGTCAACCATAAAATCCTCTTCTTCAGCATGCAATGTATACACACTACTCTTAAAAATCTACTCATATAAACTAAACTTTTGAGAAACTGAAATTTGGGTTCAGTTCCTATGGTCTGAGAACTTTATTATCAGTAAGAACAGCAGGCCTGGAGAGGCAGCACAGCCTCTCAGCTGAGAGCAGCCTGGGATCCTGACACAGCCGGGCTTGGGCAGGCTGATTGTGACTCCCAGCTCCACCAGGGCTGGGTGCTCTACTCTGCAGCCAGGATGGGAGAGCTGGGGGGGTTACCTGGACAAGAGAAGGTTCCAGAAAGACCTCAGAGCCCCTTCCAGGGACTAAAAGGGCTCTAGGAGGGCTGGAGAGGGACTTGGGACAAGGGATGAAGGGATAGGATAACAGGGAATGGCTTTAGGCTGAAGGAGGGGAGATTTAGATTGGAAATTGGGAAGGAATTGTTCCCTGTGAGGGTGGGCAGGCCCTGGCACAGGGTGCCCAGCAAAGCTGGGGCTGCCCCTGGATCCCTGGCAGTGCCCAAGGCCAGGCTGGACAGGGCTTGGGGCAGCCTGGGACAGTGGAAGGTGTCCCTGCCATGGCAGGGGTGGGACTGAATTGGCTTTAAGGTCTCTCCCAGCACAACCCATTTTGGGATTCTAGGATCTCTGTCAGTACAGAGTTGCAAGAATCACTCTTCTGCAGGGAATTTGGGAGGGAAGACACTGTAAAACTGCTGAGTAAGGGTGGCCTGGTCTGGAGGAGTCCAGCAGCTGCTGTGAAATGCTTTGCCTGAGGCCACTGGAGTACAGTGAAGACAAGTTCTCCATGTGCCAGATCCCACCCTGCAGGAGGCAGGTGCAGCCCAGAATCACTCAGGGAACAGCAGAGCTCCTGTGCATTCACAAGGTTTTTGACCAAGTGCCTCCCACACTGGGGAGGCTCCCAGGAAAAGGGATTTTTACACCGTAATTGATTGCACAGCACCTGGCACAACATTCCACTTCTGGGCATGCCTCTCAACTTTTCTCTTTTTAATTTGGATAATATGTAGCTTATCCTGCCCTAAAGAACTGCTCTGATCTGTGCTGTGTCTAACTCAATGCAGCCCTGAACTGCACTGGGGGAGGTAAGTGCTTCAATGACAGCAAAAGTTAGGGAGTATTTCACTTTTACTGATCCATATATAAAACTAACAAGCTTTCCTCTGGGAGAAAAAACATCAGCTTTTATAAAAAGCTCCAAGCAATAATTACAATTTTATTTTTCACCACCCACAAAATAATGAATCACAAGCTATTCATGGCCTTTTGTGCAACTGCTGACAGTTCTGGGGAGAGTGGGGAACCTGAATCCAGCAACTGACAACACCAACAAGAAGAAAACCCATCCACCAAAATGGACTTATCAAAATAATTTGTCTTAATTACTAAAAAATAACCTTGCAAACAATTGTCATGGATAAATTATTCCCAGCTTCCTATTTATAACATATGATTTTGTTTAATACAATGTGTGTAGAGATACAGGAGGAAATCCTATAAGAAACACAATTTTCTCAAGAAAAGTCCTGATAAGAGGTATTATTTTATGACAGTGGAAAAGATGAAAAATATCCACTTACAGAGCCATCTCTGCCAGAGAAAAGAACTCACACCTTGTTTAAAGGGATTTGTTCCCTAGGAACTCTACCACAGTCCTTTCTTTCTGCAGGCTCTTGGAGTGGCAGCTTCCCCCACAAACTCTTCCCTGGGACACCCCAGGAACAGCTCACCCCACAGGATCCAGAGAAACACTTCAAGCCTGGTCATCCTAGGGGCCGAAAACTTGTAATTCCATCAAGGTAATCACTGATATAAATTATATTAAATTATTTTATTATATTATTAAATTATATTATAAAAATATATATAATATATAAATATAATAATATTTAATATAAAATTCAACAGTGAATAAATGACACTCTATATCCTATAAATTGACCCCAAATAGACTTTTTTTTCTTTTTTTTTAATTTTTAGTTTTACGGCGTGAACTTGAACAGGAATCCTGTCCTCCAGGACCTTCACAAAGTTGCTCTGCATGCTCCAAGATCAACAGATGGGATCCACATCCTATTACAAATTTCCAAATTTGTCTGTGGAACTTGTGTGGGCAAGATCCATCACTTAGGAGGAGGTGAGAGATCATGAAAACAGCTCCCACCAGGAGAAAATAAATAAAAGACAAGCCAGCCTTTTAAAGACAAATGTGGTTTTCCTCATTATTCTTAATGAAAATTGGCATATTGTGATTTAGGGTCTGACAGCCTTCTTTAGGCTGAGCACAGAGCTGAAGCTGATGGGACTTATTCTCAATTTATAGGCCTATATGTGCAAATAAAAGAGATACACTCTGGTCTGGCACCAACAAATCACTTGTCACAGTTTCCACTCATACAAAGGACTAAGGAATGAATTAACATGTCACAAATGGAAATTATTGACTAATAGATGACTGAAAGCCTCCTGAATGTCTCCAGGCAAGAACATGAATAAAACAAAAGGTATCTTGGAGAAACTCTTGTTTAGACTGTTGCATATCCAATTGGGGGAAAAAAGAAACAAAAATATTATTGAGTTTCATTGTTTTGTTTACTTCCTAACAAAAGTTCAAGTTTCCAATATTACACTGAACTGAAAAAAATGAAATTTGGAGGAAAAATTATCTATGCTGGATGAAAGTTCTTTTTTTATGTTTATTTGACAGAAAAGTATAAGCTTATTCAAGCAAATTGAGCGTAAGGTCAATTAAACATGGTGTTCTTGGATCAACAGGTTAAATTAATTAATATCTTGCTGGTTTTATCCTGACTATGTAAAAATGAATGTGTTATGCTCAGATCAGTCAGAAGCAAGAAGGATGGGGAGACTGTAAATAAATTCATTTTCAAAAATCCTTTGCAATGGCAGGAACATAAAACGCCACTCTCTCCTAGTTATTAAACATACCACTGAAAATTGGGGAATTAAACCATGAAGTGCTCTCTAGCTGGCCATAAATTTCAATTTTTCCCCTGCTTGGTGGATAATGATGCCTTGATAAGCGTCCTATTATTGATGCATCTGCAGCACAGCTCCTGTTTCTGGAGCCGAAACACTGCTCTGCAGCAGATGGTGGCTATTGTGTTTACACATCAGCACTTTATGTTTGCCTTCTCTCACGTCTGCAGTAAAGAGAAGGCCGTAATTGAGTTTTTAATGGCTTTGCACATTGTTCATTAAGTTTACACGAGTGTGCTCTGACAAATGACAGCTGAAGGAACGAGGCACCGAGGAGCCGCCGGCAGCGCCTGGCAGGCCTTGGTTGGTGCTGTCTCACTGCTGGCTTTGAAGAGCTGAGCTGCTTCAAAAGTCAAATTACAGCAACCAGGAAAGACTTGAAAAAGAAGCTGTCAAAATGCTCCGCTGCAAAATGAGGCTTCTAAAAGCCTGAACAGCAAACCCAGGTGTACAGTGTTGTTTTAAAGAGCAGACTCTCCCCAACATACAGACACGGGTTTCCAGCAGGTGCACCAGCCTGTTTTCACACCCACTTGTGTTTATTGCCAAAGAACAACTCTATCTCCCAGAAAGTGAGTCTGACACCTGTCCTTGTTAAGGCAGAACAAAGCAGCATGGGATAATCTGGGCTGAAGGGGCCTCAGGCCAAGCCCCTGCTCAAAGCAGGATCAGCCCTGAGCTTACCACTGAGTCTTCCACACCTCCCCAGAGGATTGCTCATCCTCTCTGGAAAACCTCCTCCACTGCTTGACTACCCTCATATTTTTTTTTTCCCTTTTTATTCAGTCCAAAACCTCTCATTTCCAGTTACATCTTTGTCTCTCATCCTCCAGGCACCTGCTGTGGTACAAACTAACTCACTACTCCTGATCCCCTCCTGGTAGGAAGGGATTTGCCGGGCGAGGCTTGGCTTTGCAGGAGTGCTCTGACCCTTTCCCAGTATCCCATTCCCAGGGGACAGGACTAGGGTCACTTCAGTACCCCATACACTGAGACAGAGAATGGGTTCCTTTCCCTTGATCTTTCCCTTTATCATAGGGATGGCTGCAGAAGCACAGATCAGAACAAGGGGTCTCTCTGAGCTACCTTCAAGTCACTCTGAAGGCCACAGAACAGACACTGAACACTCCATATGTTAAGTATGACACAATGTGTTTGTGGACAATATAACAAAAGTCCATCTACCTCCACACTTGGTTTCCAGCAGTGGCAAAGCAGCCACTTTAAGCAGAATATAAAAATTCTTCACAGGGTCCTGTGAAGCAGAATTTACCATTCAAATCTTCTGACAATCAGTAATATAAAGATTTTTTTTAAGTCAAGAGCTGCATTAAGCTCATTTATTAAATAGCCACAGAATAATCTCTCTCTCATCATTTTTGTTGAGTCAGGAGTAAGACTCTGTCAATGAGCTCTGGAGTTTGATTATACATTGTGCTGGGGAAAATAAATGAATATTTCCATGCACTTTAAGATTTTGTAACTTAATTTGTAGTTATTTTATGAAATTTATGATTACCTACCTGCTGCACACTTCCCACATTTTTACACCCATTTTTGTGTATAATACTAGAAAAAGACTCAGAAATCTCTTCCCCTCACTGATGTACTACAGACAGCAGCGTTTGTACAAACCCAGAAATTCTAAATCTCATAAGCACATTCCTTTTCCATGTATTAGGGCAAAATCAGACCCATGGGGTTTAATTCTTAAATGTGAGTCATACTGAATTAATTTAGCTATGAAATTGTTTGATTCGCTGATAAATATGAATATAAATGGCAAGTTGAGTTCAGTATCATTCATGAGGACAATTCATCCACTTGGGAAATTGTTAGATAATAGGGAAGAATTTTTAAAAGAGACAGTCTACTGTTTGTAAAAAGCTTTTCTTCTGGAAATGAATGTTATTAAAAGAATTATTATTCTGGGAGATTTTTGTCAGAAAAATATTCTCAGAACGAGACTGACCTCATATTACCTCAAATATTTGCTATAGATATTTGAAGTAAAGATTGTGACGTAAACAGTTTCTCATTCCTCCCTGAGAGATGAAGTGTGTGCAAAAGTGGGTCTGCTTTGCCCATTTCCAAAAGGCCTTGGGAGGGGAGAAGCTTGCAACGCCTTTGCTTTATACATAAAACCAAATAATTGTGGGGCCATGCTCAGAATTAGGAAAAGCTGGTTTCCCACAGGTCCATAACTGCAGCTGCAGACTTCTCCACTGATTGCACGGCCTGAGCCATGCAGGACTGCTGCATTTCAGTGCGTACCCAGACACCGCTGCCCATGAAACACGAGTGCTTTGGTATCAAACTACACTCCTCTTACAAATGCTGTCCAAAGCCTGAATCGTGGTCACCCACAGACACTGAAAGATGTTCACAACCCAGAATTGATGCCTTATGAAGGCTGCACCCAAGATGAACCCAAATTGGACACAAAATGCACGAGCACTTACGGGGGCTCTCACTTTGATCAGTTCTGCTCCATTTGCACCTTGCAGTTCATTGTCCCATTCCAGCTCCAGCCCAGGCACTCCCATCCTGCTTGTTTTTCTCTCTCCAGCCCACGCTGTTTGTGCTCTTGGGCTGAGATTTGGATCATTTGTCCTTGGTGCCCAGCTGGAGGAGGAATTGTTTTGTATCCCTGCTCTGTGCAGAGAGCTCACCATCCCCTAATATGAAGCCCAGACCCACACACTAAAGCAGAATAGAATCTGAAAAATATAAAAGCTAAAAGCTGAGGCATCAGAATTGTCTCCAGCCAAGTGGCAGCTTTCCTTTATCCCCCTGTGAAGTTAATGCTGAAGAAAGGAACATCTACTGCAGAGGCTTCAGCAACCTGGATGGGGAAGATTCAACTACCTCTGACAGAGGAAACAAGAGAAAACTACATCATGGATTACAAAGAAAAAAAGAAAATCACATTTTAATGACTTTCTGGTGGTTCAGAGTCACCAAACCCTCTTCAACTACAAAATCCATATGGGAGGTGATCAAGTGACAAATAAGCCAACAAATGTCTAATTAGCAGAGGGCTTTAAGGGGGATAATGGGATTTCTGCAAGAGGCTGTGAAGCAGGGACTTGGGAAGGACTCCATTTGTTAATGGGATGCTCTTTTAACCTTGCAAGATTATTTAAATCAATAATAAAAATAGCTGCTTCGGTTGTTAAAAGCATTCTTCCATCAGTGTAACATTTTGTGCAGCTTTTGGTCACATCATGTCCTTTACAAGGACAGCCAACGACACAGACTGGGAGATTTGCAATAGAAAGATAAAGTTCAGGACTCAGGTTCTGACTTCATCATTTCCTCAGTGACACAGGTTTTTATTCTTTATTGGCCTGAAGAAAATTCAACTGAAACATGAAGACAGAATTCTTAAGAATGGCAATGAAAAGAAGCACTTGGGAGAGCAAGCATCCAACACAGAAGAGACAAGAGGAAATTTTTAAGCACAGGAGGGACTTATTGCCTCAGTTTTTCACCATGGCATGATCTAGAAGTGCAAGAAAACTGACTGTAACACCTCAGAAGTGACAAGGCAGAAAAAATAAATAATATCTCTTTCTCTATTGCCTGTTCCTGGCCTCATCTACAGGCCAGAGTGGTCTCCAGTAGTCTGTAATCAATATAGAGACCTGTTGGATCCAGTGTGGAAAACCAGCTCAAAAAAATGAATTCTCATTGCTGTGGACACAAACACAGCAATGATACCTCACTGCACTTCCAGACATTTGTTCTAAAGACATTTGTTGAGTCAGCGAGCTCCTGAAGGCATTGACATTGAACATTACTAGTCTGTAACAAGCACTGCACAGTTTCTCACAAAGATTCATGACAACATTTCTCACTTCAGTGGTGCAAGGTGATCCAGCATGGCTTTCCACCTGCATCTCTAGGGCACACTCCTTAAAAATCACCACTGAGAGCTGCAGCTTGAATAGCATCGGAACTCGAATCATATTTTCCTCTCCACCAACAAATTCACATTTTTATTTACCACACAAATCATTGTCCATGAGAATTCAGGAGAACACCTTTGCTCTACAGCTACAGCCATGTGGCAGCTCTTCTGTGTATCAGAGAATCCTAGAATGATATGGGTTGGAAGGAACCTCAAAAAACATTTAATTCCACCCCCTGCCATGGGCAGGGACCCCTTCCACTATCCCAGGTTGCTCCAAGCCCCGTCCAACTTGGCCTTGGACACATCCAGGGATGGGGTGTCCATATGCACAACATATCTCATGCTTCTCTCTAGAGTCCACTCCTATTTCTAGAATTTTCCTCCCACATTTCATAAACTTTTCTTTAATAAAAGCCCAATTGCTATAGCTGGGTTCACTGAGAAGCAAAAACTTATGTGTGCTATAGAATCAGAAATAATTCTATAAATCTCAGCCGTGAAAAACCTTTTTAATAGACTCATTGCCAGCATTCACTGTTGCTAAGGTCACTGCAGCAGTTTCCTTCAACACTGTCCTTATTCTATTATTTATAAACGTGGTATAAATTGTTTGGCAGGGATATTTTAAAAAGAGTCCATTAACAGTGGAGTTACACCAGTCTATCAGGTAATGGCATTTGTAATAAAAACCATACAATTTGCTGTAAACAATAGTCAAGAATTCTCTGCAAATTTAATTTAGTTACGTGATTATCTTTCAAAACTGATGAAAATGTACACTAAACCTTGCAAACTGAAGAGGTTTATTTGCTTTTCATTTCCAGTAGCCTGATAACTACTTATCCTACCAATCACTAGCTTACCACTTGGGTAAAATGTAGGCAATTGATTTAAACAGCTAATAATATTTATGTAATTAAATGGGCAAATAAAAAATAGGGGTAATAGCCATTATCCAACATTATCTCTTCATTTATTGGCATCAAAATTCCTGTTCTTAACACCCAAGAGCTTTATTGCAGCTGAACCTTGAAAGTAAAGACCCAGAGACATTGTGGGGACACGAGTCACAAACTCTGCTCAAAGGCTATCCCACAGATGTTGCTCAAGAAGGCTCAGGGTTCAGCAGAATTCACCATCCCTTCCTCACTGATTTAACCTGGGGCATAACCTGCTGCCAAATGCACCTCTCTCTCTCAGTACTAGCAGGAGAGGAGTTCAGAGGAAATGGTCAGCACTTTTTGAACAAGTACTTGCTACTTATTCTGTGTGCCTCAGCTTTGTATTCAAACACAGTGCTTATTTTAAAAATTAAATTCTGTATCCTGTCAAAACCCTACGGTTAAAAATAAAAATCTCTCCAACCAGGTGGATACAGATGCAAAGAACACATGTTTTAGGTTGTTGACTACAAGCAACTGAATAATTAAATCACTTCATCTCAGCTACTGCAACATCAGCTCTCCTTGGAGGGGGCAACAAGCCAAAAAAGAGTGTTGTTTCCCTAAAACCTCTCTCCAGAAACAGGATCTGATATGCTTAAACATACATGACATGCACAAAATTTGGATTAAAAAGTCAGGTTTCCAGGGCTCTCTGTCCCATGAAGATCTGATTTATGTAATGGTGAAAAGACACAGAAAACAACTTCTAACAACACATGATTATCCTCATAGACTGCTCTGCATCACCCAGAGCCAGTGGCTGATCAATTAAGCCATTACAAATTTAACAACAGTCCTTTGCCAGGGCAGCCTTTGTTCTCGACTTTTATTTTGTGTTGATCTTATTTTCCAACTCAGTTTTTTCTCTGAACACATATTTTTATTTTTGCATAATCCTCTCCCCTAACACCACATTAAAAGATGAAGGACAGGCTACAAACTCCGTTCTGCCTCCTTCTCCCTTCCCAAAGATGCAGCAGCTGTTGGCAGCAGCCTCATTTGTGAGAGGTGCATGGATGAATGGTTCCAGGTTCAAAACAAGGAATTACAATTATAATAATAATAATTCATAATTGAATTTATTTAATTTGGCTACTCTGAAGCCGCTGAGGTTGAATGCTCTCAGGTGGTTACCCTGGTGTTGTTCAAGGTTTTCAGGCTCCAGTCTACTGTGTCTAAAAAAAAGCCTCTGTGTCTCCAAAGCCTCACAAGACCATCACTGAGACAGCTCTACCCAGAGCTTCCTGCTCGTGGCAAGTTAATAAACTGTGCTTATCTTCGTGCTGCTGTGGTTAATTAAAACTGACATCAAATCTAAATTGCTGGGCCAGTTGGACCCTAAAGGTTGAACCAACCAGGGCTTTGTGGAAACCACTCTTGAATTGCCTTTGGCATCAGCCAGGCAGCTGCCAGAAGTATTTTGGTGCAAACATCACTTTCCTGGGCAGCACTGAGCTCCACAGTTCAGGCACATATTTATTTTCAATACATTGGGCTCTCTGTTTGCTTAATCATTAAAGACAAATAGCTAAATATATTTTATTACATAATTCTAGAGTATTAGGAGCAGTTTCCATGTCAGCCAGAATTAAATGTCTCATTAGCAGGCATGCAGCTCCATTGCCAGCCAACATTTATGTTCTCTGCAACTCAGCTAACATTTCCATATGTTTTGTATATGTAACATTTTCTAGGAAACTGCAGAGGGATTATTACCTTTTCTATTTGTGACAGAAAGCACATATTAAATGTAATGCCAAAAGGCAACCAGAGCAAATGATGTCTGAAGAGGAATTGTGTCCTCAATTTTACATAACTCTGCTCTAACCATATGGTCACTTCTGTGTACATCTAAGAAATCAACACTACAGCTCCAAACTCAGAATATGTTAAAGGTCAAAGGCTGAGCTATTTTTTGCACCAAAATTTTCAAATTTGATGAGCTCAGTTTCTGAGCACTGGGTGCTGCTGAAGTCACTGCTGCTATTCTGGGAGAGTTGCAGCATAGCCAAGGATGGAATTTGGCAGAGTGGGTTCAAAAATAATTAAGGCCATCTCACAAGCCACCACAGAGGATGGCAGCACAACAATTTCTCAAAAGGAGCAGCTCCAAAGTGCCAAAGCAGAGGCTGGTGCAGGCCCCAGTGGGGGCGTGCTGGCACAGGGGGAAGGAGCCACGGCCAGCCCACGGCTTTCCCAGCTGTGATCACCAGCATTTGCTCATTCCCGTGGGAACTAAATCACTCCAGATTTTTCTTCTTAACTCAGTGTTTGTTTGCCTATCTTAACTCCTGTTAGAACTGCAGCAACCTAAACAGGGGGCTGCTACCAGCACCCTCTTTTCCAGGGGATTGTATCATTCAGGGGGACATTGGCCAGCTGAATGTTTCTGAGTTATATTTAAAATAAATTTTAAAAAAAGAGAAAAGGAAATGCCAGCTTGAAGCAGCTCAGTTTGCCCACAGTGGATGGTCCTGGTGTTCACTGAAGGTGCCTAAGTCTCGGTGATAACAGACTAATTTGATCCAAATAGCAGCTATTTCTGCATCAAATGATTAATTTGGTGAGTGGTTCACACCACAACACAGTATTTGTGCTTAAAGAAATCAAAAAACACACAGTTACAATTAAAGATTATTAAACTATGTCCATTATTACACCAAAGTCTAATCATTATTTAAGAAAACATCTGATAGCACTGAAACTTGACAAGTATTTTTGCTCAAATAACTTGACCCTTGTGTTTAGTAACAAAGCACTTTTTGAGTAGCTTGAAACATGCTGCCTTTGAGCCACTGTATACGTGCCCCTGCTTTAATCAAATAGCCTCAGTGCACTTAAAGGACACATAATTTGCAATATTTTATCATGTTTCACTTCTTGGTCTTTTTGATATTAGGCAGAAACAGGATTACCAGCATCTACAAAGGCTGTTAGTCCCATGTGCTTTTTGAGCTGGATGCCTGTGTAAACATTTTTTACTAAATTGCCCAAAAGTACAGAGAGATTTATTTCCTGTGGACTGCAGTTCATTTAGAAATAAACAGTGTTATGTGCATGTTGTTAAATTTTTATTAGAAATTAATGGTATCTACTGAATCACATTTTCTGGTCCAGATTTTCCTGCTGAAAACCAACAGGGCAGGATACTACCAGAGCTATTCTGAGCTCTGCAGGCCATGGCAGATGGACTTGATAGCACTGCTTGGATGGGAGCTTCAAATATTGTAACTGCTGAGTTCCTTGATCCATCTAAATCCACCTTTTCCCCGTGGTTCCTGCCACAGCAGAATGATTGGTTTAGATGGCCAGGAATACATTGAGTTTTAGAGTAAGCAGAGTTCATAGTGTTCACCAAAAATCAGAAGTTCTCTATGAGAAACTGCCCCCAGCCTAGCCCAAGCTGATGAGCTGTTAGCTTATCTCCAGTCCCTCACAGCTCCCCACCCTTTTCTCTCAGTGCTACTCTAGTTATCCAGTTGTCCATATTTTCTCACAGAATGGAATTTAATGCATTATTAGGAAGGACATTTGGGCCATCAGTTGTGAACCCTCTGACACTTTTGACTATTTGCTGTCTGCACTCACCTTCAAAACCCACAGGGAGTTTTGTTTCCCCCTGAGGATTACTTTAGATAATAAACTCTGAAAGGCATTTCAAAAGCTCTGAAATAAATCCAGTTTAAATCCATTATTACACTGGCACAGTAATTTCTGCACAATAGAAAGTCAGAGTTTTCCTCTGCAAAGGTTCTGGTGGTGAGTCTGCCGTGCTGCACCCACCCTAAATGGATTCATCTATTTATTATTGTTTCAATCATTTTCCCTCCAAGCTTCCTGGAATCATCCCCATTTTCTCTTCTTCAAAGAAAAAATTCCCACTGCTTTTCTATTTACTGGTCAATTAAACAGCTATGAAAGAAATATATCAGCAAAGCAGCCCCTTCACTCCAAAATCTCCTCAGATGATCCAAGACTTGTTGTTCCTCACCAAAATGATAACCAGTCGTTTGCCCAACATTTCCTTGGTCTGACATCCACCAGAAAGGTCCATAAAAAGACACAGCAATTTCTAGAATTAACACTAGTGCAAAGTAATCATTTGGAGCCTCTGAAGCGTGCATTTTTCTCTAAGTGAAGCAGCTAATTACTGCTATTCTCACTGACTCACCAGTTCCCATTTCCTGCAACTAGGAGATTTAAATAAACCTAGAATCTCCTATTCTTATTCTGAGCGTCTCTCTTCACCCCAGTTTCAAGTCCCTACATTACAGTTTGAAATTATTCTTAGTAGACTCCTTTTCATTTTGGAGTTGAATGCCATTTTTATCCTCAATGTTTACATTTATTTGAAAGGCTGAGAGATTTGGGGCTACTCAGCCTGGAGAAGAGAAGGTCCTGGGTACACCTTAGAGCCTCTTCCAGAACCTAAAGGGGCTCCAAGAGAGCTGGAAAGACTCCTGTGAACAGGGGGAATAGTTTTAACTGTAAGAGGGCAGGGTTAGATGGGATTTTAGGAGGAAATTCCTCCCTGTGAGGGTGCTCAGGCCCTGGCACAGGGTGCCCAGAGCAGCTGGGGCTGCTTCTGGATCCCTGGCAGTGCCCAAGGCCAGGCTGGCCAGGGCTTGGAGCAGCCTGGGACAGTGGAAGGTGTCTCTGCCCATGGCAGGGGTGGAATGAGATCTCTGTGGTCTCTTCCAACCCAAGCACCATGATTCTGTGTTTGAAACATATCCAGATCCACACTACAGCTGGCAGTAGTTTCCTGTGTTCTCATCTTATTACTTCCACTGGAAGCAATGGCAAGATCTGCACACAGTTCAGTAAAAAAACAGCTCTCTGACACACTTTCAATTCACTAATTCTATTTATCAAAATTGCTGTAATTTAAGCAGGTGTAAAACATTTGGGGGATTACACATTTTGCTCATTAACAGACAAAGAATACTGGGAGATGTTCGTGGCATAAATAGGAATAAAAACTAAAATTCTAAATTAAACATCTTGGAACAATATAAAACATTGAGGCTTGATTGGATGTTAGGCAATTACAGCAGAGCATTTCAGATGGCCAAGAGGTAAAGTAGAAACTTCTGTTATATTTTAGAACCTGAATACAGCTTCAGTCCTGGCAGGACTTCAAAAGGGAACAGAGATTTTTCCACAGGCAAGGCTTATCCTACAGTTCCGACACTTTGCAGTTGAAACAGGTTGTAAACACCTTGAGTAGAAGGAACTCAAATTAAAATACACTTGAGCAGTTCTCTGGGGTTCTGATCCTGCTCTAAATGACCCAGACAAATGAACCTCCCCCTGAACACAGCATGATCAGCATCAGTGCCAAATTATTAACAAGCATTTTCTCAGTAGGATTATCTATCCCGGAAAAATAATTACCCCTCAGGGCCTTGCAAACAAACAAACCATTTATGCAGGATTTACACTGAGTTAGCTCACAAATTCCTACACACAGCCTGACCTTCTGAGCATGCAGTTTTCTCATTAATCTCTACTACATAAATCTAATCCAGGATCATGTTTAACATATCAAATTCTACCCTTACTGAAGAGTTGTGTTCTAGACAGTTCCAAGCATCAACATTGTTCTGATATGGATTTGGGCCCAGAGATTTTCCCAACATCCACATCCTGCTCATTTTTAGAACCTGGTTTTAACAAGCAAGCCAGGATGATTTTCATTCAGCTTTTCACTTGTAAACTCCACCTGAGTTGAAGGAGCAGAATTCGGATGCCATCCTCCACATACAGACACACAAACACACACCCAGATTCCTGACAGCCTCTGGACATGAGAGTTTTTAATCCACTGACAATAATGGTGTAATTTGGGGTGTGCATTAGATTTACCCAAACCATACACTGTGTGACAGATATTCACTGTGCTTCTGCCACTAGAAATGCCACTTGGTGTCATTTATTCCTTCGCTTGTCTTGACAATACCACACCAAGCATTAAAGAGATGCCCGGCTTGTAAGGAAATTCAGCAATATCTCTTGATAAACATGTGTGTCTCTGCATGTTATAGTTACAAGTTGCTGATATTTCCCTGAAGTGATTAAAGCTCTCAGATCTCTTCAAGCAAGAAAACTACCCTGGTAACTTTATCTTTTACAGATACATCCCCAAATCTTCAAAGTATTTGTCAAGTAAGTGTTCAGAACTCTTTTGTGATCTGTGCAGTACACAGGTAGCACGAGAATCAGCAGGATACTTCAACCTAAACCATCTTGGCTTAAGAAGGAAACTCCAAAAGAAAACTGAGTGCCCCTGTTGTCTTTCAGATTGCACTCAACCAGACAGCTGTGGTGAAAAAAAAATCACAGGAGAAAAAGAAAACATCTTCAAATGCATAAATGAATAAGATTTCTTCCTCCAATAGTTCAACATAAAACAGATAATTACAAATTCTTCTTTATAAACATTACGTAAGCTTGCAATATAGTCCAAAAAATAGGCAGTCAAAAATGCAGCAGTGTTAACAGCAAAAACCTGGGACAGATCTTTTACAGCTCCCATTCCACAGGACCCTTCCACAGATTGGCTGCTACTGGTGTTACATGTCCTCCATGCACAGGGCTAGAATGACACTCCACTCAAAGATTAAACCCTTATAAAGACTAAATGAGGAAGTTTATACTCCTGAAAAACAACTGCTGAAATGCTCTCCATGTTTATCACAGAATCACAGAACAGGCTGGGTTGGAAAGGACCTTAAGGACCATCTAATTCCACCTCTGCAGCCACGACAGGTTGGCAACTGCAGTTTTTGCCTTGGAGGTTCTGCTGAAACACCATCAGAGTAACCTGCAGAAGTTGCTCATGACTTTGTCATTCACAGAGATCAGTGCCATAATAAATTCACTGTGAGGAGTAACCTAATGAAACCTAGAATATTTCCCTTGACTTATTGCCAGGATAATTGATTTGTCAGGAGCAATGATATCAGATCCTGGACAACTTGAGTAGTTCTCAAGCTACCAACATTTCTCAAAAAAAAAAAAAAAAAAAAAAAAACCCAAAAAAACCCAAAAACAAAAACAAAAAAAAAAAACCAAAACCAAAAACACAAAAAACCCAACCAAAACCAAACAAAATAAAAACAAAAAAGCCAAAAAAAGCAAAGGCATTTAGCTTGCCTCCTCTTGTTTTTTGATAAAGTACCGAGATGCACTGATGCTTCAAGTTTGCATCTTAATTGTGTCAGTGATCTGTGATAACTTAGAGGATGTGATGCTCTAACCACACACAAAGGCCTCAGTGCTTCTCCACACACAGAATTGTTCCCTTCCCAACTCTAGAAAGATGCTACATTAAAGCAAACACTTCGTTTAAAAAAAAAAAAAACAAAAAAAAAAACCCAAAAAACAGTAAAAATCTTAAGATAGTCTGCTTAATGCTCTGCTCAAACCAGTTCTTCACACACCATTTTCAGTGGCTGAGTAAGAAATGTACCTGAGATGAAACACTTCAGATTGGGATGCAAATGTAGAAACTAGCTGTGGAAAAACAAAGCTCCTTTCCATTTGTTCAGTGCTCTCTAGCACAGAGCCCCGTGATGTGAGCCACCAGAGGAACTGAGATTGAGCAGTCCTGCCACCTGGCAATTGCTTTGCAGATTTGCCTAGTTATGCTAGAAGGAAGAATCCAATTTCCAAATCTCCAGGCAGTCCATTTAAAACACACCTTTCCATTTGGAACACGTACCACTTGCAGCTTGTGCTTTCCTGAGACACAAATACATTTCACCCTTGTAAGCAAAGGCTCAGCATATTCCACTACAAACTGCTAACATGCCCTAGATTTACTTTTGCAACACAGATATCTTTATGAAATTTTGATTTCATAGTGCTGTAGGTACCACATGCTAAATGTAATCCTTCCTCAAAAAAATACATCATCTTTTGGAATCTTACCCTTCTTTTCTTCTAAAATATTGGATCTATTATTGCATCATTTAAAACATTTCCAGATTTTTTTTAGTAATGTATTGTGACAGTTCATAAACGAATTAACAAAAATTAAGATAATTTGCCCCATTTGGCTCAGTTTCCATTTTGTACTTATACAGCCTCTATCAAGGGGACTAATTTGGAAGAACAGTGGAGTGTAATTTCTTCCTGTTTCCAGAATCAGTCAGACTCAGCGTGCAACCATTTCCCTATCAGTTTCTTAAGAGCTGTATTTCTAAAGAGTATATCCTCAACCACCCTGGAATTCTCTGGCTCTTTAACATATTTATTTTTCTCTAACATATTTTTCTTACACTTCAGTGTAAGAGATTGTTTAACCATTTCTTATTTAGGAAACTACTGAACAAGTCTCCTTCATGTACAGTGGTGCTAGGAATCAAGCATCAAAAGGCATCTAAAACACCACAGAGCACCAAGTTCTGAAGTATTTTGTAGGTTTTTGGGCTTTTTTTGGAACTAGATGATCCTTCAGGTCCCTTCCAAACCAAGCCTTTCTATGATTTTAAAATTCCATGTACTGAACCACACAATTTTACAGCCAAAGTCTTATAGGATGTGTTAAAATGTGAAGCACTGCTTACCTGTAACTTTGAAATGAGTTTAATTACTCATCAAGCTCTCAGCATTCCCACCTGGATCCAATCTGAGCCTGGCAGCTGCACAGCAGCCTTTGCCCCCTGCATTGCCAGAGGAGCAGCTTTCTTCTGCCCTGCATTGCCAGAGGGAGAGCAGGCCCATCTCCAGCAGCCCTGGAGCTGCAGAGGAAAACTCCAGCCTTGTGCAGGATCTCTGCTCCAGCAGAAGCACAGCTGGCCCTGCAGGAGGGCTGAGCCACCATGGAATGGCACTGCTGCCACCACCCTGACCCACAGGGGGCCAGCTCCTGTTCTGACTCTGGCAATGGTTTGTTTTGATTTACTACATTGTTTATTTTTTAATTTTTTCTTCCCTAATAAAGAAATTTTATACCTTTTCCTGAGAGCCCCTTAATTTCAAAATTATAATAATTCATAGGGAGGGGGTTCACATTTTCCATTTCAAGAGAGGCTCCTGCCTTCCGTAGCAGACTCCTGTCTTTTCAAACCAAGACAAGAGCCAATTCCAGGGAGCTGTTGGCCAGCTGGGGACCACCTGCTCACTAATCTTTCCCATGCCAAACACCTCCCAAAAAACAAAAGTCTTCATAAGCATTCAAACCACACATACGGAATTCCAAGTGTTCTGAACAACATTGTGGCAGCACTGAAAGCTGATGACACTGGCAACAAAACACAACTGAAGAAGTTTTAGGTTTATTATACAGGGACAAATCACAAGAAAAAATTAATTTTATTCCACTTTTTCATTGAACTTCTCAGCTGTCCCAGCTTGGACCATGCCCATGCTAAAGCTCCCAGTGAAACCAGAGCCAAGGCTCCCTGAGCCAAGGCTCCCTGAGCCAGGGCAGGGTTCTTAGGACTCATTCCTCACATTTATCACATCTATCACAGCCAGACAGAAGGTGTGAAATGCCATTTACACAGCCAAGAGGGCCACAGACCATAACTTGGCTTTGGTCTCGAGCCTCTCAGTGCACAACCAGGAGTGGCTCCAATGGCTGAAACAGGATTTAATCCATAAAATCAGTTCTGCTGCTGCCTCATCCTGCAAATCTCCCAGAGACTCTTTAAAAATCAACAATTTCCTAATAAATGTAAATATTGGGAGAACAGGTCTTCCTGCAAAGCAAAGACAGAGTGAACATTAAGGTCAACCTGAAATTAGTCCAATTGTTTTATATTTCAACAGCGGGAAACTGTGGGTTTTACTTCAGATAAAGAATATAAAAATTGACAGATCCCACTTGATAAGCAGCTAATTAGTCTGGTATTTTCTCTTTAGATTCAGCTATGCTTTCAAATAAAATAGTACAAGAAATCTTATAGTGAGCAGTATACCTTCCAGAGAAAGCCTTCTAAGTCTGGGTAATTAGTTAGCAACCTTGAAACCTTTACACTGAAGATGTTTTAGGCTTATTATACAGGGGAAAATCACAAAAAAAAAAGAAATTCTATTCAGCTACCGAGAATCACAGCAGAGTTGCTGCTGCTCAAAGATGTGCTGCCAGAGAATTTGTTGCTAAGACAAATTTTAAATAAGCCAAGGATCTGAAGGGCATCTCCAACACCATAAAATTCAGAGCTGCCTTTCCTTCCTAAATCAATAGACACATTCCTGAGGTTTTATTGCCCTGATATCTCAGCTTCACTGGGGAGTTGCCTCTTTCTGCCCTGAAAATGTCTCAAATTTGAGCACAGATACAAAAAGTGGGAAAGGAAAATAATCTGTCCTTCTCCCCCAAAGAGTCCAAGCAGCACAGCTTCCCTGGATAAAGGCAAACACAAAATGTGCTCCCTAATTAATGGAGACACATGTCCTTAGTGTTCTAAAGTCAGCATTGCTCAGATCTATTACCTCACCACAGAGAGTGGCAGCATAATTCAGTCCCTTGTGATGGGCATAGGGAGGAGTACACACTTTCACTGCACTTGTGGAGTCTGTGCTGATGCATATGTTTGTGAAGAAACATGGATTTCTCTTGTTCTTTCCATATAGATTTTCTTCTCTTTAATGAATAAGTCATTAGGATAACAATTGCCAAGCCCTACTCCGCTCATAACAAGGCCTTTCAAGGCTGATGTTGTCTAATCTCAATATATTAACTCATAAATTTTATTTTTTATTTTCTCTGGGGCTTTTTCCTCTCAAGGCATCGAGATGCTACAAATAACACCTTGTTAATGCATGCAGCATACATACATACATTGATTTTCTATGCTGAATAATGAAACAGAACAGAAAAAAAACAGAATAACTTTATGTCTCACTCGAATCTTCATTTGAACTGGTCACCAGTATTGTTTACAGCACCTGTTTGATTTTTTTTATTTGCAGTTGGTGGAAAAGCATCCCAGAGATTCCTTCAGAAATTCAGGGATACAGAGTGATCGCTGTGCTCCAAATCCTGTGTTTACTGGCCTTTTCCCTATTTACTGACATATTCCATCAGTTCTACTCACAGAGTTCAAGGAGGGCTTAAAACACACTCGTATCTGTTAAAAATCCAATTACAAGCCTATTCCCCAGTCCTGACATGCCACCAGAGGATTTCAAAACCAAGGGTCAGACTTTGAACTTCACTTATTAACATGCAAGCCAGTGGTGGGAGCCAGGCAAAATATTTCTGTGAACACCGTGTCAGCCAGTTCAAAGAAGCATTTTTTAAATGAACTCTAATGCAGTAATGAAAAAGGAGGCGATAATACACTGGAAATTATTCAGAC
This sequence comes from Motacilla alba alba, assembly GCF_015832195.1. Classification (NCBI taxonomy): domain Eukaryota; kingdom Metazoa; phylum Chordata; class Aves; order Passeriformes; family Motacillidae; genus Motacilla; species Motacilla alba. The sequence continues at coordinate 3,905,902 of NC_052035.1, read as the reverse complement.
ATCTCAGGGGTTCAGCTGCTTCTGCCATTCATGTGCCAGCTGCCTTCCTCACCCTTAAGGCCAGAGTTTTCCTGCTTAATGCTACAGCATCAAAAACCAAACAAACATGAAACTGTAACTCCCTGGAAGATTTCATCTCAGCAAGGGTGATGTTATGCTTGGCAAAATGAATAAATCACTGATATTCTCACACTTTCCTGCTATGAACTGTCTCTTAGAGAAGGAAAAAATCCGCAGGAAAAATGTAAAAGCATTACAAACACCCAGCTCTTCACACCAGCATTCCATGCAGGATCAGCTTTCCATGCCATGCTGCTCTACAAAGCCCTGCGAGGAACGTGACAGCACATGCTTTGCATTTCTGGTTCTGCTCTCATGGCAGCAGGATCTTGAGGAACCCATGGAAGTGGCCACCCTGATGTAAACTGGGAGTTCCTTAGCCCATCAGGCCATCTGTTGAAGAAAAGGCCATGGAGGGCAATGGCTGAGGTCCCTGTGAAATTCTGGCAGAAAGGTTGGGATGCCAGTTGAATTCCTGACCCAGCTATGAAATAAATGAAATAAAAAAGGTTCATTGTGGGGGCGTAGAGAATATTACACAAGCTCATAAGTCACCACAATGAGAAGGGGCTCAGCAAAACCCTGTACAAATGCTTCACCTGGCAACATGGGCAATTCTCTCATTTATGAATTATTCACCAACCCAGCTTGACACCTTGGAAATTGTTAGGGCTCTGTAATAGCCTAAATCCTGTATGTGGCATTTTTCAGCTGATGGGTTGCTCACTATTCAGTTCTGCTCATCACAACATGTGCCTCCAAGCAACAAAAGCACTGCTTCTATTCCTGGATTGGATCACTGAGCCTTTTACAAGTGAGGAACAACTGCTCCCACAACAAATAGCAAATATCAGATGCATTTTTCCCAGGCAGACTCTGAAATTGTCAGTAATAGCCATTTGCCCAAATTTCTAAGCTTCCCATCTCCTAAAACCCCAAACCTACTCACGTTGTGATTGATTTCCCAATATCTCTCTTGCTCTGTCCAATTTGATTTTTATTTGTCCTTGATCAAGAGAATAAGATGAACGTCCTCAGAGAGGCATGAGCACCATCAGCCTCAGCAGGGTCAGAAGGGTGCCAGAGGGAGCATGTACACTGATTTTGAATGGACTGAGCAGCTTTGGAGGCTGGGGAACTATTTACAGAAAAAAAAAAACTGGTTTTCCAACTGCTGAACCAACCTTTTCCTTCAGTGGCAGAAACACCAACTGGCTTTAGTGATAGAACTAATCTGTAAAAACTTTATAACCCCTGATGGATACACAGGGGAGAAAGACACTGCAACCAGCACATTCCCAACATAGTGTGGGAAAAGCAAAGCCCTGCAAGAGTTTTAGTTAAAAAAATAATAATAAAAGTAACATTTTATTTTGCTTTTTAATACTTTTCATTTGGAAGATGCAGTATCACTTGCCTTAAAAATATTTTTCTTTTAATGGATTGGGAGTTCTGAAATACAAAGAAAAATGAAAAAATCTGGCACAGGGTGCCCAGAGAAGCTGGGCTGCCCCTGGATCCCTGGAAGTGTCCAAGGCCAGGTTGGACAGGGCTTGGAGCACCCTGAGATAGCTGAAGGTGTCCCTGCCATGGCAGGGGGTGGGTCTATGAATGCCACTGATAACAAATCTTTAATTAAGTGCCCAATTCCAGGCTTATTTTAAGTAATGTTTCAGCTGGAGCCTCAATTGCACTGTTGGGCCCTTTGCTCCTCCTCTCAGCAGCTCCTTTAGCTTTTCATTCTGTTCTGACCTTTCTGCACCAGCACAGCCCATGGCATCACCCAAAGGTGCACAAGTGTCCTGACTGCTGAACTCTCCAAGTCTATTTTACCCTGCTAAAAGAGATGATCTTGAACTTACTGAAGTATGTACAGGAAGGTGCCCAATATCATTGCAAGAACGCAGAACAGCTCATGGCTCCAGCTGGCATCCTGCACAAATGTGCTCATCTCACAAATCACCACCCTGGGTGGCTGGATGGGACACTCAGCTGTGCCTCACTATCCACAGGGACTCGGGACAGCAGCAGGTCTGCACTGCAAGTGTCTCCACCACCAGCATCTCACACAGGCATGGAAAACACTTGTGCTGGCACAAAAGAGCACCCAGGCATGGAAACACACACCAAAGTTTTCTCTAATAACCATGTGGAAACAAGAGCCAGCCTATATCGCAGTTGCTGTTTCAAAACATGGGGATCTCAAGTCTGTTTTTTTTTTAAAATGCTGACACACTTCTAAATAGCTGTTCAAATCTCCAGGACTGTGGTGCAGCCTGCGCCTCAACAGAGAACACAGCTGAGGACAGGAAAAAGACAAGGCTATTAGAGTTATGTATGTCACTGCTGAGGGGATTTTTGGAGTTACATATGTCACTCACACGAGGGGATTTATTCCTACAATTACCACAGATCCTCTCTGTGCTTCCACACAGAAGCTCTGTGTTTATCTACATCTTTAAGTCTTTACACTGTGTCATTTTTTAGTTTTTGACATGGTTTAGAAAATTCAATTTCAACTGTGAAGTCACAAACAAATACCTCTGACAGGTCTATTTCTGTAAAACATATAGTAATATCTGCCTCCTATTACACTTCATTTCCCAGCACTTTTTCACTCAACTTTAATTTGCTTTTTAGATTAGATAAAGTGAGACCCACCAGTAGCAAACACTTCCAACGGCATCTCAGATCGGTTAAATGTAGGAAAGTCCAGGTTAAGGGAAGTAGAATGTATTGTATGCCCATGGGATGAACTGTGACCCTCTGAAGAGTCCCAGCTCTGCTGCTGGCAGAGGATTTCAGCCCCTGAGGGGCTGGGTCTGCTCCAAGGGGCTGAAGTCAAACCTGAGGTGATTCAGACAAACTGCCCGCAGTATTTCTGCCTTTTGTGCAAAACCAAACAACATTGAACATTGAATATTGCTCAGTCCAGAAGGAAGAGCCACAAGTTAAATGAAACCATTTTCACAGGAATGTAAGAGAGCATTTCCCTAGCATTCCCTTTGCTCCATGACTCTCTGCACCAGAAACACACAATGAGATAAAAAGCCCTTAGGGGGACAGTGACTTTCCACCAAACATGAGGTGACAGAGGCCAGGTGACACTATGAAATAAGCTTTATCTCTCACATATGAATGCAGAATGTGCTGCAAGAAGGAATTTTAAAAGGAAGAAAGCATGTCCTGGGCTGAGCCCCAGTGTGGGCAGCAGGGCAGGGGGTTCTGCCCCTGTGCCCCTGTGCCCTGGTGAGACCCCAGCTGCAGAGCTGCCCCAGCCCTGAGCCCAGCACAGGGGGTCCTGGAGCTGCTGGAGGGAGCCCAGAGGAGGCACCAGGGGGATCAGAGGGATGGAGCAGCTCTGCTGGGAGGAAAGGCTGGCACAGCTGGGATTGTTCACCAGGACAAGAAAAGGCTTCAGCGACCTCATTGTGGCTCTCCAGTACATGAAGGAGCTGACAAGGAAGGTGGAGACAAGAGCTTGAAGTGACAGGACAAGAGGGAATGGTTTCAAATTGACATAAGGCAGGGTTAGATGGGATATCAGGAAAAACAAAATTTCTATGAGGGTGGGCAGGCCCTGGCACAGGGTGCCCAGAGAAGCTGGGGCTGCCCCTGGATCCCTGGCAGTGTCCCAGGCCAGGCTGGACAGGGCTTGGAGCAGCCTGGGACAGTGGGAGGTGTCTCTGCCATGGCAGGGGTGGAATGGATGATCTTTAAGGTCCCTGCCAACCCAGACCATTCTGTGATTGTAAGAAAGAGTTAAGTTAGAACTGGAGGAGAATTAACCTCCTACAAGTTAGCTCCACAAGTTGTCTCAATGCTATTCCAGAGCACTTCAGCTGCTTTCTTCCTATTTTGAGATATAGAAATTAGTGTTTAAAACAGCAGCTCTGGAAAGGCATCCAGCCATGTGCCAAGGCTGGGGCAGCCTGGGAATGCACAGCTGCACCCTTCAGAGTGCCACTGGAGATTCTGGAGATTCAAGCACACCAGGTCACTTGAGGGAGGCTGGAGTGACACATTGCCACACAGTCAACAGGAAAAGTGGAATTCAGAACAGCCTACATGGAAATTCATTACTATGAATGCCTGTTCCATCCTTCCTCAGCAGAAAACGCCTGTGTATATATGTACACGTGTATATTTTATTCATGAGTGTGCAAAGACTATATATAGACACAGCATTTATATATATACTCAGTGTACACTGATGCATAATGGAGCACTTCATCAACTGGAAATAACTGCAAGAAAAAGAAAAAAATTCCACAAAACACCATTAAGTAGCAGGTCGCCCTCTGACCTTGGTGATCTTGATAAATAATTTGTGTTTCACAGGGTTTTCTGGGGCCATGAAAGGAAATGCTCCTTCCTTCACTAGTCACCTAAAGACCTTGTCTGACCACAAACGAGTTCAAGCTGGCTCATTTCTGTATCTTAATTAATAAAGACATTTACTTTTAAATTGCAAGTCCCCATTTCTGTCAATACTTAAAATTATGCCAAATGTGGGCAGATAATTGTTTTTTAAAAGGACATTACAAGCAGGCAGAAGACATTAAATAAATATGGGCACAGACAAGACAAGTCAGTAATTTATCCTTGAATTTGAAGCATATTACTTTACCCAAATATTTTAAATGAGTGTATTGATTCATCTTATTGTTCCATTAATTCAATTTTTTTTTTATTTCTTCCCATCTAATTTGCTTTCTGCCTTGCTTCCTTCATGCAGTTTGCTTTCTGCTCCTGGTATTTGTAGTGGAATTCACAGCTGATCCACACCATATGTTGAAGTTATTCAAATCCTTTGTGACATATAGAATGTGCTAAGATACTATGACTTTTAAAAAGCACCATGAATGAGAAAGACAGGTTGCAGAATGGGAGAAAATACTTCCCCACCCTGAGAAAACAACTGCAATTGATAGAGAGACCTTCAAGAAAAACATTAAATCCTCAACTGCTGCAAACTGGCCACGCTCCAAGAAAGATGAGAGAGGTAAGACATCAACTCAAACCACCATGTGGGAATGGGAAAGAGAAATGCCACACCAAAAACCCCAAAAACCAGACAGAAAAGCCCACAAAGGTCCATTTAGCTTTAGCTGGGCATGAGGAGACAATGGTGCTTTTGTTATTTGCAAAGATCATAAAATCAGCACAGATCTTTGATGTTTCTCGAGTGTAATTCCTCAGCTGCTGATGGGATTCAAGATCTCGATCTCAAATGCCAGAGAGACATGGCAAAGTTCGTGCTAGGGTTGTCCTGAGACAGTGAAGAACACACCTGTCCCTTAAAAAATATCTCAAAGGCTCACATATTATCCTGGATTTCACCAAAAGCCACCCAAGCCAGCTCTTTACCAATGACCAAGAGTTTCTGGATGACCATCTCCACCTTTCCTAAGGGGATTCCTTATTGGAATAGGAAATGCCCATGGTAACAAGGTCTGCAAGGGACCAGGCTGCAGGTTACTCCTCACAACACACTTTGGAGGCCAGGTGGAAAAACACTGCAAGACAAGGAGACTTCTCCAAACTGAGGCTCTTCTACTCCCTTTTAACACCACAGCTCCAGGTAACAGCAGCCATTGGTAAATATCATGACAAAAAAAATCACCTGATATAAGAAATTTATTTCTTTTTCTTCAGTAGAACAGTCTTCCAAAGAGGTACAACTAATCCAATGAACAAAAGTGTTGGGTAATGGACAATGTTTTCTCAAAGGGAAGTCAACTTCTTTGAGAAATGTTGCCACTGGTTGCTTGCCCCTGGAGGTATTTCATGGGAATTGCAAAAATATCCAGTCAGACCCGGATGAGACAGGACAAAGAGATGGAAAAGGATTCTCATTACCAGCATCCAAAGAACAGGGTCATAAACAGGGCTGTTTTTTCTCTGTTTTCAAATATTACCAGACAATTTTACTTTGCAGTAATTGCATTCTTGTGTACAGATGTCAAAATCAACCCAGGAACCTGAAGCCCACCTTCTGGGAAAGTTTACAGATTTATGAACAAAAATAATGCTTAAATGTTTCCTATTTGCCTGCAAGAACTAGTTAAAAGACAGAGTAAAAAAATAAATGTTTCTTTAATAAAAGAATCAATATTTATGACTTTGTTCTATTTACTGTTTATGAAGATACTTAAGTTAACTCTTATCCACCAAGACAAACAACAATCATTCCTTCAGGACAAAGCAACCTCTTCACAGCCAGAAAAACATCATCAGTACAAGTGAAGTGTTGAAAATTTTGACATATAAACAATAAGCATCTAGACAAACTAATAAACAGAATGTCTCTTAAAACTAGCAGAGAAAATCCATTAAATACTCGTCCACTGGAAAAACACAGAGACTGGCCAAATGTCACGTTTAGAAAACACAGAATGCACAAACACATTGTTTTGAATATGACTGCAGTCTAAATGGATGATTAATGTATAATTAAAGCAGTCAATCCAAGAGATGAAAGAGACTAGAAAACCACAGTAGTACAATAGGTGATGCCACATCTACTGAAATAAATTCATGTCAGAAAGTTACACCTCTGGAACTGGCACACACTCTGGGGAAGGTCCATTTTAACAGCTAAATCACAGCAATGCCCAATTTTCAGAGCATCTCTCCTCTCTTCTTTCACCCTGGATTTTCAGCACTGATCCCAGTGGCCACATGAACTCCATAATCTCCACTCTCCAGCACTGTTCCAACAGCATGCTAAGAGTTTGGATGCATAAAACATTCCTGCAAAGAAAATCTGGTGGAAAGCTGCTTCCCTTTTCCTCCTCACACAAGTCACGGCTTAGGCAGTGTTTTGAAAGTCCTTAGAGCATTTATCCCACTCTTCTCCCTGAAAGCCTCTGGTGTATTTCTCTTTATTCCAAGGAATCATGATCAAGTGCATACATCCCTTTCTCACACCAGTTCTCAATGCCTTGGCCTCACAGTCCCAGCAGCTCAGACATTCCTGGAGCATCTCCCATTTTATTCCCAGCACAACAAACACCTTTATCAATCAATGAGCCCCCATTAATCCTTTTCCCACCTCTGTTTTACCAAAGGCTAATAAACTCCAATTTTTCAATTGTCCCATAGTACTTTTACATCCTCAGGACCCCAGATCTGCCCACTTTGGCCTTGGCTGTGCCCTGATCTCTTTTGGAGCAGCCCTTCCACAAGAGGGGAGCTCCACCCACCCCAGCAGCTGCAACTTTCCCTCACTCTGTTTATTCAGTCCAGAATTTGTTTGCTTTTTATTGGGCATTTAATGCTGCTGAGCTATACATTAAAGGCATCAGCCCTAGCCTTTATAATCCTTTTTTCTATTGCTGCCTTGTTTTTCTCTTTTAACTGCATGATTATTTATATTCCACTTTTCAGCTTTTACAGCTTCATTGCCTTACGTTTTCCTACAACTCCCAAACCAAAGGTTGTCTTCACCCCTGGGCTAGAGCAAATTCTATTATTTTTTTTATTCTTTTTATTAAAAATAACCTTTATACAAAACCTAAAGTTTGTATTTTCAATGTCTTGCTACCGACTTCCCACTCATTCCTGTGAGAATGTCCACAAGCCAGTTCTAGGAGTTTTTATTCTGACAATTTACTACCTCATAAAGGGATAAAATATGTATTTAAGGCCAGCTCAAACACAGATTTTGGCTCTTTGATAGATTCCTTTGATAAATATTTCTCCTTGTTTTTTTTAATGTATACAAACATCATCCTTAATTCCAGAGGATGATGCAATTCCTTCTCCTACTTCAGATTATGCTCATTATTCTCTTATCACTTCTTCATGAGAAATAATCCACTTTTTATTTCCACTGACTACTTGATCCAACTGGATTCTTAAGGGTTGTGCCAGGACATGAACCATAAACTGAGTTTACAAATCAGAAGGTATGCAGAAGTACCTGTGTACTTTACAGACTGGAAACAATCTTCCTGAAGGTACTGAAATGAAACAATCCTGGCCACTTCTTTTCCACTTTACAGTTCACACTCCACACTGATCAAAGACCAACTACAGAAGACAGAATGATTCTGTGGAGGCAGCCAAGTTCTTCTACATTTCCCCTTTCCAGATGAGATGATTTCCTTTCTTGCAGAGAAATTATACAATATCACCTGATTTTTCAATTTCAGAAATCAGTATTCACATTTTAAAAATCCACATTGCTCTTCTAATTGATTGAAGTTATTTTGTTTTAAAATCCTTTAAAATGAAAATGAAGTTGTTCTGCATCTTCACATCTGCTTGGAGAGCTGTGTCTCCTGTCTGGAGGGGGGAGAGGGACCAAAACTTTCTGATGGGCATTTCCAGAGCAAAGAGGCTCCACAAACCATCTTCAGGCTAAGTAACTTGAAGTTAAATCAGTTTGGGAGAGTTTCATGCCTTGGTTTGTATTCTAAGTTATAGCTTTAAAGGCAATTTTTTTTTTAAAGAAAGCTCCAAAACAAAAGAAATGTGATATATGGCAAATGTAACATTTAAATGGAAATTGATTTTCTGAGTGGGAACAGGTGAGAGTCTCCTGCTCTGTACTGGACCATTCCAGAGCCAGGTTCCTCCTGTCCCTCTGTGCCACTGGGCTGACCTGGGAGCATCTCACTGCCTTTCCCTTATATGAGAACAGTCCATGACTTTAGCAACCAGTTAAAAGCAAACAAGTCTTTAAATATCAAACAGCAACCACAACTGCTTTAAAAAAAAATAAAAATTCCTACTCCAAAACTTGGGGGTATTGCAAATGAGTGACTAACTCAGGATAATTGCTGTCTGGTTTAACATTTGAAAGCTGTGCCACCTGCATCCCAGACTTGTGTTATTTTCAGGGGAGACATCTCATTTAGGCAGGAAAGAAGAACAACTGGGTGATAGGCACCACAGTTAACTCAACTGGGCCCAGGGGCTTTGAATGCCAGCAACAACTGCTGGGGTGGAAAGGAGCAAATGCTGATTTCCGAGTTTAATGAGTGCCTTAAGTATTTTAAGGTTTCTGCCATCATTTAAGGCTACATGGGCAATGCACAACCTGTACCTGCAGAGAAAGGGATCCTCCACAGGCAGCAGGAGAACTCCATTTCACTCCTTCCTGCCCCACTTTGCCCTCAGGAAGGTGAACCAGAAGTAAACAAAGCAAATTTACACCAGAACCAGCTCACAAAGTACTCCAGGATAACTGCAAAGCCACAAGGAAGTGTCATAGAGTGATATATTTACAGCCATAGGAGGGGCAGGCCTTCCACACCTTGTTACTTTTGTTACTTCTAGGTTTGTCTGCTCTTTTGCATTGATTTTGCCCAGAACAAAAGTATTTTAGGAATAAAAGCCAAGAACAACTGTCAGCTTGTTTTTCCTAGAGAAGCAAGCATTCTTTCAGTACAAAGTATTTATTTATGCATTTCCAAACAGAACTGGCTACGGGGGAATTACTTAAGCCTCAGTGAAGCAGCAAACATTGTTTGTGATCTTTTTCACAAATGCTGTCCAATCCTTCAGTGTTTATTCAGCTTCTGATAGTTTCTGTTTATCTGCTGATGGTTTTTGGAGGCTCCAGTTGTGGTTTGTTAAAGCCCTGGAATGGGAATTTGCTGGCATCAGCAGGGGCTCTGCCTCACTGGATCCACAGGCTGATGGGTTTGGATCTGTCAGTTCACTGGGGTCAAAGCTGGCACCTTTTTTATGGGCAAGTGAACCTTGGAAATGCCCCAAGGCACCCCAGCACAGCCCAGAGATTTGTCTGAGGAGGCATTTCTCTGATTCCATCCATATTCAATACGGAACTAAACGGAGTCAAACAGATCTCATCACACAGATTGATTTAATGAGTGATCTGCACACTGCCAGCAGGGATGGACCAGGGTGCAGCCAGGGGAGGCTGCAGGAGCCACTGCCCTCATTCATGGCACAGCTGCAGCCACCTTACACACAAAATCCCATTTATTTGCAGCTCCCAAACCTTAAACTGTCCAACCTCTGGCCTGGAACGAGCTCTAATCCTGCTTTTAGCCAAACAAATAAATAATAGCAAAAGAGATTGGGAAAATCTTCCTAAATTCTAATTGATCCTTTTTAATCTGTCTAAATTGCTACTGAAAATTAAGAGCAGAAGAGGAGAGTTAAAACTGTTTTTAAATAGTTGGTCACAGAGAGTTTGTCACAGAAGCTCTATTTCTGTTAAGAGACAAATGGATTTGGGCACACCCGACAGCTCTGGACCTTTACTCAAGGTTTCTCCAGCTCTTCTTCAGCAACAGAGGATTTGCTGGAGCATCCCACGGCTTCCCTTTGGTCCGGTTTCCTTTGCCCAGAAATAAAGAAATTTCTGGGAGTGTCCCCTCTGATCCTAGCACTGTTTAGCACTGGGAATCACAGAGCCTCTGAACCCCAGGGCACTGGCAAAGCCTGTGTTGGTGGTTCCTGCCTTTCCTCACACAGGTGGGATTCAAATGAAACTCTGGAGCTCTTTTCTTGTGCAGGTGGTTCTCTGATACTACTGAGCCATATCACTGTGAGTTTCCTGTAGATATGAAATAGCTGACATTTAAATGGAGGAGTAAGTATAACTTCAGAGGAGTATAAAATAAAAAGTATTTTGCATCAAAGCTTAAATAGCTTTTAAAAGTTTCCTGAATGTGCTATCATGTCTGTTCTCAGGGTTGTCTGACTCTGAAGTTTTCCTTTGAAATTCTTTTTCTGGTGACACCTAAGCCAGTTTCCCAGCCTTGAACTGAGCAGGGGAGATCCAGCTGTATTTGTATTCATATAAGAGCAATGTTTCCTTAAATGCACATCACTCTACAGTCATGGATTTCAAGAAAAACATCTGCTTCTTCACACCTGTGAGCAGCTCTTACATTGCCCCAGCACAGGTCACTGCACACTGGAACTCCACAGCAGCAAGGAAATCAAGGGACCAGGAGTGAGCCCAGCAGGTGAGCTGCTGCCCTGCTTGACACCCAGCACCCCCACCAGGCTGGGAAATCTGATTTTGGGCATTTCATTGGTGGGAGACTGAGTTTTGACAAGGCAGCAATATGAGGGAGTGGGCAGCATCTGCAGCATCCTGTGGCACCTCAGTGAACTGATGTAAATCACTCTTTATTTTACAGTTGTGGAGCTGGGAACACGAGACACAGCTACCAACAAGGTCCACAGCCCCCTGCAAAGGAGGATTGTTCCCAAGTACAGCTCTCTCTGCTGGAACACATTTTAACCTAAAGCACGGGGGTCACAGGGTAAATGGCTGCACTTGCTACAAAGCACAGGAGACAAATGTAGTTCCCTGTGAAGGAAAAACAAATTCACCACTGAAGAATTCCTCACAGTGTATTTATCCTAATCTCTCACCACAGAACAGTTTCCAGTGGCTGGAGGCAGATTGGTAAGAGATACCAACTGTCAGGAAAAGGTGAAAGGCAATTAGTAAATCACTATCTCTTTTGTAATCACTGATGAAATTTCCATTTTTTTTATCCCCTACTGCTCACTGGCCCAAACAAGCAAGACATCACCTTGAAAATGAATGCGATTAATTATATTAACTGAAGCTTTTAAAGAGGAATGGCTTCTCATTTACATTCCTGGCAGAAATTCAATAAGATTGCACTACTGCAAGGTTGATTGAACTGCTGCTGCAGTTAGACCTGTATCCTGAAATAAAATAAAAAAAAATTCTAATGTTCATCATGAGATTTTTAGAGCTAAGTACTTTGAACTGTTAATATTCTCAAGCAAGTCTGCAGTGGAAAGGCTGGAAAAGGTAGTTTTAACTGTGTGTTAACTGAAGCTGAAATAATTTCCTTCCCTTCTGCACCATCCTCCACTTACTTTTAACTAATCAAAAATTAGCAGAATTATCTTACATGCCTGAACTAATTAGTAAAGATGTTATCCAAACCTTCAGCTTTCACCTATGCACCTGAGCACTTGCCCTCTCTTAACACAGCTGTGGCTCTGGTGACATGGAAGGATGCAGAAGTTATTATTTGTGTGCAGGGATTTCCTGATTTCACTGGATGCTGCTGTAGCAGAGGGCAGCACAGCACTGTTGGACTGCCTCAGCAATCCCAGCCAAGCAGGGCAAACCCAACAGAAATTGTTACACTGGCCTGGATAATGGAGTCTTTGCAGCAAACTTTCAATTAGAGACAATCAATGATTATGCATGTATTTGTAAAAGCATAATCAGTTTGTGAAAGCATAATTGGTTTGTGAAAGCATTATTAGTTACAGGGATGTAAATAAGCAAGGAGAAAATGCAGGTTGGTGTTTGGATCACAGGCTGGAGGATGAGATAATGAAAAAAAAACCCATTTAATAGCAAATTGGGCACACATTTGGCAGGCCCATCCCATTGCAGAAACACACCTGCACAGAGGTGGACAAGGTTCTCAGCCTTGCTCCAAGCACCTGGCAGAGAGAGGGCAGAGAAGAAGAGCTCCATCCCTCCCTTCTAACAAGGAGACACCTGCACAGTCAGCCAGAATCCAGAAATAAATATCTACAAACAGAATGAAAATGCTTCAGTTACTACCCCAAACCCCCTATTAAATATAATATGGAATGGACTTTATTCTTTATAGAATCACAGAATGGTTTGGGTTGGGAAGGACCTTAAAATTCATCTTGTCCCATTCCCTGCCATAGGCAGAGACACCTTCCACTGTCCCAGGCTGCTGCAAGCCCCATCCAACCTGAAGTTTGATGGGTTTTATCACTTTCTTTAAGTTCAAGTAGAGTTATGTGAATACACACATCAAATACACAGAATAAAATTTGTGCTTGTAGAAAATTTGCCACAACCCACTGAATCCTGTCCAGGCCGCTACACTGTACATTCACAACCCCAGTTTATGCTGCTCATGTTTTTTATCTGACCTCAGTTTAAGAAAGTTTTAAATATAACTATCATTGAGTGAGATAATGCTTATTGCCTTTGCTTTTGGAATAATGAAAAAGTATTCAGGAAAAGCAGGTGGGAGTATTAAGTCTGCTATCTCATGAGCTAAAAAAAAAGAAATATAAAGACAGGCAGAGTTTTTTGGCTGCCTAAAAAAACCCTACTGTTGGTCACATTCCTGTAACTAAAAGTAGTAAGGGAAAATCACTGGATTTACTGCAATTTGAGCAGAGTTAATTTCAGATAGAAATGTCAGTATCTTCTCTTTTTCCACAAGAATATGGAGACTGAGTGAAGCCTTTATGAAGGACTCAAGATGAAGTTTTATCTTTAATATGGAAGGTATGAACTCTCTATTTCACAAGAAGGATGTTGGTGACTCATCTACTTCTTAAGTCTTTCTCAGACAAATGGAAAAAGAAATCTAAAGAGATAGCTGATAGAATAAGAAAGCCAAAATAATTCCCAGTGTATTACCTGTGTTGGAAAGGCTCTCACAGAGCAGTGCTTGGATCCAAATGGATTTCTGAACAGTTCACACTTATCTTTGAGCCAAAAGTGAGATTTCAGCCAAATGTTTAGACTTCTTTGCTTAGACAGATGGCTGAGGGGTGTAAGCACAACGGAGAACCTGCAGGCATTTAGTGTATCAAGTTTAGCAACAGGCCAGCCTAGCTCTGAAGCTGCAGGCTGGACCTGTGCTTGCTCACAAAAAGTGATGAAAAAGTCAGTTACTTCAGTTAAACCACATGCATGAGGCAATCATATCATCTTTAAGATGATATAATGAAGAGAAAGTTAAGCTTTTTGTCCCAACAGGCTACAAACCTGTAAAACTGAGCGTGCTGGCAGGAGAACCTCTGGAATGCAGGGAGTGACACAGGCTGGAGTCACCAGCTTCAGACAGGCAGGACCTCCCAGGCTGGGCGAGCAGGTTTGGGGCTCTGTGTCACTCTGTGTCACCTCACAGGGTATTGGTTCTCAGCCCAGGTTATCCAGGCTGCAGTGAAGTCTCCAAAGCACGGGAACCCTGGCTTCTCCTGGAACAGTCAGGGACTTCTGCTGTACCACCAAGAATCACAGCACAGAAGCCCAGAAACTGAACTCCTGGTTACCTGAAGACAGAGGTGGCTCTGTCAAACAGCCTGGGACATACAGGATCAGAGTCAGGGCACTGTTAATTACCTTGATGAGCTCATCAGCAAGGAGAGCTAAGACGATAATCACAACAAAACTCCAGTTTTTTCCAAAGCATTTATGACTTTTCTATTACTGTACATGTCTAAAACACACACCTGCCTGCACTCTGCACCTTGTGATAGAGCCCTGTGGATTTCACAGGAAGCCAGATCTCATGCTGGCAATGCAGAGCAGGGATGGAAGCAGAGGTGGCAATCCCCAGCCAGTGGAAGGTTTGGAGGGTCTGGGGCACTGCCAGCTGGTGGAAACTATCAGGCTGTTGTAAAAGTGATGGACATGGGAGCATATCTAAACATGTTGGTATATTTACATCATCTAGAAACTACAGCTTTAAGAATGCAAAAAATCCACCTCAGAGACAGCGTTGACTTTAAGAACCTTTAAATCACAGTGGATTTGTTTTTTGAAGGAGTTTGTCACTGTCTAGACAGTATGGCCACAGAAGCTCTGAGATGTTTCCTTACCTTGGGTTTGAAATGTTACAATGTTTGGGGAGGAAAAGTCTTCCTCTTCAAACACAGGATTGGAGACCATGCTTTTCCCTCTTTTAATAAATGAACAGTTTGAATAGATTATGCCTAAAGTTTCAAAAAGAAATCAAAACAGCAGCAGTACTGTGAGGACATGGGCTTGGCCTGATTTTGAAATCGTGGTCCACTCTGCCCAAACACTAGAGCATCAGGGACAGGGAAAGCCTGATGTGTAACAGCTCCTTATTTTACAGTGAGATACGGCTCATTTAGAGCAGCACACTAATTAATACAATCAGAGGCAAAAGTTTCAGAACTCTCCCAACAGCACACATTAGCATATACTGCCAAGAGACTTGATAAAGTTCAAAGCTTATCTTGTAGCCTGCACGCTCCGTGTTTGCTCAGAGCAGCAGCTGGCCAAGTGATCTCCCTTCTCCTCAAAGAGCAAAATTAAATTAGATTAGATCATCTTCTCTCCCTTGTAGAATTAAGATCGTGCTACGAAAACAAGCAAATTAGCTTTTGAAATTCTGTTTCTCACTTTAAGGCTACAAGGCTGAGGAAAGCTCTCTGTACCAGTTCAGCTCAGCTGCAGGAGTGGGTTTGTGCTGTTTTCCTGGTGAGCTAAAGGAGAGAATTTTGCAGATTTGTCTCTCCCCAGGCTTGAGGCTGTGAGTGGCAGATCCTGAGGGAGGGAGCCAAAGAAGGGAACAAAGGAGGAAAAGTAATGGACACAAAGTCTTGGGAATCAAGACATGCAGAAGTCACAGAATCATGGAATGGTTTGGGTTGGAAGGGACCTTAAAGCTCATCTTATTCCACCTCCTGCCATGGACAGGGAGACCTTCCACCAGAGCTTTGTTGCTCCAAGCCCCATCCAACCTGGCCTTGATGGTTTAATAAGAGCTGCAGTAGTGAGGCTTGAAAGCTTCTTGGTTTGTTGCTCTATAAAAACACTTCTGAGTAAAGGAGTAAAACCTAGTTTCTAGAAAAAGCAGGATTAGGAACATGAAATGTTACATCAGAAGAAAGGCTTAAGGTATAAGGAAACAAAAGGAAAACTGTAGGGACCAGGATTTTTTGGGCTAGAAAGCTGGTCTGAAGAACAACAAATGTTTATGTCTGGGTGGTAGAGGTTTAGTTCAGATCAGCAATGCCAGATGCCAAATTCAAACCAAACAAATACATAACAGCAAGTTAAGTTCAAAGGGGGACATACAAATGAGATCCTAGACTGAAACCACAGTTTCTAGAGCTCATTCACTGCACACCAAGCTGTGAGGTCAGCTGGCACGGGCACACTTAAACAAGCTGATAAAAACATCTCCCCATTAAATCACCATGCTGCAGCAATCAGACACACTCCAGAAGTCCATCCTAGGCAATCTGTTCTAGATGAACAGCTAATGAGAACTAAGCTAAACCACTTCTCTCTGGTTATGATTCCTCCTTTGAATATTCCCATAACTGTACTGCTAAACAACTCAGACCTATAAAACTGAAACAGGGAAAGAGATTCTTCGGCTGTGGACAGATGGAGTAGTAAAACTGGCCATGAGAAAGCACAGCAATATCCACGGCACATCTTCACTCAGTCACTCTAGACTGCAACAAATTTAGCAAGAAGTTAATTTAGCTTATAGTTTGTTTGTTTTTTAATGCTTTGAGTATTTCTTATTAGGCTGGAGAAGGTGATTTGGGGTTTATTGCCAAATTTCTTCGCAGCTTGATCTTCGCTACCGTAACTAGAGGAGATTCTAAGATGAAGATGGTATTGCAGGATAAAAAGAAATGCAACAAAAGTCTCACATACGTGGAAAACAAGAGGGGTGGAGGGAAAGGAAGATTTTGAAGTGTTTATGTTTCTGTGAATGGTGAGTTTATGGGGCAGACTGACTCGTGAGAAGGCATCAGGAACTGTTATCCCATGACAATGTTCATCATGCTGCTTAAAGCTTGGCTAACTTGGCTGTTAAACAAGAGTGGCACAGAAGCAAATTAAAAATGGAAGCGCTGCATAAACTTTGAGGACATAAAACATTTGTTCTAAAGCATTTAAGATTAATCAGAAACAGCTCTGCTGTTTCATGGCTCTGAGGACAGTGAGCCACTTGCTGCCTCCAAGTTGGTGCTTTCCTCGTTCTGCCACATCTGCTGTGTGTGCCAGGGCTGGGTGGGAAGCTGGGACAAAGCATCCTGACTCTGCCAGCATCCCTATAAGGCAATAGATGGCATTTCCAGAGATCTAAGGGATGGGTTCAGATCTTCAGCATGAAGGATGATCTTGTTTTAGAAGAATGAGATGAATCAAGGTGGTTCTTAGACACCTGAGCTGTGATGAAGGTTTCTTATTCCATATTGTTATTATGCTTCCCTTACTGCATCCTTCTGATCAACACTGATATTTCTTTCACATTACTCCCTCGTGCATGCACTGTAAGTAAATCCAAAGCAGAAGACCTGAGGAAAAGCTTTTTCCAGCCTTAGAAAGATAAACCCACTCAGCAAAGTGTCTTTGTTCTACCCATAAGAGGTTCCCAAAGGGCTTGACACCTTTCAATGTTTATAGACATTTTACTAAGGAAAAGCCAAGCATTTCTCAAGGTAAATGAGGGCCCAAGTGGCTTATGTTGAAGCCTGGAACATCTCAATTTCCTGTGAATTCCCTGTGACTTGGCTGGTGCCATTTTTACTGCAGCTGTTCATTCAATTGAGAGCTCACATCATGAAACGTGTCAGGGAGAAAAAGAGCCGATGAGAATTCAGTGAATACAGCTTTTCATTTGAAAAGATCTTCAAACACACACAATTGCTTTCTGTTGCTTAATTTTCAACATTGATAAACATAATTGCATTTATTTATCTAGTCAATACTGAAAACAAGTGATAATTTGTAATATAACAACTTCACATCTCAAAGGAATACAAGCACAACAGTTTCCAGTCCCTTCTAAAGGAGGTGAATGACACAGAGGAGGTTGGATTGCCTGTGTAGCAGAAGCTTACATTATTTTTTTTCCATGAGGATATATTAATATTGTTGCTATCAACTTGCTTTTGTACATATATAAATGACTTTTGGAAAAGACATTTAAAAGCCAGTATTTTTCATGTGCCAAATTACACACACTAAATATCTGATACTGGCAATAGCAAATGCTAATATTTCCTAAGCATGAAAAATGAATTCTCTTTCCCCCACAAGTTCTCAATAGCAACAGTTCTCATTGGAACCAGTGATCAGAGGTTGTTATTATCATTCCATCAAACAATCTGTGTCCTTCTAATTAAACAGTAAAGCATCTGAAAATCTGCTCATTATGAGTCTCCATCCTGTTTATTCTGAAGCTGGCAGAAAGACTTACAGTTAGTTCACTATACACTGAATAGGGCTTGTGGTAAAGAAACTGCATTAGTTAAATAATTCTTATCACTGCAATCTTGGATATCCTTCCATAGCTTTGTACTCAGGTGCTGGGAGTCTGTTAAGTGGTGTGATGGTTGGTGACAGAATTAAAACACTAAAGAAAAAAGTAATAAAGATGAAAGAAGAGAGTTCACTGGGCAAAAGAGACAAATGGGGGGGAAAAGTGCATTAGCCAGACAATGCACTGCAGCACAGAGTCTCCCTAAGAGATTACACCCAGCTCCCACTGAATTTCAGGGATGTCAGGAGAATTCCACTGACTCTATGTTAAACAATCCAAAAAGCTGAAAATTCACTCATGAGCTACCAAGGCTCATAAGGGGCTGAGCAACAGCCTTGGTGATACTTCCTACCTTTCCTGTATTTTGCTCACCCTCTGCCTTGAATTCCTACTTAATGCCTCAGTTGCTTTCTTGGATCATGCTGAGGAGTAATTTTGCCTCTGATTTCCCCAAAATTTCCTTTTGTAAATCCTCATCTGTCAGTATTTGTCTGTTCATTCACGGCCTTCTCCTTCCCTTTTTCAAATGTGGTCTGTCTGAACCTGCCCCATGCAGGTTCTCAGGTCACTCTTCTTTTGGAACTTCTTCCCTGTTAGACTGTCCATCTCTAGGCTGTTCACAAACGTTGTAGAAAAAAAGAAAAATGCCCCATGCAGAGCAGGTTCACAGTTTGAGGGGAGGAAAAAGAAATAAAACCAGAATTCTGTCTACTCAAAAATTCACTCTTCAAATGTTGTTACAAATCTCAGCCCTCACTAGACCAGCAATATCCCTAATCAGTTCCTTCAAAAGCACTAGAATTTATTTCTTCCTCCTAAAATTTCTGCTCTTATTTACTCACTGCTTTGCCTCTTCCTTAATATCCACTAACTTCACATTTATCAACTTCAGCATTTAATTTTTGTCAGAAAGACCTTCCCCATCCCTCATGCTACCTATGCACCTTGTTTACTCCTGCAACCACATTTATTTCAATAGAACTTATATTAAATTTCATCTGTGTGGAAGAAACCTCTCTTTCTTCTATTTCCCAGCTCCTGAAGATTTTGAAGCTGTTCATGAGAAATATTTTTCCACTGGTGTGGCTATAAAATTCCCTAACTTAGCCCTTGAACAAAAACCAGTTTTAACACGTTGGCATCTGGACAGCATGTCCAAACAGAGCCCAAAATAACACATTATAAAAAATAGAGGCTGTGTGCTCAGATGCTGAGAGGCATCAGTTCCTGCTGGAGCCAACAGTTGCTGAGAGAAATTAATGTTTCTGTGCTGAAATCACGCAGGACGAACGAGTTCACCAGCTTGCTTGTCCTCCCCTTCCTCCCAGGGTGATGCTGAGTGATGTTGTGGCAGTGCTTTAGAAGTGCCATGATCTCACTAATGGTGATAATGGAAAGGTCCTGACACTCACAAACAGCTCTGTTTGGGGAAGCTCTGGCAGGAAAGGGTCAGGAAGAGACTGACAACAGTTCAAATGTACCATTTAACACATCAAGGTGCAGAACTATGTGTGCTCCCAGCAGACAGCAATCCCTTCAGAGTTATTAAAACACTTCCTAAAAGCCATCCTGCTCTTTGATATCATTTCTTTATACCCTGTGAGCTCACTGAAGGCTGCACATCTTTGCTGAATTTGATTTTAGTACCAAAACTCCACCTCCCTCTAAGTGGAAGGATGGTTTTGCTGACCTCTGACCACAGCACATGAGAAGAAATTCTCTCTCACCTTTACAATGGGAATGACACAGAATTAAAAACTGGGATGTAACTTCCTCTCAGCAAAAGTTTTCTGGAGAGGTAAATGTTCTTAATTAAATCTACTTTTTGCATCATTGAAAGCAAGTACTTAGTTAGCTAAGTGTGACATACTTTATTTATAGGTGTGCAATTTCCCCACAGACTTAGGTCAAACAGCCCCCCACTGTTTCTGTTTCATCCAAAACCAGTACACCCCATCCCAAAGGAAAGGTTTCACTGGGTGTTAGAACAGTGGAACATGAGACGGAGCAAATATTTGGTAAGAATCACTCTTAAAACTGATGGATTTAAATTGCCACCTGTATGAAATCAGTTCATGGTCATGGTCTTCATTGCTGAATAAGCAAGATTTTCTACATATACACAGGTGGGATTTAGTTACTGGCAGCCCAGACCTTACACAAGGTAGTAAATACATATGGGTAACAACATATCCCTCCAAGAGACGCCCAAATCCTGGCGCTGGGCAGAGAGCAGCCATCACAGAATAGTTAGAGGGGTGGCTTAGGGCCTGGAGAGAGTAAAACAGAGCAATTGGAGGCTGGAAGGACAGAAATAACTCCCTCTCGTTGCTTGCAAGGTTACATTCCTCCCAAAGCTGCATTCATTAATAGGTCAAAAGTGTGCACTTTCCTGGAAACCTCAACATTGGCATGCACATCCACTAAAATAAACCCAACACCTGCAGTCAATCCCAAAAAAACTCAGGTTAGCATCAAGCAGGGATGGAATTCTGGAAATAGGGAAGAATTATTTACAAGAAAGAATCCCAAAACACAGACAGGAGGCTGCAGAATAAATAGCAAATAAAAACACGTTGGGGAAACTTTCCAGAGATCCCTTTCTCTTTAGACCTTAACAGCTGAGAAATTACTTGGAGCTCATTAACAAGCCACAGACTAATCTATTTACTTGTATGCAAGTGAAAGAGTGGGGAGAAACATATTTGACTCATTCTTAGTAATTTCCCCTGCATAAAATATTTTTGGAGGAAAAAAAATATACAGGCAGCTGAGCCAATTTTTTTTCTCCCTCTCAGACAAAACTGAATCATGATTCATCATATACACAGATGAATTTTAATTTATTCCTTTAACAAGTTTCTTTTTGTATTTTCTTGTAAGCAAGAATTAATAGACTCAGACACAGGGAAATGTTAATTTTGCTGCCTCGCCTTTCAAATTTACAAATGTTGAGTCTAACTCCTGCTGGCACCATTCTGGCCTGCAGGGAGAAGAGACGAATGCCTGACCTATGCACAGAGGGTCCCTGGCCTTTCTGGAGGTCAGCAGTAGCTTCACATCTCTCCTCTCCTGAACAGAATAAAAGCATCCTGCTCATCCAGTGTGGGTTATCCCTTTCCAGAAGGAAAGCTGCTTGATAATTATCCATTCCTGCTGTAACTCCATGGTGCCACTCACAAAAAGACAAAGGTGACACAGGAAAGCATTTGGCCTGTTAGACTCCCATAAAACTTCACTCAGTTCAGAGCAGCCCGAGTGGAATTTGGCCATCTGGAATTCCTGGATATATCTCAATGCTTGCCTGCTAAATGAGTATTTCACAGAGCCACACTAATGATGATGACCCTTCTGTTCTTGCAGTGAGAAGCTCAGAGACTCCTCCAGTTCCTGCAACAAAGGAACACACTCATTTAGGTGTGGGAAGAGTCCCCCATCCCTTCTCTCTGCTGCAGGAGCAAAGACACAGATTCTGCTGTGATCTCTCAGTGAGTGGTGCCGTGGTGGAGGATCCATCACATCCAGGGGAGGTGATGCACTGCACACCCTGAAAGCTCTGAGCTGGGCTCACTCACTGGCACACGGGATGCAGGCTCTCTAAGGCCACACTCAGAACTCATTTGGGCCTGAAAATATCATCTCAAAACAGCCACCGTTTAGATGGAGGTTTAGATTGGTTCTCAGGAAACATTTCTTCACCAAAAGAGTAGTCAGAGTTTGGAACAGGCTGCCCAGGGCAGCAGTAGAGTCATCATCCCTGGAAATATTAAAAAAAAATGTCATGGCATGCCTGGGACCATGCTTTAGGGGTGGGCTTGGCAGTGCTGGGGTAATGGCTGGACTTGATGATCCCACAGAGCTTTTCCAATCTAAATGACTCCATGGGAGATAAAAATGCACCAATTTCTATCACAAAATTACCCTTCAACAGTAGCAGGTCCTGTTGCTCTTTGCAGAAGATGTTTTGTGGAATTAGGATGCAAAGTGAGGCCATTTGCACTCGCTAAGTAACCTAAAAGCGGTGTCATTCTGAATATTATCATTTATTCCAAACATTTTGCTAATCCATACATTCTTCATACCTACACTTCTGTTTCCTAGACAATGCCCAGCTGGAAAACAGTGGAGCAAGAAACAGCAGTGATATGGAGCACTCAGAGATGCAGGTCTATGTTTATACACACATGTACTCCATTTCTTTTGGAAGAATTATTGTTTATTTCTGTGAAAGCAAAGTGGCACTTGCTCTAAGTGCTACAGAGATGAAAGGAAGTGAGCAGTCAGGCAGATGGGACCAGAAATTCAGCCTCTGTGTGCTGATTATTTGTCTGCTAAGCTGGAACAGGAAAACTTCACAAAGTAAATGTGGGATTAAAATCCAACAGCAAAGAATGCAGCTGCACAAATGCACAAGGCACGATGCCTTTGCATTCAGATAGAATCATATTTAATACAATTAAAGTAATTACTTCAGTCTAGTCAGCCCTGGTTAAGTCTCCATTGGAGTTAATTAGCAAATGATAGTAAAATACTTTGAACTTTAAATGTTAAATACTTTCATTATTAATATTATTCTTGCAACTGCTGCCAGAGCAGCCAGGTCCCAGCTCCTTGGAATGCTGTAAAGTGGTGACACGGAGAATAAAAGCAGTACTTTTGCCTGGTTGATTCAAACACATTTCTTTGTTGGGCTAACCAAGCATCTGCCTCAAAAAAGACCCACAAAAGAGCTCAAGTCCCACTCTCACAGGATCCCAGACTGGCTTGGGTTGGTCTTGTGCCTTCCAGCACTGCCATGCAGAGTGCTGAATCCTTGCTTGGTAGCACAGCTTCAAAGAAATGTCCCCCAAAAGGTGAGAAAATAATGACTGAAGGTGCAGGGAAGGCAACAAGACAATTAAGAAAGGTTAAAAGGACTGGGTCACATTTAGTCCTGCAGAATAAAGATTTAACTGCATATAGGAGAGGTTATAAGAGAGGAACAACCGATTATTCTCCCTATTCAAAAATGGAAAAACAAAAGAGTTGAAGCCACAGAAAGGAAAATGAAGGTTTAAGAACGTCTACAATTCAAACAGTGGAACAAACAGCCCAAAAGCTGCAGAATACTCATCACTGAGGGTATTCAGGCTTAAGTAAACACCCATCTGTTAGAGAATATTTTGTTATAATCAGTCCTGCTATTGTGCAAGGAGGTGGAACCAAAGTCCCACTGAAATCTGGGGGTTGGATACCTACGATTCATGTGTTCTGCGTTTTTGAAACATTTATTCAGAACAACAAACATCTGGTTCTTAATCCCCCAATTAACACTGTTTCCAGCCCTAAGGAATTAATCACAGAATTCATGGGAAACAGTTTATTTGCTGGCAATGGAGTAAAACAAATTGCCTACAAACTTCTACATTGCTAATGAAGCAGTTTAATTGGCTTCTTTTTTTTTTCTTTTTAACATTTTAATTAAAAAAATAAAGACCAGAAAGACATCCCTGGGCAGAGACCTTTGCAGCAAGTGTGTCAGCAGAGAATCACACAGCTCTGGGGACTCGGGCTCTCATTCATGGAACTGACCTCCTTTGAAGAGCACTCTGAGATCTAGCAGTGAAAAGGACTTTAAAAAGTGCTAGACAGCATCATTAGTATTCAGGAGGACACAGTTCTGTGGCTTGGTTGAATTCAAAGGGATCTGCTGGTACTTAGGAAAGCCAAAACGTTTTCCAGAGGAAAGGGCTGAGCAGCTGGGGGCTGGCCATGCTTCCAGCACTGCAGGCTGACTCAGTGTCACTGAACCAACCTGATTCCTGCTCACTTTTTGTTTTCACCACTTCCACAATGTAGAATTTTAACCTATTTCTAGCTATAAAAGTAAGGCAGTATTTAAAATACGGCCCCAATGTAAAAATCTGCATTACTGCATCCCAGAGCCCTGCTGGCACTCCTGCCACCACTCCCTGTGCTCTGTCGTGCCTCTGGGTGCTTATTCCATGAGCACCTCTTTGTTACCACCTCTTACACCCTGAAGCTCAGTGGATTTACACCCTGCTTCTCTCAGCTGCTGTGGAGAAATTCAACGGAATGGAAAGTCAATCATCACATGTTCGAGGACTCCAGCTTTAAAGATGTCCCCGCTTGTAGGAGTGGAACGTGCTGTTCTTCAGTTCATCCACCTGGCTTTGCCTCTACATGAATATTAAGTAAACAACTTTTATTCCCACCAAACAGCTTTTGAAAGAGTAACCAACACAAACATCCCAATTCTAGCCAGCAACAGACTCTCAATAATAGCTCCAAAAGTCTCACCAGCTTCAGGGGGTGTGATTGAACACTGCAATTTACTCCAAGGTTAGCACGACTTGGACAGCTCTTGAAAACATGGGGTTTGTTACACCAGGCCCTTCTGTACACATTTGCTGTGGTCCATGATCTTCCAACTACTGATCTTGCCCTTTGTTCTGTGCGAACAATCCTGTGACATCAATCAGTCACATCAGGAACTGACTCATCTCTCCTCATGCTCCTTCAAACCTTCTTACATAGCATTTCTTTATCAGCACATTCCCACTGACGGCTGCTTTACCTTTGCCTTCTAACTTCAATAAAGTTTTCTGCATTTTTTGTTTCAGTTAAATTCCATTGTTTCAATTCAGTTAAATTCCAAATGTTTCAATTTAAATTCCATTAAATTTGCAGCTGCTGGAGAATCTCTAGATATTTTTTTCATTATGCCAGATATCAAGGAAAGGGGGAAACCACAAGTATTTGGACAAACTACACTGTGATGTTCTGGGGTTGGCATGGGGGATTTTTTGTGCATATGGAGTGATTTATTTGGGGTTGGGGTTTTTTGGGTAGGCTTGTTGCTTTGGGGTTTTTTAATCATGCCATTCCAGGGTGTTGCTTGTCTTTTGTTGTTTAGATTGGATATTAGGAAAAAATTTCTTTGAAAGGGTTGTCAAGCACTGGAACAGCTGCCCAGGGAAGTGGTGGAGTCACCATCCCTGGAAGCATTCATAAAATGAGGAGATGTGGCACATGTGGTCATAAAACACAGAGATGTGGGAGCATAGTTTGGGGATGGGATAATGGTTGGAGTCAATAACCTCAGAGGTCTTTTCCAGATCTGTGACTTCTGCTGACCCCTCCATGGTTCCAGGGTATTTCAGATTACAATACATCTCCATAAGGAGGCCAGGAAGGGTTTACTTTAACATTTTGAGTTAACAAAGCATTGAACTCATCCAGTGGAAGCCATATAAACCTTCCCATTTGTTCCAGATTCTCAATTGCATCAAAACTGTAAATTCCTACTCCTTCCTTCTGGGATCAGTTAACGCAAAGATTAGCCATGTCTCTCCAGCTTGGTCTTTACCAAGGACACAAAGTAAGGCCACAACAATGAACCCAAATCTGAAGAGCCCCATAGATAAAACTGCCATCATTTAAAACACAACAACATCCAGAATCATGAAATACACTCTTACAGGCAGGACCAAAAATTTGCAACTTCCACAATTCACTCCTTTGGGGATGCCACAGCCAAACCAAGTAGCATCGGGTGTGACACACTTTGAAGGCTCCTATTCTGAACAATTTCCAATGATAAAATTATTTAAAACCCACAGAACTTAAACAGCTTTCTGTGCTGGAGGAAGCCCAGCCAGGCTGGTTCTCCTGAGCTGTTTTTTAGTGAAAAGCTCCCAGGAATGGGGTCTGGGCTGTCTGTCAGTGGCTGTGGCAGGGAGCTATTGCTGTCTCAGCTCCACACCGTGTCCTTACAGGCAGCCAGCAATTACAAGTCTCTTATCCCAATAATTACAGGCATAAGAATATGTCTTGAACAACATTATATTCTGTTCTTCCACGTAGCTCATGCTCTCACAGTGCAATGCACTAACCAGAATAAATATTTGGTTTTTTAGGAGTGAAATCAAAGTCTTAACTGGCTGATGAAGTCTTTTTGCCACTGTGTGCCTGAAAGAGACTTGTATTGCTTTTTTAGGTGGCAACCAACGTGGACAAAGTAGGATTTTTAGGGAACTTTGAAGTGTTTTCTTAAATCAAGTTCTTTTTCAATGTAAACAAAGCATTCCACAGCAATTTAAGGCTAGAGAATTCATTCCCATATAGAGCATAATGGCAACTTCCAGTGGAAAACAACACTTGGAAATTATCACCACCATGAGCTCTGCTAAGAATATTCCAACTACCACATGGAAGTCAGTACATATTAGTAAATTAGAAACTCTGATAACTCTCACTGATAAAAATGTTTTTCTTGCATATGAGAAGTCTCATGTCTCAAGCCTCAGCCTAATCAAGCATTAGGCACCACAATTAATTCTCTAGGAACTTTCTTGTCTTTCTCAAAATTGGAATTTAACTCTCATCACTTGAGAGCTAAATGGTAACTGCAATGTCCAGCATTTCCACACATTGTTAGGCTTTACTTCTGGCCTGTCCAACATGAACATCCCCAGATAACTCTCTCATCCAGAAACAAGCCAAAAGCTGGCCGAACCATGGAGTTTTATATCCAAAACATTTCCTCTCTGCTAAATGAGAAACAAAATAAGAATAAGAAATGTAAAACAATTCTTCAAGGATATCCAATGGCAAATGTTGCAAAAAGTCACCTCACATCTATGAATTCTGTTGCCAAAATATTTTGAACACAAAATTAACATTTTATCATAGAGTAAAATCCTGCTCTGCTGTTGTGTGTACCCAGAGCCAGTGCACACATACACAGCAATAACATCTGAGTCTCTCCAAGAATTGCATCTCATCACTGTTGATGAGGCTCCTCACTCACCAGTTGGGACAGCAGGATCCATTGTTGGCTTTTCCCAGGTGTTGATCTGCTCCCAGGTAAATCCATTGGTTCCCAAGGCGACGCTATAACCACAGTTACTGTAGTGCTCATCAAATGAACAACCACCTAAAACCAAGAAAAATGAAAACATTTCTGGGTTAATTTTCTCTCTTTCTTTGTGGTAGGCCATTTACTTGGATCTTTTGTACCCAAGCTTACAAAGGAAATAAAAATAAATAAAACTCATTTCCTGAACATTATTTTTCATGCAGCTCCAAAGGTGATGTCCAAAAATATCTTTGTACTTTCTATGTTTTATCTCCACTGGAAGCCCTTGTTTTCCTCCCTCCACACTACTGTTTCTAAGATCAGTCCCCTTTATTTCAACCTGTTATTTTCAAGGACAATTCTACAGGATACCCCCATGCAGGAATATTTGCATGAACCTCCAAGAAAGATTTTTTTTTTTAAAAATCAGGAAAATGAAGGAGGAATGCAAATTACAAACAAGCATAGCATCACTGTTCCTACAGCAAGGCCTCACTTCTTTTTGTTTTAAGCCTTGATTATATTTAACCTGGCTTTAACCATCTCCTAAACTTAACAGCACAAATTTCTGTGTAGTCCATGAACACACAGAGCTTCCTCAAGGTCTTTCAAATCAATACATTTGAGCATGGCCCTGTAGTTTCTGAACAAGAGAATGAGAAGCAGCAGATGTCAACTGGCATTCACACCTTCCAGATCTTTACTGCAATTCCTGAAATACTTGGAAGGAATTAACTCTCATAAATACATTGGCAGCTGCCTGAACACCTGTGAATCAAGGGAAATTCAGGAACTGTGGAATGAAATGTGTTCCAGGGCAGATATTTGAAACTTGGGTCATGCAGAGGAATAAGATTGTTTATTCCCTAGGATGTTCCTACTCTGGTGTCCCTTATGATCTCATGCACTCTTCACCTCCACCCAACCCAACCTGCCAAAGTATTTCACTACTGGATCCACTGGATCAGGGATCTGGGTAACTCAGTTTAGACTTGAATCATGCCCAAGGTGTGTCTATAAAGATTTGGTTTCCTCTTAGGGAAGAAAGGATCATTGTTCTCTGCAGATCCCAGTGCTCCAAAGGAACTGGGCACATGTAACATGCCAGGGCTGCACAGTGCTCAGGACAATGCTCCCTTGCTCTGCCAGCCAAGCACCAATGGCTCCTGATGATGCCTCAGGTTTTAGCTTTTATATTTTTCAGATCCTGTGGTGCTTTAGTGTGTGCTTCTGAGCTTCACATTAAGGGATGGTGAGCTCTCTGCACAGAGCAGGGAGACAAAACAATTCCTGCTCCAGCTGGGCACCAAGGACAAATGATCCAAATCTCAGCCCAAGAGCACAAACAGCGTGGGCTGGAGAGAGAAAAACAAGCAGGATGGGAGTGCCTGGGCTGGAGCTGGAACGGAACAATGAACTGCAAGGTGCAAATGGAGCAGAACTGATCCAAGGGAGAGACCCCGGGAGCGCTCGTGCATTTTGGGACCATTTTGGTTCATCTTGGGTGCAGCCCTGGCTGGGCTCTTGTGCTGCACAAGGTGGATTCATTGAGGGCTTTTAATAAATCCCTGCTTTATTCTTTGACTCTTTCTAGTCTCTGTTCTAGGGCAGCCTTCACAAGACATCGCTGACACCAACCAGAGTTGCATGGACAGAGATATTCCTGACTCCTCCCTCCTTCCCACAGCTGCACTCACACAATAAACACCTGGCACGTCACTGACCTGTGGTTCCCCTGCAATAAAGGGTTACCCAACACTAAAGGCATTAAAGCTTTCTTTAATTTTCACCCATATTACCCATCCCCCCTGGAAAGCCCAAAGTTTGTCTCAGTTCCTATGGAACTCCTCACAAATTACAAGTATATTTCATGTCATTCATAGTTCTCAATCCCTTACTCTGTTAAATGACTCTCTCTGCACTCCAACTGTAATTGATTTTTTAAGTGGTTCTACAAAACTTCACCAAACATTTCTAGTCAAGTATATGCTAGGAAGGTTTGTTGGATAGAGTACCTGACACCTCAAAATGCTCTGTTGCTGAAAAAAAGGTTTAAAGAGATCAAGCTTGTCCTAAAAAATTAAAACTTGTATATATTACATATTTTCATCTGTTAATAAATTTTATGACCCTGGAAAACTTGCATGTTTCAGTAGCTTCTGAAAATATTTCTGAGTTTTCATGATTTTATAATATTTAAATAATCCTTGCCTTTAATTTATTGCATTTGTGAAGCCTTCCCAGCTGTCAAAACAAGCAGGATTACACCTATCTGTGTAACTGTCTCCTGTCTCCCTAATTTTTATTTAAATTAATTTAGGTGAAAAAGTTCAAAATTGCAATATTGAACAGGCTCATTAAAAAAGTCTAAGGGAAAATCCAGGCAGCCTGGACTGTGTGGGAGTGAGCAATGAAAGTCCTCTTTATCCCAGCCAGCAGAACAGGCAAAATCCAACCCTGTGCTCTCAGCCTTGATGGGGCATTCTCATTTTGATAGATTCCCTTTAATTCAGACACAAACTACCCCCACCCCCCTGCTCAGCACACAGGGATGGGGCTGTCTGGGAGCTGTTCCTTTGGAGGAATTGTAAAACACATCCTCTGCTCCAGCCCAACTCCCGTGCAAGGTCTCCTGTACACAGAGAAAATTGCACAGGAGCTGCTACAAAGTCCCAGAAGCAAAACAAGCAATAAGTAGCAAAATATGGGGCAGCAGCGCTCACTGAAGTGGGAATGTAATTGTCAATAGCCTGGCATAATCAGCTAAACAGGTGGTTTTATCCTCTCTGAGGAAGATGGAGTGTGAGGAGCTGAAAAAGGGACACAGTGAGAACCTGTGGAAATTAATTGGGAGCATCTGCTGATACAAGACAACACCTGAGGAAGCTTTAAAGTGCCTCGCCTGAAAGTCAAAGCTAACCTTGTAGTACAGCTGAATAGGAAAGGAAAGGATAAACCATGGAGAGCCTTAAAAGCAGTAGCAAGACACCTACATTTCCAAGAAAGAAAAGGTTAGTGGAGAAACCTCCAAACACAGAGTGACAGGGCAATAAGCCAGAAGGATTAATTTACTAGAGGCAGCAGAATTGGAATGTGGCGGTGAATTTGCAGGAAATGAGGACAAGGAGAAAAAGCTGGAGTTGATTTTAAGGGCTCAGACAAGCAGATTGCCTGTGGGAATCCTGGGAGCCAAGAGGAGGGCAGTGCCCACCAGCTTCTTGCTCTGCTGTGTCCACTGAGAGCAGAATTAAAAATGAAATAAAGGTTCAGCTGGGAGCCAGAGCCACAGTGACTTGTGAGCCAAAAAGTCAACAGCTCCTCTCTTCACACTGTTGCAGTGCACAGTGTATAATGGAATGGAAAGAAACTTCAGAAAGTGACAGGAAAGTAGTACAATATATCAGAATATCACAGATTTTGGGGTTACTCTAACAGTCACAGAGTCACAGAATGCTTTGGGTTGGAAGGGATCTGAAAGATCACCCAGTGCCACCCCTGCCATGGCAGGGACACCTTCCACTGTCCCAGGCTGCTCCCAGCCCTGTCCAGCCTGGCCTTGGTCACCTCCAGGGATCCAGGGGCAGCCACAGCTGCTCTGGGCACCCTGTGCCAGGGCCTGCCCACCCTCACAGTAAAAAATTCTTCCCTATATCCAATCCGTGGTAAAGCCATGAAGCCACAGTGACTTTTGTTCATATTTGCCAAGCAAATCAAGCAAGCATGTCAGTGGTTGCCCCCCTTTCTGCAGAAGGTGGCAGATGTGACATTGCATCTTCCCTTCCAGGCAGCCAGGTTCAGAAAATTAAAGAGATTTTAGGAGTTCACTAAAGTAGGAATAGTAACAAGCAGAAGTGTTGCTTTCACTGATGTCAGCATAAGCTTAATGTTCAATATTTCCACAGACACCCCACCCATGCAGATACTTTTATACGAGCTACACCCAAATATGATGAATATAAAGACAGGAGAGGTTAGATCCATCCCCAAAGAAAGTCATCCATGGCTGAAATCTGACTGCTGAGAGGCAGAACAGGGCTATTCATTAACCTTGAAAAAATAATCCTCAAGTTGAAGGGAAAGGAGGACCAACCACTGGATGAATTTAGTTACCAGGTCTGCAAGTTATCATTTCAGTCACACATCTCAGAGTAGCTTGAGGAAAATGGCAACATTTACACATTCACCAAAGTGGGGTGCTGGGTCTTCATAAATTGTTAGCAAGAATGAGGATTTTTGGAAAAGATACTGGGATGTTTGGAGCCTTTTTCCTGCTTGGCTAAAAACTGAACAATCGCAGTTGCTCAGTGGGGCCAACGAGGGAATGGAGATGGCTTTGATGGCTTTGGATAACACAGATGGTGTTAAACCCTTTTCACAAAATGAAATCTAAACAAGAAAGTTTTTCCCTTCCTGAAAAGGGTCATATTGAAGCAAATAATGGCTCACATAAGAAGGATAAAATATCCCTTGTTTTACTCTGCGGGCTTGTAACAATGCCACTGCTCATCTGAGTGATGCTAATTAATCTTGAGCAGACCTAGCATCAGTTACTGAGACTTGCCCCTGGATTATATGTAAACCAGCCTTGCATAAATTGAATGGCTCCTTTGAATATATAATTGAATTTGCAGAAGTGTGCGCCAGGGGGGTGTTTAAATAAGTGCACAAATATGATAAAAAGAACTTCACGCCATAATATCTAATTCAGTAAGCAAAAATAATGGCAGGGCACATTCCAATTAGTGTTTGATTTATTTATTTTAACAAATCCAATTAGTTGAATGTTTTATAAAGTCATCCAATGTCAAACTCTCACAGACTCACCAGATAAAAAACACAATACTTCTAAAAGGGGATAAAGAAACACAGTGATGTGAGAAGCCTCATTGGTTATCCTGTGGTTCTAAACACACACAGGAAACAGAGGAGCAGATAGAATTTGATCAGGCATTTACAGCAATCCCAAAGTGGGAAAGGAATAGAGACAATGAGAACATCAGTCTCATTGATCCACTGCATCATTCCTCCAAAAAGAAGTA
This sequence comes from Motacilla alba alba, assembly GCF_015832195.1. Taxonomy (NCBI): domain Eukaryota; kingdom Metazoa; phylum Chordata; class Aves; order Passeriformes; family Motacillidae; genus Motacilla; species Motacilla alba. The sequence goes on along the minus strand of NC_052035.1, from coordinate 3,873,923 downwards.
GTTACTTCTCTCATTTACTGAAAACAAAACAAATAAAAACAACAATAACTCCCAAACAGCAACAAAATGGGCAAAAGTTAAGAAAGCATGAACACTTTTTAGTAAACATCCCTTTTGAAACTTTCATGAGAGCTGAGATTTAGTCTATCAGTTTTTGTCTTAAACTCACAAAATGCAAAGCAAGTAAAGGAAGAAACACATGCTGTTAGGATGAGGCAGTGCTTATGAACTATAAAACTCTACAAATTAAACCACCACTGTTTCTGATCATTCATTCTCATCCCTTCCAGAGACATTCTTGTTTACCAGGGCTGGAAAAGATGCATTTGGCTCATTAAAGTAACTCCTAGTGTGGGATTTATTGTATAAAAATCCATTTGTAACTTATTTTTCAGACTGTAGAATTCATATAGCAAATTCCTGAGAAATCTTATTGTATATTCTTCTGGAAGTGGGAGAGAATGAAGAATGAAAATGTACATGTAAACCTTGTGCTGAGTTGCTTTAAGATGGGATAAATCAAGGAATATTGGAATTTCCTCACTCAGGAAGAGCAGTGAGTCCTTTGTGTGCTTTCTAGTCCTTCCAGAAAGATGAAGACAGGAGACATCAGACAAGTGCACATCAACCTGCTCTTGCAACTGGCCAATTTCAATGAGTACTTTATTATCCTAACCAAATGTTTGTTCTATAGCCACAGACTTTCAAAGAACAGGTTTCTGCAGAGAAAAAAAGAGTCATCTTGACTGAGTCAAAGGGCACCATGTATTCAGGGTCTATTTAAACTCAGACTCTACAAGGGAGACAAAGATGCTCTGACTCCTCAAACTGCAGGGAAAGCTTTGATCATTTTTTATGCCTCATTAGAAAACAGAGGATCCACACCAGGAGAAACTGGGGAATAGATTCTCCAGAGTGTAAGAAGGAATAAACTCTGAAGTAAAGCATTCATAACTTCTTTTTCTGATGGCAGCTCTTTAAGAACTGGGCTCAGAGCTCGCACAGATTCAGGTGAGTCACTCAACCATTAAACACAGCTCCCAGGCTTCTCAGCTGCTGGTGCTCACAGAAGTGCTCCTCTTGAGGCATCCAGATGTTTGGGGCTCAGAAACAACCATCAGAATTCCTCTAATACATCCCACCTGGATTGGGTTCTGCTGCAAGTGTCAGTCCCCATGGTCGAGGAGTGATTCACCCAGCACAAGACACTTCTGTTCCTTGTCTTGACAAATCACTCTTGATACAGTCCTGCTAAATTTACATGTAAGCAGAGACAGTTTTATCTATGCTCTGGAAGGTGACAGTTCTCTGAGATACCAGTAGCAATTGTCTGGCCAACTTGAAGCATTTTTGTTAGAGTTGACTAAATTTCATTCTTTTTGCATGTTCTGTGCCCTGGCAATCCAGATTACAGGGGAAGCATGCAGGAAGCTTGCCTTTATTTTTAAAAACAGCAATGAAAATTATTTCTCTTTAGAATTAAAATATGTATGTATAGGGTTTTGGGTTTTTTTTCCCTAAATCAATGTAATCCTTGAAAATCCTGAATGCAGTTTAGAAAAGCTCTCCTTGGTTCAAAACTGGAATTGGGATTCCAAGTGCTATGAAGCCATTAACAAAGACACTTATACTATCAGCATATATTTATACATTTTCTAAGTCTTTTTCCAATTACACACCCTGTGACCTTGCTGTCTTTGCAGTAGCAGTGTTACCTGTCTATTCCCACATGTTGTGAAGCAGCTCTGAGCACAGTTTCCATGCACACACATCCCCCATGAAGGGATAAAATCAATAGCTGGAGGTTCCTTGCATAGGAACCTTGCTGCAATCAAAATATTGCTTAAGGGATCACGTGTGGTGTCCATGAGGAGCATCACCAGTAACAGACAGGTGAAGCTCTGTCGTGTGAACACTCCAAGTGCCCTCCCAGTAATAACAAGTTCTTCTCCCAGCACTTCCCTGCAGAAGTGTTGGTCCCAAATGTGCAGCAGAGCCCGACAGAGTTTTTCAGTTCTGCTCCTAATCCCAATGGAGCAGAGCAAGCCTCGTGGATCCTGACATGCATGGAACAGTGTTTAAGCTCCATGGCCTGAACTTGTCAGTTTAAGCTGAGTTTTCTTCCTCAAATTCATCATTACAGGTTTCTCTTTGCTGAATCTTCCCTCTGTGTCTCATCACTGAGCCCCAGACCTGCTCAAACACTCATTACTAATTCTGTACTGCATAATCCACCACGGATCAGTGAAACCACTTTGAAGTATCCCAGGACTAAAACTAACACTAAATGTAATTTGTTTCAATTTATATGTCCAAATCAAGGATGACTCATCTAACTTGCCTTGCAAAAATGTATGTCCTTTATTTAATACCAGGAATACATTTTTGCTACTGACAGCTGAGCTGTCACTATTTCAATAGCTCAATATTAACATTTTATTGCTTTAAGCATAAGTTAATATTAGAGATCTGTAATATCTCTAATCTGATTGAATTATTTTTTTTCAAGCTGCTAAAAAAGTCAGTTAATACCCTGCACCTTTTCAGAGAACCCTGACTTTCCAAGTTCAGTTAGTTCCAGTCTGCTGCATCACGCCAAGATTTGTGCTAAGAATGTTCAGACTTGACTGTCCCGAGGAAATGAAACTGGTAAAATTAACACAGGTTATCAAACTCATAAAAGATTCTGAAACAGACATTCCCCACCAACTTTTCTCATGATTCTAACTAATAGTTTTTCAATCTATAAATTTAATGGCTTTCCACCATTGAAGCAGACTCCTGCTTTAGTCATACTAGGACAGAATGAAGATTTCTTTTTAAAACCACAGATTTGTAGCACACACTTGCTGCTATACTTGTAGACTAAATATATTTTAAAAAGCCTTAGTTTGCTTCAATTCATTTATTTAGTCACAGGACTTTTTTTTTCCTAAAATAATTCTATTTTGTATTCAAAAAATTCACCTTAAATTGTTAGCCACGACTGTTGAAGATGTGCTTAGTTATATTTGTCAAGTAAAAGCTATTTGTGGGTGTTCATTGTTTCTTAAAAAAAAAAAAACAGAACATTGCTCTGCTTTTCTTACAGTATCTGAAAATTCTTAGGGATAATTATTCAGTGGATCCTAACAGGCTTGTCCAACACTGTATTTATAATGCATTTCCACTAGGTTCTACCTCAGCTGCTACACTGGAGAGTTGATCAGAGCTCTCTATTGGCTTGCTTCATTCCAGCATTTTATCTGTCACATGGATACCTGTTCAAGCTGCACACGTAAATTACACCCTTCTTTTACTCTACAAGGCAGAAAAAACCTGTCTGGAAGTAGCTGTTTCTCACTTATTTTATATTCCATTAGCAAGCCTCTCATTCTCAATAAGCTTTTATACAAACTTCAAATTAATGTGTTTGAACTTCAAGCAAGAAGCAGCCGTTGACTGACTCACATTATCTTTGGTGATGAATAAAATATTGCCTCAACAGACACCATTTCAGGAATTCCAGCAGCAACTACAAAACCTCCAACCCTTCTTTCCCTGTTCTGCTGTTCAGGCTCCTGTTTTGGAGGATGATCTCCTTCCAACAGGGATGTTCCATTGGAAGTTCATGGTCATAAAACACATGGCTTGGCTTAAATAAAGGTAGGAAGTCTGGTTTCTTGCCACACCACCAAACACGGAATAGAATTAAACACAATCTGGCTGCCATCAAATATAACTAGAACAGACATACCCTTTTCAGAAAAGAATTTAAGTTTTTATTGGACTGGCACTTTTATAATCATTCCATTAACTTCCCAAATGAGGCCAAGGGAAGTAAATTAACTCAGTGCTGAACTTCCAAAATGCATCTTACTTTTGCACTTACAGAAAACTACTCACAGTCTTCATGAGGCCAGAAATGTCCATGTGCACACACAGACACACCCCATCTGTATTCTAAACAGTTCCAAAAAGAACTATCAGTAGTTTAAATGTTTTCCTGGAGAAGATTTCTAATGAAGTGGGTTGATTCTTGATGAACAATACTAATATTTTGTTTAAATTGCTTCTGAACATGTGCAATTAAAGATGCAGCGCTGTGCAGGACTCCAAAAAGCTCCTTGATATTTGAGCTGCTATGCTTGACAAGAATTAGCTCAACTCACCCCGGTTAAATATCAGATTTAGATAAAAGGACAGCTATCATCTGTTATTGAGTATCAGCAAATCAAATCTAATTGGCTAATAATACAGTGGTAATAACTTGCAATGAGTCTTGCCACTGATATATCATGCTAAATTTAATAACTTTGTTATTGGAATCTACTCCCGGAGAATGGCTGTATAAATAACTTTTATTGAGTTCCAACAATTCCTGTAGCTCCAACTTTATACGTATCTCAGATCAAGGTTATCTCTTCCAAATGCCCTTTCACTTGTTGCTGACAGTTACTGGTTCAAATTACAGTTAAAGTGCAATGTCAAGGATATTTCAAGACATGTATTTTAAATTGTTTTCAGTCAAACCATGATCTTCATTCAATGTGTCAGGAGCAAGTCAGCCCCAGAAGTGACAGTGGCTCTCCAGCTGCTCTGCTTCCAGGTGCCCTGGAGTCAGGCTGGGAACAGGAGGGCAAATCCTGGACTCTAAGAGCTCTTGTAAACCTCAATCAGCTGACTGATGGTTGAGGCACTGACAGTCAGCTGCAGATTTGAATTTCAGTCATTTGTTACCTGACTTTTAATTGCTTTTTCAGTTTATTTATTCTGCCTCTGCATTTTTTTATCCACATTTTCTCCCTTGACGTACAAGTGCACTGCAATACCCGGGATGCAGTTCAGAATCCCAGTGCAGTGGGGCAAACACCAAGCCCTGGAAGCCCCTCTGTCCTCTGCAGCACACTGGAAACAGTGTGAGAAAAAAAAAAAAAGATTTGATTGCTTTTATCCTCCAGCCTCCTCTGTGTAAATTCATTGCCCAAAGAGAAAAACACAGAGTAAATACGTGCCAGGAATAAATAGGCCTCTGCCTAACAGCACTTGTGAGTTCTTGAAAATATACAGAGCTCCTCTTCTGTTTAACCAAATTTCCTAGTACTACATAAGCATATGTGCAAAGTGCCTCTCTAATTACAGCCATGAATCTTCCTCTCACAGTCCCTGACCCAGAATGTGCATTTAGCAGAGCTGCAGCATTCCAAGCTCTGTATTAATGAGGGGCAGCATGGCAATGAGGAGAAAATCCAGAGTAACTTCACACGAGTGCAGTTATCTCTACAGACACCTCCGATTTTGTTAAGAGGCATCACAGCCTCTCTCATCCCCCTGGGTGTTACCCTGTCACATCCTTGGCCACCTGCAGCCAGTGACAAGTCACAGGTGGGCTCAAAAGTGGCCCATCAGCCACGTGCTGCTGAAGGAGTCCCCATGAGCCACTCCAGTCTCCATCCACTGATGGGGGGAAATGATTTGTTAACAACAGCTAAGTATCTGCTGAGATTCTTGATTTTAGAGGAATTCCAAACTTTAAAATGGACGACATTTCAACATCTTATTTTCACTCTGCACTTCACTTGGGAACAGTTTCAGGCAGTACTATCCCAGTTACACAAAACCAGGCTGGTAATGAACATAGAGAAAAATATTCCTATTCCATCATCTAAGGCCTTATTCTTGTCTTTGCTATAGATAACCTCCAGTTTATGGCTGAAACTTAGAATAATACATTTCCAAGGAAAAATATTTTTCAAGACAGATTTTCTGAACTCCACAGCTCTTATTCCATTTAAGCAGCATCAAGCCTGAACTCTGCTGGGAAGCATTAAATCCTTAAAACATTTCTTTCTGAGACTTGAAAGGCACAAGGTGAAAGAATCTAAAAGCAATCACTTCTCGGTATAATGAATGACCAGCTTGGAATAAGAAGCCCTTTTCTGTCACATGAACCATGGTTTCAATCAGCTTTTAATCCCTGGTCTATTGAGACATGTGAACCAAGTGCTCTGAGCTTTTTATCCCAACCTCAGCAGCCCTTGGTGGTGCAGTCGGGATGGACATGCAGCAGAGATGGCCCAGTAAAGGGCAGATTCTAAAAATCTAAATTTGAAACAAGCTTCAAAGCTGTTTCACTGACAGTACATCAATATTTCTTTTCAGGAATCTTGGAGGATTTTGTAAAACCTGTGTAAAACCCCACACTTTTGGTAGGACTGCAGACAAACTTTATTGCTGTTCTTAGACTGAAATAGTCAAAGTTCATGAGTGCTATTCAGATGCACAAAAAGCTCCTTTACTGGATATTTCCATCTGGAAATAAAATCTTACCAGCAATTTAAGAAGATAATTATCTTTGCTTTAAAGACTTCTTTTTACACTCGAAATTGCATGATGCCATCTCCAGAAGTTAGACAAATACCTTGTGCATGATATTGTTTTATCCACCTGCTTGCCCAGCCCTATAAAGCACCTTTCCATTTGATTTTGGTAGATGAAAGGGTATTTGTGAGTATAGCTGCATACAGTATTTAACAGCCCAGGAAACTCCATTAAAATGTAATGCATTCCCAGAGCCTCAGGTGAAAGTGCAGCTACTCAGAAGCAAAGATTTTTAATAAGTGTCCTCCTCAAGATTTCAGCTCTGCAGCTTAACTAAGTATAAAATTTCTAATAAATTCATTGTCCATTTTTATACAAGTCATTTACGTTTTAAGATGCCTGTGTGAGAATCTGATTTATTAAATATATGATTCTTCAAAAGATTATGATCATGACATTAAGTCATTCAGAAATTAGATTCAGTTTCTGATCAACTGAATTGGTATTAAATATACTCATCCAATTATAACCAGAGTGCAATTACACTGATACTTGAGCTAACTGCACATTAGGCATTGCAGCCAAAAATGTAAGAGAGATGGAGTGAAAGAATGTTTGAAAGCACACTTTTAAAATAAAGGAGAAGAGATTCAGATTAGAATTTAAGAGGAAATTCTTTACTCAGATGGCCAGAGGCAGTGGCACAGGGTGCCCAGAGAAGCTGTGGCTGTCCCTGGATCCCTGGAAGGCAGGGATGGAATCTTTCCATCAGGATCTTCTTTCAGGATCCTTCCAGGATCCCTGGAAGGCAAGGCCAGGCTGGATGGGGCTTGGAGCAACCTGGGACAGTGGAAGGTGTCCCTGCCCTGCCTCTTTAAGATCCCTTCTGACTCAAACCATTCCATGGTCCTATGACTTTCTGTGGTTTTGTCCAATGGCCTCTCTCTTGATCTTTATTCAGTGTGCTAAAGCTTGTACCTGAAAGGCTAAAGTAAGATAAAAACAGTAATAAAATAAGCTAATCAGGCATCTCCTTTTGTTATCAATGCACTTTGTAGGCTATTGTAACAACCATGGCATCAAACCACATTTTTTTACCCTGAAGTCCTCTCCCAGTCTCCTCACCAGCACAAACTTGTGACTGGCAAAGGGAAGGACACAGGGAACTCCACACAGCCAGCTTAAAACCAGAACAGCTGGATCAGGTCAGACACCTGCCAGGGGTTACTTGGAAACACTCATGAACAGGATAAGCACACACTGAATCTTCCTCAAAACACATTCCCAGCCTCCAACACCTTCCCACTTTCCACTGGTGCTGGCACTGCCCAGGCTCCCCAGGGAATGGGCACGGCCCCGAGGCTGCCAGAGCTCCAGGAGCACTGGGACAGCGCTGCCAGGGATGCCCAGGGTGGGGCTGTTGGGGGGTCTGGGCAGGGCTGGGGCTGGGCTGGATGATCCTGGGGGTCCCTCCCAGCCCTGGATATTCTGTGATTCCATGGACAAGCTTCACTGATACTCAAACATTCAGGATCTCTGTGCACTTCTGGAATTTGTCAACTCCCAGGATAACTGTACACCTTTGGCACAGCCTGACACCTGGCTGTCACCTTCAGGGGTTCAGCGGGAAACAGAGGGGACAGGGGTGCTCATGCCAGGACTGGCATGGGACAGTGACACTGCAGAGAGAGCATCTGCCACGTGCTGAACCAACACCCCAGGGAGGAGACAGGGACTGCAGGACATGTTTTTTTCCATGGAAATGACTGTGCCTGGCAGGCTGTACCCAGGAGGCACAACTGTTTTCCATCACATTTTCACTTCATACAAGACAGACTTCTCACCAGACTATCAATATCAGCTTTGGTTTGTTTGTTTGTTTTCTTTTTTTTTTTAATTCTAAATCGCTGTCTCACAGGGAAGAAATAAGTGTGATACTTGACTATACTGCAGCCTTTCTAGCAGTTTAAGACTATTTTAAGATTAGATAATTAAGATAAACTTGATGATGAAATCCCAGCTGGAATAAAGATGTTGTTTATCTGAAAACACTCATCTGTGGCAAAAACTAATAGAATTTCCCAGAACAGAGACTATAATTAATATGGACTTTTTTTACAAAAGCATTATTTAACCAGCAGATATAATTTTATTAGCACAGAGACTAAAAACAATCCAAGTGGACTTGGTTTCAGATATAAAGATTATACCAGAGTTGTGTAAGTCGATTTTGGTTTAATGTTCTCTTTCCTCAGAGGTGGAGATGATACAACCACTGATCTTCATCCAGCTGCAGGAGAAGTGTGAACAGAGACTTTCTGAACTCACTTGACCTAAATCCCAGTCACAGCACCAACTTTTCAAACAGTTACACTGACCCCACTCCTCACACCAGCACCAGAGCTCCCAGCCAGCTGTGCTGGGTGATTCCTCACCTATCCACAGCTAATTGCCACAACTGTAGAGGAGGTGTGGTAGTGTGGGAGTTCCTGCCACTTCTGTAGTGGAGGAACTACCACAACCATGGGATTTGATGGCACTCCAAGCTGAAAACAAGGAAATGAGCTATCAAAAAGTGACCTCTTTCCCCAGCACTGACAGCAGCCCCTGGGAACACGGAACTCGTGGTGACAGCACAGGCTGGGTGCCTTGAGTCAAAATTACAACTGTTGTTAGCAGATCCTCAGCTAAATGATCTGGTTTTATTTTTTAACCTACATGGAATGATGAAGGCAATAATGAGGTGTCCTCAAGGGAAAAATGACCAATGACACGGAATATTATTTTCTTGCCAATGTCACCAAGGCTTTCTTGGGATGTCTGGAAGACACCGTGGTAAGGACAGAAGTGAAACACTATTTAGGAAAAGAAAATCCTTTCATTCTGGAAGAGTTTTGATGCCAATTTTGCATCAGCAGTTTGTGAAACCATAGTTTCACTGTAGCAAAAGTTTGATTGTTCTCAATTGAGGTTCCCACAGTACAGAAATCTCACCCAAACCACACAGTCTGAGGGTGGTGCTAAGGCAGGTTCCAACCACTGCCTCCTGTTCCTGCACACTCTGTTATTTGTTCTTTGGAACTAGAAGTCCTGTGATGACATTGCTGGCTCCTCACAGCCACTGAAGGCCTGCTGAATTCATTCTTTTTCCAACCTGGAGTGGCTGGAGCGTTCCGTGCTTTACTTCACTGCACCTCCCAGGATCTGTTTCGCTGCATTAAAGAAGCTACACACTCCAGCCTCCCCAAGGCAAAAATTCTCAATTATGCCACATCTCCTCATAGCCCTTCTTTACATCTGTGATGTTCTGGATTTGTCTCTCCTCTGGAGGAGTACCTGTGCTGTCCAGATTGACATTCCAAAATACTCCAGATAAAATAATTGCTGATCTATAGAACACATTCCTGTCTTGCCATCTTGCCTTACACAAAGACATTCTCTTTGCAGGTGCACATCTCAGACTCATCTCAATCTCCTGGTTTTAATGCTCCAACAGCTTCTTGTCACTTCCAACTGGTTTCAAATCTTAAACCAAAAAAAACTAATTAGTCCTGAGATGCATGACCTTGCATTCTGTAATGCTAAATTACATCCCATTTTTTTATGTCATCACATTTCAAAATCCTAATTCCTCCTGTCTGATAATTTTATCCTCCTCCAGCTGTGTGTGAGGGACTACCTATAACAGCACATTCCTTGTTTTTATGTTCAGAGCAGCACTGAAATAAACTAAGATTTCAAATATTATCATTTAACCTCAGTTAGGATTCCTCCAGTCTGGTCCAGGAGAAAGGTATAAAAAAAAGCTTACAATGCCCAGGGTAGTCCTAGACTCGCACACTCAGCTCGTTTGTCTGTAGCAATGCTGTTAAACTTGAATTAAATTTACTACACTATATTTTCCAAACCAGTCACAGAGTTCTGGAATAGTTGGGGTTGGAAGGGACCTTAGAGCTCATCCTTAAAGGGCAGGGACACCTTCCACTAAACCACACTGCCCATCCCTGGGCACTGCATTTCAAGCACACAAATAATCTTTTGGTATCATCCAGGTAAACAATGCATCCATGTTCCAGTTCCCTTGTAAAGCCTGTCTTTTAGGATCTATGTTAGTATTTCCAAAAACCTACACTTTAATTTAAACCTATTAGACCTTCCTACACTTTAAATTAAACTTCTCCAGCTTTAGCAATCAACATTAAAAGATTCAGCAGCAAATAAAAGAATTTATATCCTGTTGGACCAATCCTCCATGATTCAATTCCACATTTCACAGTATTTAAAGTGTCAATTATGTGATTTAACATCTTAGATAAAGACAGAGCAATAACATGCTGGTACTAATTAAACAGGGCAATTATAAAATAGAACCTGACTTCCAGTCCTGGCAAACTGACAGTGTTTCACAGGTGAGAAGGTGAAAATGAGAAACACAAAAACAAGAGGAACTGCTCTAAAACCCTTCATTTAACAAGCTCCACTTGACTTCCCCAAACTTGCCATTACTGTTTTGATATGAAGCATCAATAATCTAAAATCAGTAACTCACAAGTACCTTTACTAGTTACTACAAAGTTAAATTTTTTGCCTTATTGAATTTTGGGAGAATTCCAAAATACTGCTGAAGCACACACTGAGCAGAAATTCTTGTTCTTACCCCAACTTTGCAAATTTAATTTTTATATACATATAACAAATGTATTCATATACTGACCAAGTGAAAGATCCTGTTCTCTTTCTGATGCCACATTCAGGGAGTTGATCTGCATTACACCTGGTACCAACACTTATTTTCCTTCATAGTGCAAAAAATCTGTGTAAAAACATGTGTACAACAGGTAACTCACTGAGGACAGCAGCTGAGAGTGCTTGGTCAGGAAACAAGCCCTGGAACCTTGGTGAAAGCATTAGGTCTGCTCCTTTACAATCTTTGGGATGTGATCAAAAAGGCTGTTAAAGCACAGAAACATATCTCAAGTCCTTTTTAAGGTGATTTTGATGAATCCCATTGGAGCAGACTATCATAAAGCTTATTACTAATTGAACTGGGATGTGGAAATGAGGAGTATAATTCATGTACCCTGACTGGTTCCCTCTACTGGTGCCCAGTGCATTTGTGTTGGAGTGAAAGAGATGTCACCCACAGCAACAAACTTAAATTTTCCTAAGAGAATGCTCAGATTAAAAAAAAAAAAAAAAAAAAACAAAACAAAACAAAACAAAAAAACCCCACAAAATTTAAAAAAAAAATTAAAAATTAAAAGAAACTAACAAACAAAAAACCACCAAGCCCTCATAATTTTGTAATACCTCATTCTCAAAAAGAAGAGATTTGAATACATGAAAATCATATAAACTCAGAATGGTTTGGGTTGGAAAGAACCTTAAAGCCCATCCACCCCTGCCCTGGCAGGGACACCTTCCACTGTCCCAGGCTGCTCCAAGCCCATCCAACCTGGCCTTGGACACTGCCAGGGATCCAGGGACAGCCACAGCTGCTCTGAACAGATACATTCCCTGTGTACCAGAGAATTTAGTTCATTTAAAATATTAAATCAGGCAATGTTTTAACTAATTAACTATCAGCTCAGCAAATTTCTAGACTCCTACGAAGGTCACATAATTCTATCCATTAATCCATTATTTTCTACAACAGCTTTAAAAAAGCCTTTACTTGTTTCCAGTGAGCTGTGTGGACTTCACGTACTCCAACAGGAAAAGGTTTCTAGGAAATACAGGAAGCAGTTTACTGAATTACCCATTTCTTACATTTTTTAATTATTATTAAGTTTTTAAACTATGCTCCTTTTCTACATGAGTTTTAGAAACCCATGATCTGCCTGAAACCCTACACACCACAGGCACATAAAGAGACTTCATTAAACTATAATATTCTTATTTTAATCTTTAAATTATTAAATTTGCTGCCACTCAGTACCAGCACTTTGAGGCAATTATAAAGTGTTTTCTAAGAGTTTTAAATCTTTTTGGCTAAGATATCAATCACAGGCTTTCCTAAAAATGTCCCCGGGAATGGATATTCATCCTTTTTCCTTATGCCAGAGGTGAAAACTATATACCCAGCTGAATATGCAATTTCCCATTACTTGTATTATCATAGCACCCCAGAGACCTGAGTGAGGGCCAGAATGTGATCAAATGCAGGTTATTGAGCTAAATCCTTCACTTCTTGGGATCTCTATTACACTCCATGCTCTGGAGCCCACAGGAAGGGATCCCCTGGCTGGATGAGATGCTGGCACTGTGCTGGGGGAGCAGCAGTTTGGGGTCAGTGCAAGGAGTCCAAGATTCACCTGCTGAAACTCTGCTTTGCTGGCTCTGAGCAAAGGGCCACTGCCAGCAATCCTTGGGAGAGGGGGACTCTTTGGAGGGAAGAGCTGAAGGATTATAAACCATCTAACTTTTGCTGTAATTTGTTTCCTGAAACAGTTTAGAAGCTGCACTGGCCAATAACAATGCCCAAGGCGTTTGAACAAAACTTTGCTTTTTTTTTAGGTTACATCCCTGTGCTGGAGACACAGGAAAAAGATTTCTGGGACTGACATTGTGTACACATGGCAGAGCACCTCTTTGCTGCAGTTCCACCCCAATCCACAAGATTTAGGTTGGTAGGATACATTCAGGGGGTAATCCATACCCTGATTTTAACAGCCTGGTACCTTAATTCCCCATTTCAGACCCCCCCAGGTTTACACCTACTTATTCCCAGGCAAGTAAAGAGGCAGTTGGCATCAATTCACCCAATTCTGACCTGCTTGCTCACCAGCAAGCCAGTCCCATTCAGGAAGGGATCACAGGCTTTTAAATTCAAATTAAACTCCAGCTGTTTGCTTTGATTCCTTCTGACCCGACTCCTTCATGGCACTGTGAGGCAGATTACAGACTAAGAAAGATTTTAGAAAAAAAACCTGTAGATTTTTCTTAATCTACAGATTAAGAAAAATCAAGAGGAATTCAAGCCTGAAAATTTGTCCATCTCCTGTCCTCACACAGACCTCACAGTCTTTACCTAATTCAGGTCATCAAGTTTTCACTCTCTTCAACAGGATCACACTGCTGTTGTCACCCAAATATCACACTTGCTCTGCCTGAAAGATCCAAAAGCCTGAAGAAAACCTGGACTGAAAGTCTGAACCACCATCAACTTCACCCTGCCACCTATAAAGAGAGTTCAGGAATGATGGTTTATTCTTGTGCTGCCCTGGAAAACTACAAAGTAATGGATCTCTAACTTCTGAGATCTCAGATTGTCAACATAAAGTTTAAATCTCATTTTCAATCCAAAAAATACTGTTTAAGGAGAACTGCTGTTTCTTTTCTTCCTCCCTGAGGCACAAAACACAGCATTCAAATAAATCAAATGCTCTAATCCTGTATCATTCATTTATTTTTATTTCAGATAGGATATTTTTGCAGCAAGAAAAAGAGCAGGGAATTCCACCTGTGAGCATTTTTGAAGACTCCAAAACTCCCTGGCACTTAATCACCGAATCATAAAATGGTTTGGGTTGGAAGGGACCTTAAAAATCATCTTGTTCCAACCCCCTGGCATAGGCAGGGACACCTTCCACTGTCCCAGACTGCTCCAAGCCCCGTCCAGCCTGGCCTTGGGCACTGCCAGGGATCCAGGGGCAGCCCCAGCTTTCTCTGGGCACCCTGTGCCAGGGCCTCAGCACCCTCACAGGGAAGAATTTCCTTCCAATATGTAATCTAAAGTTACTGATTTCATATTGAAGCCATTCCCCTTGTCCTGTCACTCCATCTCTTGTCGCCAGTCCCTCTCCAGCTCTCCTGGAGCCCCTCAGGCACTGGAAGGAGCTCTGAGGCCTCCATGGAGGCTTTTCTTGCCCAGGTTGAACAAACCCAGCTCTCTCAGCCTGTCTTTATAGGAGGTGTTCCAGCCCTGTTGTTACTATAGGACATGAAATAAAATGATGTGGATATTGGAAATTTTAAGGTAAAAAGAAGGATGTTTAATTTCTGATTTTAACATTTATAGATTTTTAAAAGTGACAGTGGATTGGAGGGTGACAGTGCCACCTCTCCAATCACACTAGACAAACTAATAGTTTATAATTTTTTTTTCTCCTAGAAAAGAATGCAAAACAATAAGTATTTACAGAAAAGCGTGTGAGAAAGTTTGTTATGAGAATGTAAACATCAGAAAGCTTAAAAAACCTGAAGAAACAGGGTGACACCCTGTAATCAGTTTGGTGGCCTCCTCTGGACTCTGTCCAACAGCTCCATGTCCTTCCTATGCTGGGGACCCCAGTGTCCCTCCCCAGCTGTGCCACAGGGCCAGGTGCCAGCTGCCCACGGCCCCCCTGGGCTCCCCCAGAGCCAGCCTGCCCTGGGTGGATCCAGCAGCTCCTCTGGCTCCACACACACCAAGCCCTGGTTTGGAGAGCCCAGCCCTGCTCAGGCTGAGCACAGGGACAGCACCCGAGCTCATTCCCCATGCCAGCTGGAATTCCCAGGCACACGCTGCTGCCATGTCCACACTCAGAGATGCGGGAACCCAGGCACAGGGAATATTTCTCTGTCTGCTCTGGGGTGCCCTGACCCCCAGGGGAGCACTGACTCTGACCCCCATTCATGGAGAAAGTTTCCTAAACTTCAAGATAGACTGGAATCCACAAAAGAGTGAAATAGATTATAGAGAGCAGTGTAGGTCTGTCACTCGGTGAGAAATTGAGGTTTTGGGATTTTTAGAATGCTGTGGATGGGAGCAAGATGGAGGACACAGGGTGCTGTCCTGGGTTTCTTCTTCATGTTCTTCTTCCTCCTTCTTCATGGGTTTGGGTGGCATTTTGTAATTGGGCAGAGGAGTCTGCACTGGGGCTCTGTGGGATCAGTTATTGGGTTAAAAGGGAAAATAATCCAGGTGTCAGTTCTTAACTGGATAGTTTAGTCTTGAGGGACCTTGTAACCAGAGATTGTTGGCCATTTTGTGCCTTCTGATGAAAAGCTGTCCAACTCACAGCAGTGAAACTGTTTCACTGACAAGAAATAATAAACACCTGAGTCTGAACATGAACTATTGTCTCAAGTGCCTTCAATCCAGACCCAGAGAAACCCACAACTGGGACCCCCACAATGCACCCTATAAAGCTTTCAGCTACAACTGAGGTTTAAAATTCCCTGAAAGGCAAACAGCATTGAAACACTTTCTTAACGTGGAGTTGCAGGATAGCCACATCAACAAACAATTCAAATACATCTTGATGTGAGTGCATTAAAATAATGGATAAGATCTATCAATTAGCAGGTCAAATATTTCGCTTTCAAATTCTGCCTTGGAAAAGAAAGCTATATAGAAAAATAATCATATTACTCTTACAGAAGAAGCAGTATTTCTGGAAGAGACAATGTTTTATAGGTCAGTACTCACCATCACTTTAGATTATCTGAGAAAGTCTTCAAGAGTTACTTTATAGACCTTTTAATACAATTTTCTAGCATTAAGGATAATGCTGCATTACTTTTACTAAAGAAACTTAAATACTGAGAGACTTTCAATTTGGGCTTGTTTGCAGACCTCCCTAACATTGCACGAACAACTTCAACACTGCTTTTAAAACTCTGACTTGAATTAATGCTACTTGAAAAGATTGTCTTCCTCTGACACAGCTGCATTGTCTCTCCTTTGTGTCCCTGCTGCACTGAACTGACCACGAGCTGTGTGACCTCCCCTCCTTTGTCACCAGCAGCTCTGGGTTTCATCTCTCAGACTCTTTCATGTTTTCTTCTGGTAGTAGCAGCACAGAGTTCAAATGAAGATGCAGGAACAGAAAGCAATGTTTGTGCTTTCCTTGCTCATTTTCCCTTTTATCTGATAATCCTAGGTGGAAAAAAAACCAACAAAAAGACTGCTGAAACTTAATTAATGAAGCTGAAAATTTCAGTTAAGAAGTCAACTACAGAATCACAAAAATTAGATAGAAATAAGTGTGCAGCTCATGACCTTGCCACTGCTGTAAATGAGCAAATGTTCTCACTGTACCAATGCCTGAGTGAAAGCAAAGGTTTAATTGCATTTTTTTCTGTGGTACAAGTGGACATATTAAAACTAAGCATGGGGAGAGTGGGGAGCTAATTTGATAAATCTTCTAGGGCTGCAGAAAAGACAGCTGGTACTTAAAAAGCAAAATATGACAGTGTGAGCTTCCCCTCTCCCTCCCTTCCAACTTTCACTTATCAAAGCATCCCAGAGCTCTTCCAAGCTTTATCACCCTTTCCACTGACACTGCTGATCCATACAAATGCTCATGAGGGCTGTTTACAGATCCAAAACATAGCATGCTGCTTTTTTTTGGTGTAGTTCCTTTCCCTCCTTCCAAGAGCAAAAGTCTTAACCTTCCTGAGAAATTACAGAAATCTGGGAGGGGAAGGGTTGAACCAAAACAAAATAAACCAAACAACAGCAACTTTTTCATGGCTGTGTAAGAAAATGTCCCCTGGTTCCAATTACTGTCATGCAGCAGAGTTGATGAGATGTTGGGACTTGAACCTGTTGTGGCATTGCACGAGAGCCCCCACAAGTCCCCAGCTTTAATCCAGTTTCACAAGCAGAAATGTCACTTGATCCCTTGGTAAATTGCTTTAAAAAAGATTGCCAAGTATGAAGAGCTCTCCAGCAGACCAAGTAAGATATCAGACAGTTGCCAACCTCATGAAAGAGAACCCAGAAGTGCCAAACTCAATTTCCTCCCGTTGTGCCAGCCTTACACAAGCTCCTGGTGGTTTTATCCCTTTCACGATGCTGGCACGCTGTGGAACAGCAATAACATTTCCCACAAACACAATTTAAATGGCAGAGCTTGTGTAGGTGCAAAGACTTGAACTCAGTGGAAAGCTTTTGCTTCTGCACCTGCCCACAAAAACTTCACATTAACCCCACTGAGGAGTAACTTAAAAACAATCTGCCACTCGGAACAGTTACCCCACAAAGCCCTCCCTGCTGAGCAGTCAAGGACTGATTATGGAAAATTTTGGGGCTACAGGGGAGTATAACAGAAATAAAAATGTCCTCAAGATGTCTCATCCTCTTGTTTCCAAACATATATTGGATATTAAGAAGAAATTCTTCCCTGTGAGGGTGCTGAGGCCCTGGCACAGGGTGCCCAGAGAAAGCTGCCCCTGGATCCCTGGCAGTGTCTAAGGCCAGGTTGGACAGGACTTGAAGCAGCCTGGGATAGTGGAAGGTGTCCCTGCCCTGAGAATAGATAAATTTTAAGGTCCCTTCCAACGCAAACCATTTTATGACTCTGTGATATTTGTTAATCACACAGCATTTGTTTACTGAAAATTCCTATGGTCTTTTCTCCACATCCCGTCCTGCATCAAGCATCTGGTATATTCCTGGGGTTTGGGGTGTTTGGGTTGCTGTTTCTTTGGTTTGTTCTTTTTGTGTTTTTTTTTTTTTTCCCTTACAAACAGATCTCAAATAACTGAAGATTCTTGAATTTAAAATACCAAAAGCCTGATAAAAATTCCTAGCAGCAGCTGCTGCTCACAAGCAGCGCTCTGGAGACAGACCACCACGGGATACTGGGAGGGAAGGAAACAGCAGGGCAGCAAAATTCATTTGCTTTGCTGCAGTTTGCAACGGGAGCTTCCCGTATGCCACCACCACCTGCAGCTCTGAGCATCATCTGGAAAAGAAAACGAGGTGGGAAAATAACCACAGCCACTCCTGCAGCCACCACAGGCGTGGAGAAGCCCATCAGGAGCACAGATCACCTTCTCTGTTACCCGAGCTGCACTTAGGAGAGCCAGGATCTCTGCTGCATTCACACAATAGAGGAATCCAAGCAGCTTTTGCTCCTCAAAGAATCCTCCTGCTCAGTCCGTTCAAGCAATGACACAATCCTGTAATTTAGGAATTCCTCAGAGAGTGTTTGGTTGTTCCAGAAGAACACAAGTGACTTTAAACTGTCTTTCAAATTAAACAGCATCAGTTCCCCTCAGAGGATGAGTTAGAGATGAGTCTGCTTTACAACACAGAAAGAGATTGCTGTGACTGCTCTCCCTGGGAGGAAATTCCACAAGTAGGAAATGGAAAATTCTCCATTTTCCTGATGTTTCCCACAAATCCAAGTGCCGCAATATGATATGAAATGAACACTTACACACTGAGATGTTTAAGGTAAAAAAGCCGTGTTTATTTCCAGACTTTTTATAGAATTCCAAAAGTGACCATGGATTGGAGGATGAAATTGCCACCTCTCCAACCACACTGGTCAAACCAACAGTCTATCAATTCTCTCCTCCTTCAGAAAGGAATGCAAAACAATCATTATTTACATGAAAATGCATGAGAAACTCCATTACAAAAATGTAAACATCAGAAGGCTTAGAACTTTAGAAGAACAGAGCAACATCCAAATGTCCCCACGTTGAAACGCAAAGTCATGTTCCATCTCTAAAATTCAGGCTCATTTAGGTTGGAAAAGCCATCCAAGATGACTGAATCCAACCGTGGCACTGCCACGGCCACCACTAACCCATGTCCCCAAGAGCCACATCTACACACTTCTTAAATCCCCCCAGGGATGGCAACCCCACCACTGCCCTGGGCAGCTGTGCCAGAGCTTGACAACCCTTTTGAAAAAAAAATTTTTGCTAAACCTCCCCAGCACAACTTGAGATTGCGTTTTGATACCTGAAGAAGCAACAGTGCAAGAGAGAAACAAGCAGCAAAGAATAAATTACTGCTGAATGCTCTGAGCTTGAACTTTCTTTGATAATTTTGTACTCATAGCTGTGACCCTGCAAATGGAAGTGCAGATCAAATCCTGATTCTTAACGATTTTTCCAAAGCCTCTAAGCCAGTAAAGATTTGCTAAACTCAGGAGTCATAAAATCTATTGTTTTGCTGCCCTGAAACACTTAGAGAATTTGTCAATATTCAGAAAAATCACCATTCAAACCTCCGGCAGCTTCAAGTGGGAAAGCAAAGGGAGGGAATTGGGATCAGCTGGTTCATGTACTGAATCCAAGTGGCAATCAAAGTACAATACTCAGCTTCTCAAAATCTAGGGTGTGAGAAATCTGAAGTTTGTCTTAAATCACAAGGCAAACTAGATGTATTTGCAGGATTAACTCCTGGAAGCAAAGAGCATTTGGATGCTTGTGACACTTGGGATTTCTGTCCCTGCCTTTCCCACTTATAAATAGGTGCTGAAAGCCTTAATATTAGAGAAATGTTTTACTGGAAGCACACAGTACTTCTACATTAGCTTTAAAAAAAATCTGAATTGTTACTTTGATCCTTTTATTTTCTCCTCATGTTTATCTACATGAAGAATGATACACAGAAGAAGAAACAACTGCAATTGAGCAAAGAAAAATTCTTCTCTTTCATGGGAATTTTAGTGCTCAAACATCCTCCGCAGGAGAGGAGGTCTCATCATGAATGATACTCTTCCTATTCACCAGTGCAACAAGCACAGATCAGTATCATCACTTGTTTTTGGTTTTTTTTTTCCTATTTTGCACACAGCAAATCAAGCCAAGCCCTCAAGCTCTGAAGACCTGAGCAGACCCCGAGGCACAGCCAGTAGGAAGGAGAGCATTTCTCCAGTGCTGCAGAAAACCTCACCGACCCAGGTGACCTTGATTTGCAGGCTCAGCTGACAGCAGAGCAGAGCAAAAAGCACTGCTATCATTAGCACATCACAAGGCGGCAGGAATTAGCACTTTCCATGTGGAGGTTTCACACGGAGCTGAGCTCTGCCTCACCCTCTGTCACAAACCCAGCCTTCTAAAGGAGTTATCAGTGGGCTGAGCAGCCACGTGCAGGTTTGCTTCACACTCACTCCACAGCCTTCAACTCAGCCAAAACTTCTCAGCTGCCCCAACACCTCCTCCATGGTAGCTATAACCAGGAGATGATTTACCTCCAGGAGACACATGGCCCACTTCAGTCAAATGATGCAGCTCCTGGAAGGGGGAGGACAGAAAGGATGGAGAGAACATTTTCTTGCTTTCTTTATTGCCTAACACATGGAACGAGAGGAAGGCACACTGCACACAGCTCTCTGCTCCTCTGATGACAACAGCACCTTCACCCATTACCCTCTCTTGCTTGAATCAAAATAAAATAAACCCTGAATAGAAAATAATACAATTCTGAAACAGCGACTTCAAACCAGATGTAGCAATTTTTCTGACAAAATTTATTTATGTACAACTATTCTGTACAATTCTACATGCAAGAGGTTTGGCCCTGCCTCTTTAACCAATGGGAATTTAACCAATCTATACTCTAAGCAGTCAATATAGCACTGAGAGGGCCTTCACAAAGAAGGCACACTCTCCGTTTCCAGAAACAAAACTACTGCCACCTTGGCAACAAGGCAGCAAACAGCAAAAACTCCTTCAAAAACTGGGAAGCAATCTAATCACATCAATGCCAGGTGTATAATTTTTAAATACAGTAATTCCTGGCACACTCTCTGGAAAAAGAAAACATTAAACTCTGTGTACAAATATTCACTGAAAATATGTTCACAGATGCATACTGTCTTGCAATAAAAAATAAATTACATCTGTAGGACTGCCTAGGATGATTTTCAACCAGGTAGGAAATAATCAGTTGCTTATAAATCTAGGATTGCAAATAAGCACAAGATTGGAAACATACATATATTCTGAAGCAAAAATCCTGTAGACAACTACAGCTAAAAATGCAGAAGTGAAAACTAGATTTGTTCCAAAGCATGTGGCTGTCAAACAGAGCTGTTCTCCACTCATTTAGGTGTCTCGAACCACACAGACCCAAAAGTGTAAAAGATAATCCCAATGAGACCCAGATAGCATTCAACTCAAGCTGGAATTACTTCTTTGGGTTGGTTTTTGGCTGGTTTTTTGTTTGTTTTGTTTATTTGTTTGATTTTTTGTTTTTATTCTTGCTTTGTGTGTAGAAAGGAGACAGGAAAAGAGAATTAGAGGTTTGTGTTGTGTTCTGTCATTTTAAAATATGTTATTAGAGGCAAGCCATATCTCAGAAACCAAAGCAGCATCAGCAGTCCTGAATTCTAGCAAACTACAAACACTAAACTATTTAAAGAGCTGACAAAAACAGTTCCACTAGGATGAGAAAGAGAAAGCAAAGATCCTTTTGCAATAGTTCTCTGAAGCCACCGAAAAAATACCAACTTCAAGCAGATTTCACCAGGCTGGAGCTGGGAGTTGAAATGCACAGCATAATCCAGAGCGGGTCTCTGGTGATTTCTTTACCTTTTTCCCCAATTTGGCTGATGCCAAATACTAAGGTGGTTCAAGAGGACTTCAGAGAAGCAGTAGGTATGAAAAATTCAACCACAGCATTAATTTTGATGGCCTTAAATAAGGAATCATAGGTCAAGACAAGCATTGCTCAGTCAGGAACCAGAGCCAGGCTGGAGGTCTCTGTGCTGGGAAGATTCAAATAATATATAATATATACAATATAAATTGCTTGTTCCACACACTCACAACCAGCAGTTTCAACTGAGTGTGGAGCCAAAATGAACTTTTGGAGCAGTTGGGTAGGAACCATGGTGAGGATGAGTGTGCCCTGCTCAAACCCTCTGCACAGGTGAAGTCAAACCTCTGAATGGGATGCTAATTAGTGCTTGAATCTGAAAGGACATTGACATAAAAGTAGTTTTAGAGCTAGACTTAAGCTTTTGAAGTTTGGTAAAAAACTGTTTGCCACCTAAGACTTCAGCCAGGACAGGGTAAATACCTTCCTGCTCTTTAGAACTGAACAGAAATAGAAGTACAGAAATAGTACCCATGGCTGCTGAACCAGGAGACTGCTGCCAAAAAAAAGGCTTTAGTGAAAATGGGTGTTAAAAATAATAAATTAATAAAGTTTTGTGAAGCAAAGTTAATTATTATGAATGAAATGGCATCACTAAAACTCACCAAAACAGCACAATTGACCACTAGAACCCTGACATGATATTCAGCAGAAATAAACTTTCTGAAGTGTTGTTCCTTTTATCTCCTCACATCCCCACGACTTCACTACAGCACCTCCCTCTCCCCTCCTCCTGACCTGAGCCAGGCAGAGCAGGACTGAACCCAGCTGGGTGCCCACTAATTTGGTACCTACTCCAAATTTGATTCTACTCCCTACCCACTTCCCCCTCCACCCCTGCAAAATGTTACCCAAGACTAAATCCTGCTTGGAATTCATCTGAACTTGGTAATTTGCTTCAAAAAAACATCAAGGAAAAGGAACAGAGAGCAGCTGGTGAAGATAACGTGCCATGGAAGAGAAGTTTGGGGCTGAAAATGCTTTCCATCATCGCTGTCAGGCACCCTTCAGCAGCAGCTGCACTGCAAACAGGAGTGCAGATCACAGGCTCTGTGTGGAGCAGAACCTGTTCTCACACCATGACAAGTAGGTCACAGAGGCTGATCTGGCCAGCTAAAAGTATCTGCAGAGCTACCCCAAATTCTCCAAAACCTCAAAAGGCAGCACAGAGAAGTGCATGGCTCCCTGCTAGCCCTGCCTGCCCCAGGCTGGGAGTGGGGACAGCAAAGATTTCTGACATTGCAGAACAAAACGCAGCCATTGTCTTGTGGGCTGAAATGGATGGGGTTTTGAAGTGTGAAATTACAAATCATTTCTACATCTTGTATCCAAAATATGAGTATGTAGAGGTCTCAGATTTCCCTTTTTCTTTTGGAGGGGTTCTAGGTTTCAAAGCACTGCATTTCTAGTCCCATAGTTGCCACTGCCCTCTGGATAACAGAGCAGACTCTGAATTACATCTGAAGGATTTTACCCTATTATTTGCTTCACATGAACAGGGAGGAGAGAAAACCAGAAAAATTGGACTTTCCTCTCTCACATTCCCTGCAAGCCACTTATCTTTCTCTCAAGAGCTGAGAGAATTTCCCTGCTGCATTTCTATGTTCCTGCTAGTGATGAGTAGTTTTCTGTTGTAGAGTCAGGGCTGCTCAGGATTTCTACTATAATGACATAAAAAAGCTCAAATAAACTCTGAGCCTGTGCATCAAAATAATGTGTTTATTGCAAGCCTTTTTTTCTTTTCGTTTCTTTTTTTTTTTCTTTTTGCATTGAAAAAACACCTCCTAAATGTAGCTGTTTTCATCAGCTGTAATTTTTTTCCTGGTTTGGTTGGTTGGTTTTGGGGTTTTTTCCATGGAGTCCTCAGTATAGGAGACAGAAACCCAAAGGATTACACAGAGTTAAAGATCTTGCAAATCACAACAGATATTGCTTCATGGTTATGATTTTCATGGTTTCTGGTGTGTAAAAACTGTGATACCACTGTAATAATTTACTGATGGCATTGCTGACATGCTGCAGGTGTAACTGCCCAGAGCAGGACCCCAAACAGCATTCCTGGAACAAACTAATAACAAAGACATTCTTATTGTGCAAGATTTCTCTCTCTTTTTGTCTGGCACAAGTTCAGAAAGCACAATTTGAAGGCTGTCCTACAATTTGAACATTCCCTCTCTTCCACACTTGACAAACACTCTCACTTTTCAGACAATGAAGTTGTCAGATTAAGAAATTCCTTCTTTGTTCTCACAAAACACAGCTCAAGCCTTCTCCACCCACAAGGAGCCTGTAACTTCCACTCCACCAATTTTCCCTTTCTGCTTTCCAGCTTCCCTGGCCAGGCTGGCAGGGATTATTCCCTACAAACCCAGCCAGCTCCTCCAAGCCCAGAGCCAGGTGCTGCTGCTAGGAGCACAGGACGAGGTCCCCACACTGAAATTTCTGTGGTACATGGCACTTTGCATTCTGCATTAACATCAGCTCCTCCATATTGTGGGAAGGCAAGAAGATTTTCAAAAAGTTGGAAAAGCTCAGAAACAGAAAGAACGGAGAACTTAAAACCAGCTACAGCTGCAAAATCAGGAAGTAAAAAGTTACAATAGTACAGCAAGCAAGGGCACGAAACAATAGTTTGGGTTTTAGGCTTGGCTAAGGTAGACCTTAAGACTGCAGGAAAATATGCTTAGCAAGACAGTAGGTTTTAAGTTTAATAATGGAGTATTGTGTATTGTCAAAAGAAAGAAGACAAGCAAGCATTGTGTGCAGCAGGTGTAAGTGTGCTTTTATGGATTGGCTAGAACAATTGTCTGTAAGTTTAGCAATATTCTATTGGCTAGAAGGTTTTTTAAATGCCCTGTACCAAAGAAATCTTTGGCTGTTGCTGGTTGTATGTGAGCTTTGCCATCTTTCTGTTGTCTCAACCATGTCATGAGGCTGATGCTGCAATGAAAGCTCAAGGAACAAATCCCGGCAGTTCCATCCTGTTGGTGAAAAGAAAAAACTTCCCAGCACACCACATTTCCTGCCTTCCCCAGCAGCTGCTTTATGCACAGTGACATTCTGCTTGAAGTCTGCTCCAGGGGAATGAGTACTATGGGATGGATTTCCAAACACAAGTTTCTCAAGTAGGTCAAAGGCAGCAGCAGCTCTCACCTTCCACAGGCCCCGCTGCTGCTGCAGACACCGAGAGCTGCAGAGGAGTTCCAGTGCTGGGGGCAAAGGTGTTCTGGACAGCTTGCAGTGAAGAAAGAACACAAATCCTAGAGGATGTGTCCAGTTCTGGCCCCTCAGTTTGGGAAGGACCTTGAGATACTCGAGCATGTCCAGAGGAGGCAACGAGGCTGGAGAGGGGCTGGGAACACAAACCCCCAGAGGAACCACTGAGGGAGCTGGGGGTGCTCAGCCTGGAGAAAAGGAGACTCAGGGCTGCCCTCATCACTCTCCCAGCTCCTGAAAGGTGCCTGTGCTCAGTGGGGCTGGGCTCTGTCTCCAGGCAGCACTGCCAGAAGCAGAGCACACAGCCTCCAGCTGCACCAAGGGAAACACAGGCTGGATAGCAGGAAAAAGTTTTTCACAGGAAGGGTGATAAAGTTCTGGCATGGCTGCCCGGGGAGGTGGTGGAGTCACCATCCCTGGGTGTGTTTAACAAAGCCTGGATGTGGCACTGGGTGCCAGGGTTTAGCTGAGGGGTTGGGGCTGGGTTGGACTCCATGATCTCGAAGGTCTCTTCCAACCTGGTCATTCTGTGAATCAGTAAAATAAACCACCAAGCAGGAAGTGAAACAGGCAACACTCCCCTTTCCTGCCATCACTGCTCCAGCAGAGTTCCACCTTTGGGGATACTGACAGCCACATCTCAGCCTCCTGCTTACCTGAGCCTCAATGAGCCCCTCAGATGGCACAGTGATACAGGGGAGGGACAGGAGCAGGAGCACTGCTGATGTTGCACATGCTTGAAGTAGAATTTTCATGAGAAAACACACAGTTTCCTCCCTGACAGTGTGAAAGGCCCACAGGGAACATTTAGCTGTCGTAGATGCTGCTCCTTTCATCAAAAACAGGCTTCAGTGTGCATTTTCCTTCCCTCCACCCAAGCATAGGAGAGCATGAGCAGGAGCATAACCTGCTCCTGGGAAAGTCACACAACCAAAAGGGAAGAATTTGCACAGAGCTCCTGGCACTCACATCCATCCAGCCTGCAAAAAGCAAGAGGAGTAGGACCAATTTCCCAACAGCTTAATACTAACCTACATTCTGAATACTCTGCTGTGACACTGGGTGTCTCATGAGCAGAATTAATTACAGGACCAAGGAAGTAAAAGGCAGCAAAAATATTCCTCCAACATAAGACTCTGAGGGTCCCAAAGATGTAACAGATTCAGCTGCACGTTGGGAAGGACAAACTCACCTTGATTCTAGGAAAGGGAGGTTGTGCTCTGTCCCAGCTGAGCACCTGGGATAAAAACTGCAAACCTTTCTCTGGATTGTGCTGGCAAGCCTGTTTCAAGACATCAGGCTGAGACAGAGCACCTCAGGCCAGCCTCTCAGGCTACTGTCCTGTAAACCTTATAAAATTTGAGAACAAGCCATTTCCTTAATCTTTGACTTTTCATGTCACAAGGTGACCCCAACATTTTATTCTTCATAATGCCTTTCTTAAGTCTGTCTACATATCCTACATGTCCATGACACCTAGAGAGAGGACAAAGCTTCACAGGCAGCAGACCTCAACTGGTCAGCCAGAAGACTCATGCTTGTAGCCTAGATCCAAATTAAAAAGCAGGAAAATTCTGAGATGTCACCACGAGAGATCTACAAAGCTTCACTGTCAGTTGTGAGAAAACATCTCAGCCCCCTGCCAGAACAATGTCACTCACTGCAGACCTGTGAAAATTGTGCATATGGGGTGGCAGCAGGAGCCACATTTGGGGTTTGGTGCCTGCTGCAAGCAGAGGGAACGTGTACCTCAGCAGGTATTGTGAAAGCAGCTAGAAATGAAGAACGGTGGCACTTTCCTCACTATAGTGTATTTGTGTTTTCAACCATGTGGGTGGGGAAGGCAAGTTTTACTGTAACCATAGCTGTTCCTAAACAAAGAGCATTCCTGTAAACTCGAGGAATCTATTACAAAGCACAGAAAAATATTTTTACACACAGAGTCTAATAACATGTTTTGTCAATTAGCTCAGTCACTGTTCAAAGGAGCCACCATCCTACCCTCTTCCCCTTCTTTCCTCCCATGAAATAGAAAAAGCAGCAGTTTTAGAAGTAGTTCTTAAACACAATTAGCATTTATTATAACTTCCCAGGTACAACCTACGCTTATCTCCCAACTGCACGAAGAGAGATCTCTTTGAGGGGTTATGATAAAAGTAGTTATTTCACAGTTGATCTCCACACACTGTTTTAACAAGCCTGCCCATTTCCAGAAAATCCTGTCACCCTATAATCTTCAGAAAGATTAAAGGTACATAACACAGCTTTAAAAACCCACATTGCCTAAGGTCTCTTATTACTCAGGTTTTCTCTAAACTCACTGTTCATTATTTCTCAGCCAAGAATTGAAATGAATTTCCTGTAATGCCACCAAGACGTCACTTTTAACAGGTAGCAATGGCTTCACTTCCCAGCTGCCTGAGGATCAAAGAGCACACTGGGACCATTATATGAAGGAAAAGGTGAAAATAGAGCTGAATACCTTCCATCTCCTCAAGCAGTCTGAAGTGTTCCACCTTTAGCTCTAAATTTCGTGCATCTATCCCATCTCTGCCTTGAGAAGGCACAGAGAGCTCTACACTCCTGAGAATAAGGATGTTCATCTTTAACCTGAAATCAAAGCCCCAAGTACCCCAGAGCTTGCTCTATGCCCCCCAGAAAAGTGAGGCATTAGGCACTGCAGCAGTAATTAGAGGAAAATAAGGTGTTCCCATTTCATCCTTCCTTTTTGGAAAGTTGTAACATCTTCCTGAATCGCTATTTTCTCTCATCTCCCCCTCACCCTCTCGCTGTGGTTTTGTGAAGTGGCAGCCAAAAGCAGAGGTTGTTCCTAGGTGGGAACACGAAATTTAATTAGCTGCTCCCTCTCCTGTGAGGATGAGGTGGAGAGAGCCAGAATCAGAAGGCACAAGCTCCTCCTGGAAGGAACCCAAGAAAATTAAACTTCAATCAGTAAGAGAGAAATGTTTATTCATTAGACTCTGCCAGTGCTGAAGCAGAAGAGGTATTTCCAACCCCCCCACTATTTGCAAGATGTTTCCTCTCATTTTTATTAAGTTGAATCCCTCAGTTCCATTTTGGATATCCAGCTCTGGATAATGGTGAGCCAAGTCCCTCAGTCATTCCAGCCTCACGCCTCCCTAAAGCTAAATTCCCTTATTTTAGCTCACAGGTAGACACATCACACCATCAGGAACCAGTTCTGTATACTGGTGCTGTTTGAGATTTACTCTTTGGAGGGCAAGTGGCTACAGAATTTCACCTGCAGGAGGAAAGTTTCCCCAAAATTCATTGCCTAATGTTGTTATCACCTGTCATCTAGAGCACTCACAGCTTAGCAAAAATTATTCCATCTTCTGGGCAGCTTTAACAGCCATGGAAAGATGAGGAAAGTTTGCAGTTCTTTAAAGCAACCTTTCATGGCACAGCAAATGGACAGCACTGAGAAGCTAAAGGAACTGAAACACAGTTTCTTCAATAACTTCATGTGCAAGGAGAACGACTGAACACAATGAAAATGGACAATATTCCTTCAGTGAGCTCCCATCAGGAGCAGGTGAAGATCAGGCCAGTGGCACAGAAATAGCTAAAACAATATTGTAAAACATGCCAAGAAACCCCTGGACTACATTAAAGAAGCAACACCACAGAAGCCAGTAAGAAAACACTATTGTGATAACAGGTAAAATGTGGGGAAAATAGTTGAACAATCTACAGATTTCTATAAATGTCAGATGTCTGTAACTTGGCTGGATAAAATTTTCACAACTGGTGGTTTCATTGTTTCTTTTCAATAAAACTTAGAGGATTAATGAGGATTTAGAATATGTACAAAGGTAAACGTAGTACCTGTCCAAAATAAGTGCTAATTCCAGTCCAGTTTGGCTTAACTTGAAATTCCTCCACAGAGCAATAGCACATACTTACAGACAAATCACCCATATCTGTTGGGATGACAAGGAAATGAGTAACAGCAACAATTGTCATGGATCAATCCATTTTTTTTTTCCACAGCCATGAACAGACTGGATAAAGGAATAACAGAAGTTAGATATTGAGACTCCAGTGAGGCTTTTGTCACTGTCTCATCAGACAGACTTCAAAACTGTCTCATTTTAGAGATACCCCCTTTATTTAATACTTTGTAAAAACATCCATTCCCCAAGAATGAGCCAAATTACTAATGAAAGGTCAGAGCTACACAGCAAACTGCAGTCTAGCGCAATGCTGAAAGCTTTGGAAGCACCTGGAAGTGCCTTCCTAAGGTGGAGGACCCACAGCAGAAGGAAGATATTGACAAATCTCTCATTTAAAGGAGAGTCAGGTCATGGGACCAATAGGTACAGGATCTCCGGCACCAGACTTTTTTTGACAGGTGATCTGAGAAACTGCCTTGCTGAACCTCCAGCTTTCATTCTCCAATCACTCAGAAATGTTTCAGCAGTGCTAGTCAGTAACACCCCCAGTGCCTCCCCACGCAGGGGCTAAATGACACAAGTGATGGCCTTGGCACTGCCTGGTCAGTGGCTGGAATTGAGGATCTTAGAGGGCATTTCCTACACAATTCTGTGATTATATTAACTCAAGGTTTTGGCAGCAAAACCAAGCACTGGATCCTCCTGCAACTCTGAGCGCTCAGATTGGGTAAATGTTTGCACCATCTAATCTCTGCAGGGCACAGGGAGAAAAGAACATTTCTTTACATTTTTGACAGCATGAGGAATGCAAGTGCCCAGCACAGAGCATGCATCAGTCTCTTTTCTGCTCAGTAGAAACCACAGCCCCTACTCCTCTGACCAAGCAGCACATGGGCCCATCTCAGACCTTGTTCCAGCCCCTCAGCTCCCATCCTTGTCCCAAGGGCATGGGCAGAGTGACAACAGCCACAAGGGTCACAATCAAACAATCCCTGCTCCAAAGAGCTCAGCTCTCAACGCTGGGGATTCCACCCTGCCCCTTCATCCAGCCCAGCAGAAATAAATCCTGCTCCCACACCATGATGACCAGACAGATGCACTTCTTCAAAGGGATCCACAGGAAGCACAAACTATCCACAATTCCAACCATGCTGAGAGAGAAAAACTTTCCACGAGGAGTTCAATAAAAACCCCATCATATTTGCTTGTAAAGCACATTTATACTTGGGTAGTTTGAGATTTGGCTTCTTTTTCTTTCCATGAGATATGAGCACAGAGCACTCACATCTCAGCTGCTACCAAACACCTTAAAGCTCCAGTTTCTGGTTTTTGTTTCCTCCAAGACTTGGCCTCTGCCTCCAGAGCCTGCCTAGGAGCTGAAACAGCTCTGTACAAATTCACCAGTTGGGGCTGTTCTGAGCATTTTCAGTCCTGCCTCAGCAGCCAGATATCCAGTGGCACTTCCACACTAAGCCTACAGAGATTTGGGCACACATTAGCAATTCACATGCCTCACTAAAACCCAATATTTCCTAATTTCACCTGTCTCTCCCAAGCCGCTTTACAGGGGGTAGCACATGGGGGGAGGCATGTTTTGCTTTTACTGAGTGTTCCACACACCAGTTCATGCTTTACAGTTCACACCTTCATGTTCCTGACTGTTCTGCTGGGAGGAAAACAAACCATTTCCAATCCCTGGTTGTTTTATCCTCCCTTCTTTCATCAACAAGAAAAGTGCATCATGTTGGACCTTTTCTTTAGTGACTGTTTTACACCTCACTTCTTGCTGTTAATGCAACAGAGACACACTAAGAAAAAGAACACTTCTTTCACCCAGTTCCCCTCCTCCAGCAACACATCCAGCAGTAGGGAAATCATGTGGAGAGCAGAAAACTGCAATCATAGCATAAATACAATATAGCTCCTTACCAATGTGTGACAGAGACAAAGACACCTCAAAGTCCTTTGGAGATACAAGTTCACAGGCCTGATTTTACAATTCTACTTCCCCTGGTGTAAGATCTCGCTGCCTGCAGAAACAGGGCTAAGGAAAGCTTACACCTCTTTGTCTTTCTTAGCAGAGAATATGCAGAAAAGGACTGGCACAGTTCTGACTTTACTCACCCAGACTGTTGACTCCAGAGGCAATTTCTGGATCTAATTTATTAAGCCAAATTTTTACACTCCTTAGCAACCAAAGATAATGTGTTAGTTCATGCAGCTTATTAGGAACAATGTGGATCAATGCTCCACCTGGGCATAAGCTGACAAGGTGACTGAACTTGTAACTACAGTGACCACATTTAATGTGAGTGAGAAACAGCAGCTTCTTAAAATACCACAGCACCTCAAGATTGTGGGAATGAAACACAAGTCAGGCCTTTCTGACCCTTTCTGTGTGGCTGCCTTATACTCTAAAAGTGGAGTCCTGATAATGTAATTTCCACCTTCAGCCTAAAACCAGCCCCCACACTGAGAGCTGCACTGACCTGTGGGGTGCAGTGGCACAGCATCCCTGGCAAGCAGCACCCTGCAGACCTGGGGCCAAATCCTCCTCTGGGGACTTTAACAGACAAATCTAAAAGCTTTGGCCAACACCTGTTTCCTTGGATTTGCTGTGGGAGAGTTTGCCAGCCTAGAAAAAAACCCTGGTTGCCATAGAAACAGAAATACCATAGTAAAGCAAGAGGAAGAAATATTCAATTGTCAGCACAGAGAGATTGATTGTTTAGGTTTCCCCCCACACGTGTAAAACCAACACAGGGCTTTGTGTCATTTACTCCCAACCTAAATCCCTTCCCACTGGTTTGATCTGGTATTTATGAGGGCTCTGCACTGATAACCTCCCTCCCTGTCACAGCCCCAGCCTGCCTTGGCTGCAGCAGCAGCCAGCCCAAGCACATGGGGCAGGGGAAGGGAGCCCTGTGCCACCCCCCAAAACCAGCACAGGGGAAAACGCTGAGGGAAGAGGGGAAGAAAAGGATAAAACACCATCATTATTTTTTTAAATTCTCTTTGGGCAACGCTGCTTGAATAGCAATGGCTGCCCTCAGCTCTTTGCTATGCGCGCGGCGTAAGCGCACGGCGCCCTGGAGAGCAGAGGCAGCCCCACAGCCCAGCCCTGACACATCGCTCCTGCAGCTCCTCAATCACTCACAGCACCTCGCCAGGAAAAGCCCGACCAACTTTATGAGCAATTAATTGATGCACTGAGGTAAACTCAAGGAAGAGGAACATCTTGGGTTGGAAGAGGAACATCTTGGGTTGGAACAGGGCTGCAGCTTGTCCAGGGCTTGAGCTCTGACAGAAGGTGCAGAAAAGCAGCAGAAAAGATCATTATAGGCAGTAACAAGGCTCCTGGGGAGGAAGGCAGTGCCTAACCCCAGGCCATGAGTGCTTGGCTCATGTCTTAAAGCCGGCAGCTTTATCTCTCTTCTAAAACTTCATCCTACATAATTTAGCTGTGGATTTTCAAGTAAACGTCTAATCTTTTGCCAAGCCAGCTCAGTTATTTTCCTGAAATGCCTCGAGACAGAGTGGCAAAAGTAAAATGTGTGCTCCTTTTCATTCAGTTTTAAATACATTACCTTCCAAATTTCTTGGATGTCCTTTTGTTCCCACATTACCAGAGTGGCGAATAGCTGTTAAAAAGAACGGCACAGATGTTGCATTCTCTCTGATGGATTTTTTGCGCATTACAAGACACAAAAATTAAAGATCACTGACTTGTATTTTCATTCCAGATGAGTTAATTGATCAAATGCACACTAAAAAAAGCACAGAAGAAATTTGCTTGGAAAGGAGTCCCAGGGAAAAGAGGAGGCTTGGTGAACACAAGGAGCACAGGGAGGTAAACAGGGATGTGGAAGGACACTTGTAGATCAAAAAATTACTTTTCCTCGAAGTTCTTGTACTGAGATTGGGAACAGGATCTGAAGATGATGAACAGACAATAAAAGTGAATACAAATATCTGCAGCACACAAGTGGAAATCTCTGTTTGGTTAGGACACCACTGTTATAAGAAGGGATCAGAGTGCTAAGATCTTTTTATTGTTAGGAGCTTGAAAAATCCCACTGTCATCTATGGAAGGAAAATCCTGGGCTTTTTTTGCTCCCTCATTTAGGCAACAGCACAAAGTTACAATAAGTGTCCAAGGCCTGATCTGTACAAAATTACTCTCAGAACCAACACTGCAAACCCAAGCTGATTCCTAATACAAATGTTACCTGAGATCATTTCCAGGAAGATATTGCATATAAAAATTCCTTTCCAGACAGGCACAAAACATTTGTGCATCTTCAGAATATGTTTTAAAAAAGCAAAACTAATGAAAATTCAAGGTATAATATCACACAGTCCTTTCAAGCTGGTGCAAAATTCACTGACATCCACAACAGCATTTGCAACAAAGCCCAAGGCAGGATGCCTGACACCCCTTCAGACTGGACTTGGTTTCTGGAAATCTAAGCCAAGGTCAATGAATTTTTAAATGCTCACATTTTTAATTAGCTGTAAATCAGTTCCTTACAATTTTAAACAAATAATTTTGCAACATCATTTCCCTGTCTGTAACATTGGAAGAAATCTTCCACACTTTTCTGAAGCAATAAAAAGAGATTTTACAGGAAACATGTGCAAGGCACTTTCAATATGAACATGCTCCATGCTGCTAAATTATTCCATTCAAAAAATTCCAGAATGCAAAAATTCTGCAGACAGCCAGGTCCTGTCAATTCAAACTCTTTCAGCTCGAGGTTGTTGATTTATTTGTGCACTATGACTTCCCCAAGTTCTGCAAAATTCATGGATTTCAATTAATTTTAGTTTAAGAAAGTAATTTCTATGAATTAAAGTCTGCAGTGTTCTAGAGTTTTAGGAAAAAAACCAAAAACCAGAGCATTTTAGCTGTTTGAAGGAAAACTAGAGTTATCTCCTGGGAACAGCTAAAACTGCTGAGTTTCTCTGCTGACACCCTGGGACAGCAGCAGAGAGAAGATGGACAGTGAGGGCACAACAAAATTCACTCCATGGGAATGCATCCAGCTCCAGAATTCCCTGGAATTTTCTGTAACTTGGGCAAAAAAACCCCAACATTTTGAAATTCCTGTTTGCATACTAGGCTTAGATGAAAATGGAAAAGTTATCTTTCACTTCAAGAGTTGTACAGAAGTTGCTCATTTCCCTTTTTCTGTGATTTCTCCCAAGTGAAGGGGGAGGAAAACCCCTGCCACTTGGCATTAATGGAGTGCTGAACAGCCTCTTGCCTGAAGGAAGAGCTTTTAAGCAAGTGAAACCAGAATTCAGCAGAAAAAGTATCCCCCTTTACCTCAATTAGGAGATGAAAGGGGCCCCCTCAGGCCCCTAAGAAACCTGAAAGGACAGGGCAGCAAGAGCAGCAGGGGCAAGAAAAATTTATGATTTTACTTTAAGTGTTACAACAACACTCTGCAAGAAAAGTTTTCTATTTTCCAGACTTCAAATATGATTAAGGGCACGGTGTTTAGCTCAGTGACATCAGTGTAAATCAGAGCAGAGCCACTCTGCTGACATTAATTACCTGCACACTCATTGAGCCCTCTGTGATAATGAGCAGTGTCAGCAGTTGTGGGTTCTCAGCCAGCTCTGTCAGTGCTCTGTCTCCAGCAGAGAATTCAGTGTTGTGATTAACATCTGTCACTTGAATTTCAGTTTTTCATCTTCACCTTGGAGCACATTCTGCCCAAGACAGTGTTTTGATTTTTATGCAACTATTAGGAAAGAGCCAGAGAGCTTAAGAAAGTGAACAGTGCATTTTTTAAGGTAACACCACTAAGATAAACGTTTAGAAGCCCCATTGCTCAAGTTAATTCAAATTCAGCACTGAGGAGCTGACCAAGGACAGCTCCCACAGGCTCAGGATGGAGAAGGGCTCTTGCTGGAGTTTAGATTTGCAGCTGATGCCCGGCACTGAAGCAAGGGAAAACCAGTGAGTGATGGTAACTGGAAATAGGATGGATAACTCACAGAAATACACAGTGTCTTCTGAGTTTTAAACTCACAGAACATTGAATTCAAGTAGTTTGTAATAAATTGTTCCAGCAAGAACAGGTCCAAGAAAGAGAGACATGATTGTAATTCAAATATGAGAAGCATGAAAATTGACATGCAAGTTGCTGATGTGTGCAATCTCACTTGAGAAAGAACAAGGAACTTTAAAAAACCTCCAAGTTCTTTAGCTAGTGGTGAGAATACAATATTTTGTGTCCTGTGTATAAATAAAAGGCTGGAACAAACCCCCTGTTCCCTTGTCCACTTAACAGGGGAGCTCCCATCCAGCCAACACTGCTGAGAGTTCTCTGCCACAGAGTGCAGCAAGACAATGCTGACTTTCACAGGTGACATTTTATTCATTAATGTTCCTCCATCCACCTCTCCTTTGTCAGACTCCTCTCCCAGAACACAAAGGCACAGCAGAACTCCCTGCAGCTCTATTCTCTCCACCCTGACTCAATGCCACACAAACTCTCTCTGCTTCTCCCCTCTTGACCACCCACTCATGAACAGCGGGACTTTGCCATGGATGCTCTGTCTGCCACTTTAAAAAAGTCACCTAAAGGAAATGGTAAGTGCTAATGGAGTGAAAAACCATTTTCCCTGTCCAAGCCAGCGGCCTGACCCAGCCCTGTGTCAGCAGACACAGGGAAATCCTTTATGACTTTGATTACACAGATCTGCTTCAGGATGCTGCCAAAAGGTTCAGACTTGTAACCTGGAGAGCTGCAGAGCAAACAGCAAAGCAAACACACTCAAACCAAACTGACCAATGTTTGAGAAACACAGGAAAACGGCTGAGAAATACAGGAAAAAACCCAGTTCAAGTTCTGAAACTCCCAAACTACACCAGAACCAGGAGGTAAAACTTTATTCATACACAAATTTCTCTCAGCTGATGTTCCACACATCAAATAATATGAAAGCATTTAGCTAATGCCTGAAGTCTCTTCCATTCTTGGCAGCTGACAGCTGCAACCAGCATGAGTGGGAGAGCCTTAGTGCCTGCCCCAAGGAAATACTTGGTCTTGACTTTGAGTTATATTGAGGTTTTGTAAGGAAGTAATGGAAATTATGTTTAAAAAAAAAAAAAAAGAAAAAAAAAGGTCAGTCCTCCCACTCAATGTAACATTAATAATTCCTTTTGAACCAGCTTTAGATATACCATGCTTTAAAGAATAGCCATAAGTCCATATTCAACTTTAATCCCCTTATCTGTGCACTGGAATCAGGGAACCAAACAATTCTTTGCAGAACATCTTTAGCAGCAAAGCTACTCTGAAAGAGGGTGTTCCACAGTATCTATTGCTAATTGTTGAATATTGCATCTTGAACTTTGGAGCTGGTTTCAAACTCAGTTGAAAAGTTTGTAAATTAACTTTTTCCTCCCTTGCTCTGTCATTGGAGTGCACAGAAAATAACTGAAGAAAGGCAGAGGAAGCCAAAGACCATGTCTGACCCCTCAGCTGAAAGAAAGGAGGAGACATTGTGACCAAGGCAAACATACAACAAATCCCCAGGAGGATACCTGGATTTGGGCAGAGCAGCAGAGAAATCTGTCACACACCCAGGACACATAAACACACAGTGGCTCACAGGGAGTGATAGCTGAGATGCTCAGCTAGGTTGCACCATGAAAGATGTGCCTGATCCAATCACTGCTGAGACCACCAAGTGACAATGAAGGTTTGTTCTCAGCATCCTGGTGACAAAGCCACTTAAAATGGCAGAACTCACTCGAGCGTCCTCTGATCTTAGAGCTGAGATTTCAATAGCATTGACATTTTAAGGAAATCAAATACTTAATTTCCTCCTGTTTATTCCATGTTGGGAAGCCGAGGTGAGGCTGCAGAACAAGGACATGGGGAGAAGTCATTTCATTGCATTTTCACGACCCAGCTGTGTCTGCACTGTTTTCCTGCTGTCTCCTGCTTCCAGTAAATACCAGACCTGGCCTGGGCTGATCCCCACAGTGTCCATCCTCAGGGCAGGAATACACCCTGGAAATGCCACACAACACACATGTTCTCAAAAACTGAGCACAAGCAAAAAATGCACATCAGTGAGCAGCTGTGCTCACTGCTAACAGAAAGAACACAGAAAGAACCCCCTGCCAAAGAGGACACCTCTACAACAGCACAGGGATGAACTGCACAATTACAGAGAGACTGATGTTGTGCAGGGTGATGTGGCCAATTACACTGCTTTAAAACACACATCCAAATAGTCACCTTAATTAGGCACAAGGAAAAACCACTTTGTATCCCTTACTTGTATTTGACTCTCTCTCCATTTCCAAGGAGGCAAATATTTGTCCTGCCCCAGGAGGGAGACCACAGTGAGATGTAATAAAGGACAGGGACTTAATAACATGAGGTATTTACAGAACAGCAGACAGAACATATTGACTTGCCAGAACAGAGGGAACATCATTTGGAATGGTCTTCGGGTCAGGGCTACTGTGGCAGTGGTTGAAAAAAACCAATTCATGCTGAGGTCCTGGGAAAAGGCAGGAAATTAAAAAGGGAAGATGCTGTATCAACATTTACCATTATTTTTAATACACAATTTAGATTATGAATTCCAATAAACCCCAGAGCAGATGAATGCAAGCTCTGCTTTATTCCTTGATAATGCACTGGATGAGAAAATGGAACTAAGTGCATCAGATCAAATCAAAATGTGAGGCAAGATTTCAAAAATATCTCAGAAACAGCAGCAGCTCTCAGTCTTGGACTTCAGGAGGATGAGTTACAAAAGTGCTGCCAGTCCAGAGGAAGCCTTTTCCCATGGCTGGGTCCTTGGAAAGGGGCAAATTCCTCTGAGCTCCCAAGTCCCCAGCTGAGCTGGTCAGTGCTCTCCCTGTACATAAAGATGGATTCTGCCGCCCTGGAGGTGCATGGAAAGGCAGGACCCACTTCCCATATTTTCCTTGTTCATTTTTTGGCAAATAAGCATCTTGAAAGAAGCAATAAAATTTCAACATTTAAAGTGTTTGAGCCTCTATCTGTTCAGTGCACAGAATGGAGAGAGGAATGTTCTACTTTGTTACAGCAGCACAAATCCAAGTGCCTTCATTTTTTAATTTGTTTTTAAGCAGTGATTTTACATCTGTACAGAGAACAGGAAAAACTTGACCTGCTGACACCAGCAGAACGTCTCAATCCCCACATTCCCCCCTCCAAGACAGCACAAAAGCAGTCTAGCTCCCCAGTTTCCTTCTGCACATCATCAGAATCCACAGGCTCTCCCACCTTCAGTTCCACTTCGGGGCACAGATTCTCTTGACTGTGTTTGCATCACACACCACAAAATGTACCTTTCTGAATTATCACCACAGGGAACAGGTAAAAAGCAACCACTGTTAGAGAGGATTCTTATCCAGAGTTACAGCCCTGGCCTGAGAGGAGAGCTACCTTGCTCATTAAGGAGCAGGAAGTCACCAAAAGGGCTGAGTAAAAACCTTGTGATTGATTTCTGGGGCAGAAGTGAGCTGAGTTATTAAATACATATTTACCAATGAAAGGGCAAAACCCCTCAGTTCTTCATTAGGCACAGCTACACCTGTCGGAATGCTCATCTCAATACTTGAAGGTACCTATTTTGGGAATCAGTACTGGTTTATGTGTCTCAAAAGCACGTCAGGCCTTTCCATGTTCATTTTTGCCTCAGTGTATGCATGCCAGCTCTGTAAAGCTGCTGCCTGATGTGTCTGCTGGGTCCCATCTTGTTAAATGTTTGCATTCTATGCTGTTTCACAAAGTATAAAATAATCCACTTCAGCAGCCTTACTTAAAATTTATGGCATGGCAGCCTCAATCTTAAGCGTTGTGTTAATAAAAAAAGCACATAAATTTTGTTCCTGATCAGTGGCCAAGTTCACCAAGAGATAATTTCTGCTTTATTTGAAGGCCTGATGAAGCTCTGTGTTTACCTAGAACAAAAAAAAAAAAAAAAAAAAAAAGGAAAAAAGTGGAATTTGCACAAAGTGAGACAGAAATACAGGTTTGGAAAGCAAAGTGTTAGCTAGCCCCACTACCTGGCTCTTAAAAAGCCCCAACAGGTGAATCCAAACAATGGAAAGAGTCCAGAGACTGTAGTAAAAGAAGCCAACTTTGCTCCTGCTGGAAAAGGGAGTTTTCAGTTTTCATCCCACCCTGGCAGGAATTCTGCTGACCAAAATCACAGGAAGCAGCAAGGAAGAGGGAGAGCTGGCAGGAGCATCCTTCTCAAGTGGTGATAACAGCCCATAGATTTGCTGCTCAGCTGTGATGCTGCTCTGTTCTAAATGCTTGACTTCTCAGACTTAATGTGGTGTGAAAGCTGGGCTTGCACGACATAGATAAACATAATTATCTCCTGCTCATACAGAGCATTATTTAAAAGAAGTTTTCCATATTCACAATTCGCCAGGATAAAGAGGATTTGT
Organism: Motacilla alba alba; assembly: GCF_015832195.1. Lineage (NCBI taxonomy): Eukaryota > Metazoa > Chordata > Aves > Passeriformes > Motacillidae > Motacilla > Motacilla alba. The sequence continues at coordinate 3,834,697 of NC_052035.1, read as the reverse complement.
GGTGATCAGGAGGCCAGCAGAGTGAAAATGTGGGAATTAAGTAAAAATCTGGAGTGTGCATTCACCCAAAAGAACATTTTAGAGAGGACTAGCAAGGTATTATGGTTTGCTAGGAAAAAGCTTACTGACTTGAGAGAGAACTGGAAAGGAAAACAGCCCTTGATCCCAGAGCAGGATGAAGCTCCTCAGTCCAGGGAAATGACCTGCACCAGGCAGGGCAGGACTGTGCCCAGCCCAGGAACCCTCAGCTCCCTGCTCATTCTTGACCTTCTCCCACCCACAGAGCCAGAAACATCCCCACTGCTTCTAAGTCACACTCAAGGCAAGTAGATGGAAGTTTCTGCATGGTTCATATTACATCCATTTCAACTTTATATCTACCAAGTTACTTTAGTAAATCAATTTTAATGTAAAAAAAAATCTTATAAACTTATTTTCTCCTTCTGCAGATAGTAAGTTTAACTGCTTTATGTATTTAATCATCTTGAAACACCATTTTTTTCCCAATTTCAATTCAAATGCACACAGACAAATCAAAAGTAACAGCCAAATCTAATGAAAATAACACTTGATTCACCCAGTGACAGAAATATACAGAAAACCAAGAACCCATATCCACATCCATCTGTAAACCTGCTTAAATAAGTGTTTATAGCTTAAACATTGCAGGCTTAGCACTAAAAACTCAGCTCTAAGAGTACACCCTGCATTAAGCTTTAAATGGATTTATCATCCATTGAGAATCTTACCTGAGAAAATAACCAGGAAAAAAAAGCAAAATATGGCTACATTCTGCTTGCCAGTTTTACATCCATCATTAGAAACTGAAATTTTAAATTAAAAGTTAAGAGACCAAGGTGCTCCAGAGCTGCTTGAGCACAAGAGATGTCAGATGTCATCTGATTTTGGAGAGGTCGGGGCCCAAGAGCAGCCAGCAGTTCTTGCATGGATGGAGTTGTCAGAGTGCTCTCATCAGCTCACATTGGCTCTCAGTGGTGCCAGGGAGCCTTCCCCCACTGACCCTGCAGCAGCAGAATCAGGGCACCATGGGCATGGTCCTGAAACCCTTAACCTGCACTAATCCTGGCGCTGCGTGCCATGGCTGCAGCCCCCACTCCTGGCACAGCTTTCTCTCATTTCTGCTCTCTGTTCACAGCCCCTTGAAGTGGCATTTCAGCTTTAACTGACTCAAAAAGAGCAATAACAAAATGCTACAACTCTGCCATTTTCAGAATGAAAGAGGCTTTCTTAGCCTTTCTTCTAGGCAGGAATGTGTTTAAGCAGTCAGTCATTTTCATGGTTTTCATGCTTTTCATTCATGCTTGAGCACATCCAGAGGGGGCAACGAGGCTGGAGAGGGGCTGGGAACACAAACCCCCAGAGGAACCACTGAGGGAGCTGGGGGTGCTCAGCCTGGAGAAAAGGAGACTCAGGGCTGCCCTCAGCACTCTCCCAGCTCCTGGTAGGTGCCTGTGCTCAGTGGGGCTGGGCTCTGTCTGCAGGCAGCACTGACAGAAGCAGAGCACACAGCCTCCAGCTGCACCAAGGGAAACACAGGCTGGATAGCAGGAAAAGGTTTTTCACAGGAAGGGTGATAAAGTTCTGGCATGGCTGCCCGGGGAGGTGGTGGAGTCACCATCCCTGGGTGTGTTTAACAAAGCCTGGATGTGGCACTGGGTGCCAGGGTTTAGCTGAGGGGTTGGGGCTGGGTTGGACTCGATGATCTTGGAGGCCTCTTCCAAGCCAGTGATTCTGTGAATTCTGTGAATTCTTTCCAAGTAAACTCGACCTTTCAGTGAGGATCCAGGTATCATCAGGGAAATCAACTGTGTCAGCACGAGGAGCACCTGCAGCAGCACATGGTCCTCAAGGATTTCACTAGGGAAGAGCTGACAACAAACCCTGCACTGACAGTTTGTGTGTCCCTCACAAGTTGAAATTCCATAATTTTGAGAGCTGCTTAAAACCCTACTGAAAAAAGCCCCTGGAACCTGGGAAACAAAGAAACAGGAAAAATGTAAAACAATTTATCTGCTTGTGTTTGTTCCTCTCATGTGCCAATCAAGGCACTGCCACCCACATAAACTATTCTCTTTTTTCTGCCTCTCATTGGCAAATAGATGAAGGATATTGATTTGACTGGCAGAGAAATAAAAACAGATTCAGCTTCACTGAACTTTAATATAACATAATTTGAAGCTAAATGCATTACAGACTGGTATCCAACAAAACAACACTTCAAATCTGAAAAAAAACTAATTCCACAGGAGGCCAAGAGCAGGAATGGACCAAAATATTGTATTTGAAGGCCAGAGGCAGATCTTTCATGTAAAGACAAAGTAAAAGAAGATTTTATATCACACCAATGCCTAGAGAAAGATCCTCTGAGCTCAGAACCAATATTGAGTTTGTTCAACACTCACAGTATGTTTGCATAAAAACCACACTCCTACTCCATCATCTGAGGACAGGAAGTCAATCTCAGGCTATGGGGATAATCACAGTGACTACTCCAACACAGACACAACACAAGCATTAAAAGGAAAGGATAATCTTAATCACTGCTCCTCTAATCCCGTCCCTTCCAAAGCCACTGGAAGCACAGTGGGATTGCAGCCATGCAGAACAGAGGCTGTTGAGTATTCTGCAACAAGAGGAAATTAACTCAAGCATCCCCTCCCCTCTCAACATCCTCTGCAGTTCCCTGCAGTTCCCTCTGCCCCAGTGTTTTGTGCTCATAGCCCCTTGCTCCAGAGGCAAGCTAAGGACTAAACTTGGATTTTTTTCACACAAAACTCAGCTTTCAAATAAAAACCAAAATCTTTCAGGTGTTGCTGAGAAATGAAGCGACTGAGGTTATGAGCAGTGAACTGCTTATGATCAAGGGCTGCTCAAAGGATTAGCAGCATGTAAACATTTAAATGTTTAGCCCATGGTCCCACCCAATTCAGGAATCTAACAATTTTTCACATGCTCTTCATTGCTGAGAAATGAAGGAACATTGTCTTTATTGTGCGAGTGAAAAACTGTCATATAAGCACCACAGGATGCACTTTTATGTGTAGCAATGTACCTGAAGCTGTAAGATGGCAATTAGCAAGGCTGAAAGCAGCAGCCAGGCACACAACTCCTACTGAAAACCTGTGGGAACTAATCACTTAACACCTTTTTCAAACTGGCATTAGGCTCCTGTATAGCTCCCATGTCCTTAACACCGCGGAAATTTGTATCAAACTTGCACAAAACCTCTGGGGGACACCAAAGAGCTGAATCCAGATACTTTACACCCAGTCTCTCTACCAGCAGGTAATTTGTTCTTGTCCCAAAATGCCTGGAGAAGACAAGGGATGAGTGCTGGACTGTAGCTTTGACACCTGGCTGGACAAGGATGGCTCAACACAGTCCAAATCCTCAGCATTTCATGGAACCACAGAAGGGTTTGGGTTGGAAGCGACCTCTGTAACCTCTTGTTCCAGCCCCACTGTGCCATTCACATGAAAGCCCTAGAGAAAAGCCCCTAGAAGAGAAGTTAAGGTTCAAGTGGAAATCCTAGGAGTAGCAAAGATACTGAATTTCTCAAGTGAAATTCTAGGACTGGGAACCTTGTCTCATTTCCAGTTCTCAGTACATTCCTACACTTATGACAACAGACCCAAGTGAGCACACCAGTACATTAAAAGAGTTCAAAGAGGCAAACAGAGAGCACAGTGCTCAGCCTCAGCAGCTTCCAATGCAAGAAATATTCTCCTTTTAGCTCTTAGGGATTCTGAAGCAGCCTGTGCTGTCACCCACAAAAACAAACCCCCCAATATCTGATGTTCACAGAATTCCCAGAATGACCAGGTTGGAGGAGACCTCTGAGATCATGGAGTCCAACCCAGCCCCAACCCCTCAGCTAAACCCTGGCACCCAGTGCCACATCCAGGCTTTGTTAAACACACCCAGGGATGGTGACTCCACCACCTCCCCGGGCAGCCATGCCAGAACTTTATCACCCTTCCTGTGAGAAACTTTTTCCTGATCTCCAGCCTGTGTTTCCCTTGGTGCAGCTGGAGGCTGTGTGCTCTGCTTCTGTCAGTGCTGCCTGCAGACAGAGCCCAGCCCCACTGAGCACAGGCACCTTTCAGGAGCTGGGAGAGTGCTGAGGGCAGCCCTGAGTCTCCTTTTCTCCAGGCTGAGCACCCCCAGCTCCCTCAGTGGTTCCTTGCATTCCAAACCCTTCCCCATCCTTGTTGCCTCCTCTGGACATGCTCAAACATCTCAACATCAATGTTTTGCCAAAGCAGAGCAGAGCCCCACAAAGAGGAAATTAATTTGGTTAGCACACAAGCTGGCAGCCCTGTTTGCCTTTGCAGCAGGACAGGTACCCAGCTCCCATCCCCTGCTCTCTCCTCACAGCATCCCAGCCCTGACAGAGCTCTGGGGCTCCCAGGGCTTTGTGCTGATGAGCTCAGACACTGCTCACATCCCTCAGCACTTCCCCAGAGCCACTCTGCTCTCCCAGGAGCTCTCCTGCCTCCCAGGCTCTTTGGGGCATCTCACAAACCCAGGAAGAGACACGGTGGAACCTCCAGGCACAAATCCTCTATCCTGCCTCCAAATACATGTGTCTCAGTAAACAACAAGCTCTGATTTCCTGTACCACCAAACCTCTGATCTATGAAAAGCAAAATGAAGCAGCACAAACCTACCTGCTGCAAATCTTTGTTCAGAGTACAAGACTCTATTTTATTTGTTCATTTGTTTGGCATTTTTTAAACCAGTCCTGAATTCAAGCACAAACTAGTGCACCCTCCAGGTTTTAATTTTGAGTTTTCTAGGACTGAAAAACACTTGCAACATTTGCTCAAACCTAGTTACTATTTCTGCCCAAGCTAGTTTGTTTTTTTTCTAGGACAGCACAGAGAATGCAGAAAGCATCCAGGGATGGAAGATGAAGATACACAGCAAATACATGTTTACACTGATACTGCAGGGCTCAATAAATGTGCAGCAAACCTGCAAGCCCACAAAAATGCTACTGAAAAAGTCATCAAATGTACATGTATGAGAGCAACAGAAAAGTGGGGTGTCCTTCATAATGCAAACTCTCTCACTGCAGGCTTTTAAAATCCTGGCAGCCTGAGTGGTCCACAGATGTTAAATATTATTAGATCACTTCAGGGAAAGAACATGAAACACTGTTCTGTCAGATTCGCAGCTGCTGTTGCACAGACTCTCAGACAATTTCAAATTAGGAGGAAGGGACACATTTTTTACAGTATATGGGTGATTAACCACTGATGCAAACAGCAAAGGGAAGCATTGGAGCTGCCGTATCTTGATGCTTGAGATGAAAAGTTTCCTAAAGACACATTTAGACAAAACATAAGCTGTGTTTTCTAAGAGCTACAGTGCTTTTTTGGCTCTGAGTGAAGGAAAACAAGTGCAAATCAGTAGTTTGGCTACCAGAAGAGGCAGTACCACTGGATGGTCCCTCCTGTGCTTAATTCCTGTGAGTGAGTTTTTAGGAGTATTCTCACACATAAGTTTGCAAAAACTTATTTCACTTAGAAAAGTGAGGCCCCAGAGGTGGAACACGGCCCATCCCATAATTCACTCCACAAGATTTCCCTTAGGATGGTGACAGGCTGGAGAGGAGCACAAGGGGACACCCACTTCTGAGAGAATTGAAAGAACCCTTTCTTCAGCGAGATTATGGATTTTATGTGAGAGGATTTTAAGGCAATAACTTAAGATTTCAAGCCTGCAGAGCCATGGAATATTAAAATGGCTTTACTCTAGATAACATAATTCTTTCATTCTTAACAAGCATTTTCTTATGATAGCATAATAATCCATAGTTGGAGCTATTGCTTTGTTTCAAGTAAAAGTGATTACCACTATGGCAAAAGCAGAGAGGATTCAATAAACTGGGTAATCTTTTCTCTCTGCTCTACAACATTTCAAATGTCCTGAACTCTAAGAACTTAACCCAAAGACAAGGGAAAAAAGAAAAACACTTCAATCTCCCAGCCCCAAATTTCACCACAATCCACACAAGAATCTCATTTCCAGTTCAACTTAGGCTTGAAGGTTTATATTTCTAACCTGGCTAGTGTTCCCAGCTGTCAAGAAAACCAGTTCAAGGCAGAAGTATAAAATGATTTTGGGTATAAAATGATTAAAATTCATCCAGTGCCACCCCTTGCCATGGGCAGGGACATGTTCCACTGTCCCAGGCTGCTCCAACCTGGCCTTGGGCACTTCCAGGGATCCAGGGACAGCCACAGCTGCTCTGGGCACCCTGTGCCAGGGGTTCATGGGGAAGAATTTATTGTAAATATCTAAATCTCCCCTCCTTCAGAGTAACCACAGGCTCATAAGAACATGTCTGGCAACAGTGATCCCTGCATGGGATACCATAAATGTGAAGATCTAAACCATAGGAATGAAAAGATTTAGCTAGAGCAAAATATTTCAGAACTTTATTAAATCTAGAAAGTGATGATTTTGCTTTGGAAGGATGTTTTATTGCTGTTCCTTTAAAAAAAAAAAACAACTGATTTCACAATTACCTTTCTAGGTAGTCAGAGAAATCCTGTTAATGCACAGCTAAACTCTTCTGTTGCTTGGCAGTTTTCATCTCAAAATGAGAAAGGATATGAAAGGACTTATGGTCTCCAAAGCAGAGTGCATAATTGCAACATGTTTCCAGAAACAATAATCCCATCTTTACCAGTGCTAAGCTTTACAGTTTACACATCTGTGCAACTGGATGTCTTCATTGTTCTTATGGGATCTTTATTCTCTTTCCCTTAGATTCCTCCTTTCCTCTCACAATAATAAATTAATGTGTCACATACACAACAATTCTTAAACCTCAGTGCTACATTAAGCCTCACACAGAAGCACAAACATCCCTTAAGCCTCAGGCTCAAAATCATTCCCGTGTTCAGATGTTCTGGATGCAAATAATACCTTGTAGCTTTGATAAAATTTAAATGTTTAAATCAAAACAAAGAGAATCTTTGCAGCAGTGAAGTTTCAGGTAATTAATCCCTTACTACTGGGACTATATAGATGTTTTTGTCAACCTCATAATGCCACAACAAAAACTATCCAAAGACTCATCGTTAAGATGTTAACATTTCTGTCAGTTATTCAATTACTAATTTCTGTTTAGGTAGGATATATGAACAGCTTTTGTGGGTGCACAGAGAAAGAGAAGGAAGCACATTGTTCACAGCCTCAATAGCCACTCCTCAGATTACCTTTTATTTCAGTTTGATCCAGCAAGGCAGGGCTTGCCTCACCAAAACAAATTGTGTAAGATTTAATTATTCTGCCTCTTCCATTACTTCCATATTGGTGATGCTCTATGATTTTGCACTTCCAACAACCTTACTTTGTTCAAATTAAAAACTAAATCTCAAAATATCATTATTTGACTTTATCTTGGAGTGACAAATTCTCTGTTTTAATTCAAGTCTTTTAAACTCTATTGATATGTCTTTATGGAATCTAAAGCACTCTGATCTGAGTCAGCAGGACTCAAAAACACACATGAGTGTATTTGACAGGATAAAGTGTTCTGCTTCTTGCAGCACTGATCTCCAACCACTACTCTGCTGGAGCTACTCAAATGACAAAACTAAACCAAAAAAACCCCAAATGAATCAGGATCTGAAAGCCAGAAACTCCAACACTAAAGCCAGCAATGATTTTTTAGTGTAATATTGTCCCCAAAAGTTTTGATGGTTTGAAATAGAAGAAGAGAACTGGGTTTTGCATCTGTATATCCACTTGAATACACAAATCCCAACCCAAATCCACTCCGTGTGACACGTGCAGAGAAGGGAAGGCTCCAGGGACACCTCACTGAGGCCTGTCAGTGCTTAAAGGGAGCTCATAAGAAAGCTGGAGAGTGACTTTTGACAGGGACTGATAGTGACAGCACAAGGGAGAATGGGTTTAAACTAAAAGAGGAGATATTTATATGGGATATGAGGAGGAAACTCTGCCCTGTGAGGGTGCTGAGGTCCTGGCACAGGGTGCCCAGAGCAGCTGGGGCTGCCCCTGGATCCCTGGCAGTGTCCAAGACCAGGCTGGAAAGGGCTTGGAGCACTTTGGGATAGTGGAAGGTGTCCTTGCCGTGGCAGGGGTGGCAGTGGATGAGTTTGAAGATCCTTTTTAACCCAAACCATCCCATGCTGGTCTGTAGGAGCACATTCACTAAGGCTCCCCAGAGACCTCATGAAATACATCTGTCACCAGCAGCGAGGGTCAGGGTCAGCAGGAACTGCACTAAAGAAGCAAAAAATAAAAGTAAAAGCAGAAAAGTGAATCCTTAGCAAGAAATTTAACAGAGAACAACCGGTAACAACCAATAGCTTTCAAGCTGCACCTCCCAAGTTTACAAACTTCACTTAGAGAGATAGATATCACACAAATTTACAAGATTCTCCAAAGTAATATTCACGGTAACTTGACTTTAGAAAGCAGATAAATAGGCAAGAGCAAGAAAAACATATGTGCATCTTCCTCACAAATTCAGAATAGCGTCCAAAACTACAGAAGGAACTGTCATACACCTAAGTTTTAATTGGTACTTCTACTAAATAAGGGCATTATTATTTTCTCAGTTACCTTCAGGTTCTCTGAGCAGCACAGATTAGTTTAATGAGACTTTGGATGAAGCACTCCAAGTCAAAAAGGCACAGAAACTGTTATCCCCCCTGCCAACCTTTGCCATGATTTATTACATTGGAGCAAACAAAGAACTGCATCCTACTACTACTGATTCAACAAAGGATTAGACACTGACATGGATAATGGAAACCCCTAAATCCATCAGACTGAATCTGAATAAATAAATAAACAAATCCTAAGACACATTAACCCTCTGCACCTTCCTAGCTGAAGTGGGGAAGAGAACATCCCTAAGAGTTACACCAGGACTTTCCTCTGGTGTTTCTTCCACGCTCCTCTGATGCATCCCACAACAATGGGGCTGGGCACACAGCTGGTATTCAATGAAGGAATTATTTCCTGCCAAATCCAAATGCAAAAGGTGCTCTCAGAGAATTCCATTGCATTTTTCCCTTTAACACCCTGCACGCTTCAAAAAACAACACCCAAGAGTCACTGAAGACATTATATGAAATGAAAGTTTCACTTATTGTGTGATCAAAGTAATGTTTTATTTGATTTGTAGATTCTGCTGCATCTCCTGCTACACAAGCCAAAACTATTTGAGTGATAAATTACAGGGGTGCATGAAATTACAGACTGGGGGGAGCATCTTGTCAAAGATCCCAAGGGAAGGTGCAACATGCAAGATGCAGTCAAAACAAGCCAGAAAAAGAAGTTCCCTTTGCATGACAGGTTCCTGGATGTACAAATTTCACTTGGCTGCTGATTTGTGAGATTTAGGGTTTAGCAATCTGTATCCTGCTACTCTTCCTCTGCAAGGGAAGTTGCCTATAGGACATGGCCAATAATTCTCTTCTTCCTCCATCTCTCACACTTTCCAAGAGCCACTTGCAGCAATTCCAGCTGAAAAGCCCAGAGGAAGGCAGAGCAGCTTTGCTCAGCTCAGCTGTGCCCTGGTGTTTTGACACAACCTCTGATTTCCCTGTCTGGCTTAAACCAGAAGCAGCCTGTGTTAATGTTAGTCAGGCACACACCTGGATATTCCTGCGAGCAAAGATGTGACAAAAAAACAAGACCAGAGGTCTTCCAAAGACTGACAGAGCTGTTTAGGTCATTAATACAGGAGGGAGAGGTCTCTGTGGACAACTTCTGCCAGAAACTGCTTCTCTACAAGATCCAGGCAGAAGTTATCAGGAAAGCTGTGCTACAGAGCTGCTCTAAGTCAGGCTGACAGGACAGGGCAAGAAGATAAACTGTGCTGCACAGCAAGAACAGGCAGGCAAAAAACCCTCCAAGACTGAGAAGAGTGGGTTTATAGCTCCTCCTTCCTCTCACTGACATTGTCAAGGACACAATTCCAACAGAGGAGTGGGGAGTTACCCAGACGGAGGGGCTGTCACACCCAGAGCCTGGGCAGGTGTGCCCTGTGAACGAGAAGCCTCAAGTTTCTGCCTCAGTTGCAAACACTTTTTGGTCATCGAATTCCTATTTAAAAAACCAGCCAATTTGAGCTGTCCTTCCCCCAGGAGTAAAGGATCAAGGTGCCAGTGGCACCTAACAAGAGGGAAGACTTGGCTTAGAGAGCTGAAATGAACTTTTAAATTAAGCATGAAGAAGGCATTACAATGACAGTCACATATCTCTTGGAAATGTTGGTATACTCAAACAAAACCAAACCAAACAACAAAATTTAAAGCTGTGGTTCAGGAAAAAGAAGAAAAGGAAATTAAATCAAATTTTCCCCCTTTCCAGAATTCACAGAATCACAGAGTCACTGGGTTGGAAGACACCTCCAAGATCATGGAGTCCAACCCAGCCCCAACCCCTCAGCTAAACCCTGGCACCCAGTGCCACATCCAGGCTTTGTTAAACACACCCAGGGATGGTGACTCCACCACCTCCCCGGGCAGCCATGCCAGAACTTTATCACTCTTTCTGTGAAAAACTTTTTCCTGCTATCCAGCCTGTGTTTCCCTTGGTGCAGCTGGAGGCTGTGTGCTCTGCTTCTGTCAGTGCTGCCTGCAGACAGAGCCCAGCCCCACTGAGCACAGGCACCTTTCAGGAGCTGGGAGAGTGATGAGGGCAGCCCTGAGTCTCCTTTTCTCCAGGCTGAGCACCCCCAGCTCCCTCAGTGGCTCCTCTCAGGGTTTGTGTTCCCAGCCCCTCTCCAGCCTCGCTGCCCCCTCTGGATGTGCTCCAGCCCCTCAGCGTCCTTCCCAAACTGAGGGGCCAGAGCTGGGCACAGCACTCCAGGTGTGCCCTCACCAGAAGGTGATCCAAACAATCCCAACCCTACAACAGCAATCCTGCTGCCCTGAGATGGGTTGGTGGCATCAATCTGGGTCTCAGCACTGCGGTGCCTCAAGGACTGGGCACTCCCTGCCCCTCCAGCCAGGGCTGGAGGAGCTCTGTCCCCATCCCTGCAGCAGCACGGGGGTGGCTGCAGCCCTGGGCTGCCCTGGAGCCAGCACTGCTCAGGCTGAGCAGCTCCCAGCACTGCAGCCCTGCAGCTGCCCCAGCCACCCATCTGCTGCTTCTCAGCACCTCTGAGCAGGGCTGGAGCTGAGCAGGGAGAAAAGCAGCAGGATTCTCCATCCCTCAGTATCCAGGGGTTTAGCTGGGAGCAGGCCCTGGCTCCAGAACATCATTAGGAAGAGGCTGCTGTGCTTTCCAGCCCATTTGGCCGAGGCTGGTGACAAACAGGGTGTCACTGGCTGAGGAAAGGCTCTGCAAATCTGGGGCTGTTCCAAGGCTGATGCGCTTTCCAAATCTGGAGGGGTGCACTCCCCAGTCACACCTGGAGACCAAAAGTCTCTTTCTCCTCTGGGGTTCTGAAACTCTCAAACACCTTTCAAAGAGAAATGCAAAACCCACCTAATACATATGGAAAGAAACACTCTCACTAAGCTGTCAAGAAGTACAAGAGTTAGAGAAAGTACAGGAGAGACTGAGGCAGATTTTCAACATTTTTTCCATAATAATGACCAAAATTTGCACAATACTAAAAGTCTCCCATGCGAATGCAAACATCACTATAATCCTTTTTAACAAAGCACACAGAGAAATTAAAGCAAGCTTAACTAAGCAATGTTTGTGAATATTAATGAGCCTAAAAGCTAAATCCAAGCTTTTAAAATTTAAAGTAAAGCGAGGATTGTTTTCAGACTAATTTGTATTTAAACCCAATGCTTTGCATGTGAAATGCAAGGAAGAGAATGAACTGTGGTGCCCTGGAAAAGCATTAAAATGAGTGTAACAAAGTCAGATCTTTGAGAATTCTAAATATCTGCATCTATCCAGCTTTTAAGCTGCTGCAGTGAGATGTGCTCAAATATCACTGGACAGTGGCTTATTCCAAATCTCCACATCCTGTTTTATTGTAAAGATTAAAAGAATAGGGATTTTTTTTCTTATTGTCATCATTCAAACAGCACTGATTTTCACCTGGTACATGGAAACTCTGCATTTGCCGTCCAGAGAAGTTTAGGACAAAAGTGGAACAGCTTCCACATCTGACACAGGCAGCTCAATCTTGATTTGGTGAGGCTGAACATCCCTCACATCAAACTGAATGGTTTAAAATCCCACCAGCTTCAGCAAGGAGCAGAAATCACTTCAGGTGGGATTTACCCAGATCCCAGGTGTTTATCACAGACACCCACATCACCTCTGCTCTCTTGGCAGTTAGTGAAGAGAAGCTGATACTTTTATTCTGAATTCATCCCAGCCTCCTGGAGATGTCTTGGTGAGATGGATCACCCTTGAGGATACCTGTTCTTCTCCAGAAGCTCTAAAGGAGCTGAGGGATCACTGCAGGGCAGCTGGCAATGACACAGACACCTCACACAGACGGATCTCACTCCTCAGGGGCCAGAAGCCAAAAAAACCCCACTCATCCACTGGAATATGACCAAAATTTGAGAGCACCAGCTCAATCCTTAGAACAGCCATGACCAGACTCCCTTTGCTTGGCCATCCTGACCTGACAGAGCTCCACTAGAAACATGGAAAGGCTTGGGCTGGAAGGAAACTTAAAAGTTCAACTCATTCCACCCCTACCATAGCAGGGACACCTTCCACTAGCCAAGGCTGCTCCAAGCCCTGTCTATCCTGGCCTTGGACATTTCCAGGGATCCAGGGACAGCCACAGCTTCTCTGAGAATTCTATTCCAGAGCCTCCCCACACTCACAGGGAAGAATTCCTTCCCAATATCCCACCTAAACCTGCTCTCTGGCAGTGGGAAGCCATGCTCTCTTGTAAATAGTCTTTTCAGCACTTTTTAGTTTTGATGTTTTGTTGTTCTCCTTTTCCTTTGCTTTTGGTGTGTTTTGTTCAGGTTTTTTAAGTTCAAAACCACAGCAGAGTTGAAGTTTTCATTGCCCCAAGTTCTACCACCAAGGAGCACAGGCTGAGCCCTCTTGGTGTCCTAACAGAAATACCTGTCTGCTCTTTTCTGTGCTTGGAAACCTCCAGTCTGTGAGGAAAATTCCGTTTTCTGGTTAATAGTGACAATGTAAAACAGACAGCAGAGAATGGCACGACAGTTGCAGCAGTCTGTGAGAAAAGCCAGGCCATTAGCAGGCAGAGGCTGTGCTGGCCTGATCCCAGCACCAGGCATCCCCAGGAGCACAGGGAGCACCCAGGCTGAGGCATGGAAACTCCAGTCCCTGATCTATCCACAAAGCACATCCAGAGATTTACACAAAAAAAATTCAAGCAGTCACCAGGCAGCCTTAGCCACATTCTGACATCTCCTGATCAAATACCCTCCAAGCCCAAAATAAATAAATTCCCCTTGTAGGGACAAATAACCTACACTGGGTCCTTCTGCTTTTCCTGCTTTCTGCTTGCATGGAGGGCACCCTGAAGTTTGAACAACTGGTAAAATAAGTTTAAAAAAAAAAAGAAAAAAATTCAGGCCAGTTTGCTTCTCAGAACTCCCTTATTTTCTCCTTCCCCTGCCACCCCCTCAGTGCCTGTGCAGCACTCAGGGGAGCTCAGGCAGCTGCAGCCCGGGTTATTCAGCTTACAGAGATCACTGCTTACTGCAGTTCAAACGGTTCATTAACCTCTTGTGCTCGGACCCTGGAGATAAGAATCCACTGTCTGGAACAGATTTGCATGAAGGCAACAAAAGATAAATAAAATTACAATATAAGACATGACAAAGTGAGTAAAGCAGGGCTTTAGCCCCTTCTCTAAAACCCTAAACAGGGGAGAATCCCCACCTTCCCCTGCAGAGGTGAACCTAGGAGAGAGCTGGGACCTTAAAGCTGGAATTTACCTCTTGCCTTCCTGCACAAATAGGCTAAATAGCTTGGATCCCAGTCAGGATCACAGATGTGCATACCCTAAAACACAACTGCTAACAAGTTTGGCAGCCTGTGCAGCATTGGTACAAACAAGGCTTCCCTGCCAACTGGTCCCCAGTGCAGCCCAACTGTGCACAATAAAACACTCTCCAGCCTTGCTCAGGTTCTGAATTCCTGCTCCACGGGAAAGGAATGGGATTTCCAAGCATCAGCTCTGTCACAGCTGCCCTGCCTCCCCCACTGGCAGCCCCCGACACAATACCCAGGTGCTGAAAGCTGCGTGTGCTCATTTATCTCAGCCCTGACAAAAGCAGTGACATTTGCCAAAGTTTGATTCAACCCAGGCTGAAATCCTCATTCCCTGGAGGTAAATATTGCTGTCTAATGAGGAACAGTCACGCGCAATTACACTGTGAGGCAGCAAATGGCTGAGGATCTTGAGAAAGCTGATTTGTTAAACTAATTGCTGGGGGTAAGGACTGGGGTGAGCCATGGCTCCAAATACAATCCCAGCCCTTCCCAGGGCACTCTCCAGAAGGGTCATCGGATCTGCCTTGATAAATGTACAAAATAAGCACAAAATAGATGAGAAAGTAGCCTGAACTCTCTCCTCTCTCTGCCTATGATTTTCTTCACAGAGAAAGGAGCTTTGTTGAAAATGTGCATTTTGTAAGCTGCAGCAGGAGCTTTCCTGCAGCCCTAGGAGCTGATCCCTGATGGAGCAGCACACCTCTCTCCCAAACTGGGACCTCTCCTCTGCCTCCCAAGCTGTGCTCAGTGCAGCCTAGAGATCACCAGCAAGAAAATCCCTGTTGAGGTGAGGCTTTAGCACAGAATTCACAGAATCACTGGGTTGGAAGAGACCTTCAAGATCATCGAGTTCAACCCAGCCCCAGCCCCTCAGCTAAACCCTGGCACCCAGTGCCACATCCAGGCTTTGTTAAACACACCCAGGGATGGTGACTCCACCACCTCCCCGGGCAGCCATGCCAGAACTTTATCACCCTTCCTGTGAAAAACTTTTTCCCAATATCCAGCCTGTGTTTCCCTTGGTGCAGCTGGAGGCTGTGTGCTCTGCTTCTGTCAGTGCTGCCTGGAGACAGAGCCCAGCCCCACTGAGCACAGGCACCTTTCAGGAGCTGGGAGAGTGCTGAGGGCAGCCCTGAGTCTCCTTTTCTCCAGGCTGAGCACCCCCAGCTCCCTCAGTGGTTCCTCTGGGGGTTTGTGTTCCCAGCCCCTCTCCAGCCTCGTTGCCCCCTCTGGGTTGCAGGTTTACCATCCTGAGCTGTGTCATACCTGCCTCTCCTGCTCTACAGAGCTAGAGCAGCGTCCTGCAGCTCCTAATGCACATCATTATTCCTTGCAGGGGTCATTTGGCACAAAGTTAGGACAAAGCAGAAAAGCAGCCACAGAGATTTGTATTCTGTTATCAAGGCAGCCTGAAAAATACCGGTGTACCACGCAGCAGGATGTGCAGCATCCCAGCCCTGAAGGGCAGCTCTGCTTCCCCCAAGCACTCTTGCATCTTGCCCCATTCCTGCTCCATCTTCAGGAATGGCATTACATTCCAGCCAGGAACTTCCTGGCCCTTGAACTAAAACTATCTGGGTCTCAGTTTAATGTTGCAGAGTTTCTGAACTTTTTGCTTTACACCCATTGAGAGGATTTCAGTTCTGGAGCACCTTTCAGGGGAGAAAAGAAAAAAGAGAGAAAGAGAGAAAGGAAACAAGAAACCCCCCCAGCAAGCCCAGTAGCATAGACTTCTATAATTGATCCAGGAGGGAGATGAAACCATAATTAATCCATTCGGGAGATGGGGATGTCTCAAACCCTTTTTTGGGAAGATGGGGAGTACCTGGTTATGCTCACTTTACAAACAAGCAAAAGCTAATTGCTTCAGAGTGCCAGCAAAATCTGTCCAGGGAATTCGTCCTCTTATCTAATGCCACCTGCAGCAGGACTGGGCTGCTCTGAATTAGAGCTGAGATCAAAGAGCACCTGTGCACAGCAAGATTTTGATTTCCTCCTCCCCTCTCTTTGCTCCACCAGACAGGTTTGTATTTCTGATCACACTGTCAGCTAAATTGTTACTTTTAATTACAAGGCATTCCCACTTCTCCCCTTCCTCCTCACACCTCACAGAGATGAAAACCCCACGTATCCACCACAGTCTGCAGCACGGGGAAGTGGGGCAGGAGGGAAGAGCTGCTCCTTGCAGCATCCTTGCCCCTGCAAAGGGGCTGCTGCCAAGGGCTTTTCTCTCAGTGTGCAGCCCAGCATCTGCAATTCATACACCTTGATTCCCCCTTGCTGCTACTAACAGGGGGCAGGTTAGCCGTAGAACAGCATTAATTAGTTATAAATTGAAATTAATTATCATCATAATGAAAGGATGCATGAATGCAAAGTTTGCCTCTTTTGCAGTGGTATTTACAAAAGATAGATTAGCAAGGTAACGTGTTAGATTTTTACTGCAAAACCCATGAGGGATTCAGAGCACAGCAATGGGAAACAGCTGCTTGGGGGCACTAATGTCTAAACCATGTCAAACCCAGCACTTGCAGGAGGATGGAAACACCTCTGAGAATCCGAAGTCATAAAGCAAAAAAATATCCTGCTGTGTATCATGTCTGCTGGGCACGAGCTCAAAGCTGCTTGCTCTGAGCCTTTCATTGATTTAAAGTACAGCTGTGTGGCTAGGAGCTGGATGTGCACAGCAGCTGCCAGTGCTGTCTCTGGACAGTGGCAGAAAGGCAGTGATGATTTTCAGCCCACGGGACTCTGAGTGCCATTCCTGGGCTGCCCACCTCACACCAGAGCTGTGCTGAAGCCAGCAGTCATCACTCAGAGCCCCAGGTCTAGTTGTGCCTCTGTAGGCATCCATTTACAGGAAGCTGTAGCAGAGAAATAGCCCCAAATGATCTGCAAAACACAGCAGAGAGCACCACACAAAATATCCTGGGCCTGGGAAGACAGAGCCCCCTCTCCATGTCCTTGCTTGGATTAAGATAAAAGAATCGGGAAGTTCAGTGTGAGTTGGTTTAGCACTTCCAGTCCCCATAACTGGCTGTGAATCTGCAGTTTTAATTGCAACAAATTAAGCTCACTCATCACCCCCCTTTATTAAGCTTTGTGATTTCTTTGGCAGCAGTAAGACACCAGCAGCTGGAATAAACTCTGTTTGGGGTAGAGCAGGCTCAGTGTTGAGAAGAGGCTGAGAACACTGACTGAAGGCAAAGGGGAGGCAAGCAGGGACAGAAGAACTGTTACTCCAGACGCCCAGACTTGCTCTCAGGTCTGACTGTGAAAAAGGATTTGCTCTGCACTGGAGATCCACCGGGAGTAAGCCACAGGCTCCTTAAGACCTTCGACTCAGCACAGGAACAAAACCCCATGAACCAGATTCCTTTGCTTTAGAAAAACCAGGGAAAAGTTACTCAGGACAATGAAATAGGGTACAAGGGGAAATTCTTAAGGATGAAAATTTGGTTTGTCATTGAATCCTAAAATCATTAAGGTTGGAAGGAGCCTTTAAAAGCATCAAGTCAAACTTTCTGTTTGGTTCAGCTGGAATTTTGTGGCCCAGCAAAATCCCTTCCTGGAATATCCTGGCATAACTCTATTGATCAGGGGATCAAGGGTGGTGTTTTACATGGGTAAAGGGAATGGCTGAAAATGAGGTGAAGGAGGCTGGAGCAGGTTTTAATCTCATCATCTGAGCAGAGATGTCCCTTACAGGCAATGTGCAGGTACAAACCAGCCCTGGCACAAATCACACACTGTGAAGAGCAAGCGTAACTCCGTCAACTCCCTGAAAGGCCTTTTAGTCCTCTAAGTGGAAGTTTGTACATTCTTCATTCATTTACCATCCCTAGTGGGTTCAGTACTAAATTAAGTGTTTATACAGCGCTTTGAAGCTGTAAAGCACTGAAAGTGGCAAATACTCTCACTAGATATCAAAGAGCTACAGCTCCTAGAGACTAAGCTGATCCATCAGCTGAAATAATTGGTTGCACCTAGCACTGACAAAGTAGAGTGGCATAAGTGTCATTTTTTTTTTTTCTCAGAAAAAAAAAAAGATTCTTTCTCAGAAAACACAGTTTCACACTCAGATTTGCTCTTGGAGGAAGCAGATCATGCCAGGATTATTTTATCCAAAGGGTTACCTTGGTGGGAGGAGCACTGCCTTTCTCTTAAGGACTGAGTGTTGGGCACAGCTGGAAATAAGGACTAAGGATGACAGGTAAGTGCTGTAAATCATGATGGAAAACGCAGTGTCTTTGATTTAGGTTTCTTTTACCAAAGATAGAGTCTGTTGACTTTGCTGTTCCTGACTCCAGAACTACACAGGCTATGTGCAACTAAGAAAATACCTGGAAAATAGGAAAAGCCTGCCCTGAGGAGCAAAGGGCATGATTTACAGTTACTTTCCATGGCTATTCAATGTCAAATCAGCACTGCCAACTGTGCTGAAGTTGGGAAGGCACACATTACCCTTCCCAGTGCCTCCCCTGCTGCCTCAATATGCTAAGGAAAAAAAAAAATATTAGGACTGCTGCTAATTAAGCTAAAAATATGCCATAAGGGGAATATTAAAGGGGAAAAAACCCAATCAGTGAGAAAGGCATTGATATAGCAGCAGTGAGGCAGCTCCAGCTGTTGGGCACATCTGGCCAATAAAAATTACTACCAATTTATTTCTCCTAGTGAAGGACCCAAAGCAGATTTCACAGGAAATAGGTGTATCATGCACAGGAAGGGATCTACAGAAGTGCAGCACTTCTGCCCCTTGTGGGCTTTTCCCCAGGTGAGATCTGGCAGGTCAGAGGTGTGAACCTGCCCTGGCTAGCTGTACAAAACACTGCTGAGCCTCCTGACCTGCCAGGGACAGCAAGGGTTAATCACTCTCAGATGCTTTGGATGTGCTGTGACGTGCAAGAAAACAGTGATTTTGCACTTTATAGTAAAAATAAAGATGGGAGAGCTTTCCCCCTCCTTATTTGTTCTGAGTAGTTATTTTATTTACCAATTCCTCTTTTAATATCTCCACCTATTTTGACTGAGGGGCTGGAGCTCTATGATTTGTGTCCTCATCTTAACCCTCCCCTGAACTGCAAATGCTCCTTTAGGGGTCTGTGCAGCTCACAAAGGTTACCAAGATAATGCACCCAGTAATGTAACAGCTCTAAAATAGCCAGGTTTGTTTAGACAGTGCTTCTAAAGGTGATATAGAATTGAATTTTGATTATTATTTAAAAGGCAACTTTAATCTTTTCACATAGATGCCAATAAAAGAATTTTTGTTAGGGGAAAGGTGGAGTAGATAAAGAAGAAATTCTTCTGTGGGAATTCTCTCCTATCTCCCTGAAGGATGAGCTTGAGGATCTCAGCCACTCTGATTATTGTTGTAGCTTTAAAATGGCCTTTAATTCCCATTATAAACTGGCTCCTGACTTTCATCCAGGTGTGACTGATGCCCACCCACACTTTCATTCATTAACAGGCCAGTTGCCATAGATTTACTTGAATCTGGTTTGTGTTTTGGCACCAGTTTGACCAAAAGGAGGGCATGCAGACGAGGGAGATAGAGGAGCCTGGTTTCAGCCCTGTGCCAACAGCAGCAGCAAGAAATCAAAGGTGAGCTAATGGTGAGAGAAAATCTGAGAGCCCATGAGTATGACAACAGGTAAGGGGGGAAAAAAGACATATTTAGGCAAAATAGCAAGAAAGGATGAAGAGACCAAGAAGTTGTGCTACAGGAGCTGTTGTGAGCAGCAGTGTCACAGGTACAGCTGGCTCACCTAAGGGAGAGAACAGAGAGGATGGAGGAACTCTCTCCTCCAGTGTCCAGTGAAAGGACAAGAGGAGAAAAAGGTGAAATGCTGTTATTCTCATTTAAACATAAAAATTAATTTTTATCACAACCTTGATTGAGCACTAAAACAGATTTGCCCATAAAAGCTGTGGAGTTCCCACCCTTGGAGATAATTAAAATTAAACAAGGCCCAGAACAACCTGCTCCAGCTGATCCTGCTTTGAGGACAGAGAAAACATTTAAGGATCTCTAGAGACACCATCTAACCTCAGCAATTCCGTTATTCAATACCATCTGGAAGGAAAGGACCTTGGAACCCTCAAAATCAGCTCCTCCCAATTCAATGTCCCAAAATCAGAGGAAAGGAGTCAAGATGCCTTTCAGGTATAGGATGCTCCAAACATGAACTTCTTCCTCTCTCTCCCTATAACCCCACCAAGCTCCTCTCCATCTTTTAGAGCCCTTTAATGCCCAATTCCTTCCCAGCCCATACAGGAATGTTATATCTGCCCTATTTCCTTTACCTCTATTTTCAATATCACCTCTCCAAACCCACAGCAGATGTCACATGTTAATGAAATCACCCTCCAGGGAATGAAAGCTGCAATGCAAACAGGAACATCTTGGTCAAATGCAATTTTTGTTTCAGGAAAATTTCTCTCAGAAGAGCTGTGCTTTAATGGCTCCACATTCAGCTCATGAGCTTCTCACAAGTCTAAAAGCTCCTAGACAGTCTACATAAACATATGGATCTCATAATGCCCATGCTGGCCATTAAAAGGGGGAAGTTCTTGGAAGTGCAAGTAGAATATAGAGCAGGCATTCCCTGTGTCTGAAACCTGATTTTCATGATGGCAGCTGGTGAGATGCTAGTGAGGGAGTGAATTCCCATACAGGGCAGTGTTTTGAAGGAAACACAAGGTTGTTTTTTGGCTCTTGAGTGAAATTCAGAGCTCAGAAAAGCTGGAATGAGCAGTGTCTGGCCTAGTTCTCTTCCAAATAATCAAAGAAAAGTTTGCAAGCTGCAAATTGCAACAGAAGACTTCCTGTGGTGCATTACAGATGTATTTCTACCTTACACCTCATCCCAGCTAGGTTAGAGCTCAGCTCAGGTCTCTCAGCCCACATCTCCTCCCCGAGACTGATGGCTCCTGCTCGCTCTCACCACACAGCCACTTGTTTGCATCAGGCCCTTGATTGACATTAATACTATAATAAAATGATACTAAAAAGATACTACAGAAAAACCTGTGACTGTCTGGAGCCAGCCAGGACACAGCTTTGACTCAAATCGGCCAAGGCATCAAAACAACCTTCACTGGTGCCCAATTAACAGATCACTCTTGGTAAACAATCTCCATAACACATTCCACATGTGCCAAACAATAGGAGCAGCAAGTAGAGATAAGAATTGTTTTCTCCTCTTCTGTGAGGTTTCTCACTGTCTTTCCCTAGGAGAAATCCTTGGGAAGTTGTGCCTGCTGCTCTCTGTGAGGAGAGCTGGGATCCCACAGAAGTACAATGTGCCTGTGCTGAGCACAGCCATCCCTCTGCAGGGGCAGCAACAGCAGGGAATTAAAGTGGAACACACACTTTGAAAAGCAAAAAACCCATCTCCAGAGGTAAAATCCCAGGCCTGAATGCAGGGCTGCACTGAACAGGTGTGTTTATTTGGAAATGAGGATAAAGGAGCCAGTAAATCATTCCCACGTAGCCACAGGAGAGCTGGCAGAGGCCAGGGCCTCTCAGAGGTTATGCAGGATCAAAACAGCATTTGGAATTTAAAAGCCAAAAGCCCTCTCCTCCATCCAGAGTAATTCTGCACATGGAGCAGCTGTGGTGGCAGGAACAGAGGCAGGATGCTCTTAATTTCCATTCTTTATGATCCATAGCAGTCACTTTGGAGAGACACAGCAAACTGGCATTTTTCTAACCTTCCTAATGAAAACCTCATCCCAAACTTGATTCTGCCCAGTAAGAACAGCATCACAAGTTATGGGCAGAGCAGAGAGAAAGCAATGATCCCTCTGTTCACCACATCTATAATTTCTTTCCATCTCTCTGCTGATCTCAGACAAATTCCTGTTAACTCAGGGTCTCCCAGGAGGCTCTGCCTGGGCCAGCATTCCCATGCTCCCTGCATTAATTGCAGGAGGTACACTGGATGTTTCTCCCAGTGCCACGAATCAGCTACTAAAATGCCCACTCAGCAATCTCCTGATGCACACACCTTCCTCTGCCACCCACTGCCCAAGTCAGCCCTCCCAAAAAAGTGGAGAAAAAATTATTTTTAAAATCTATTCTTACATAATACTACTAGAAACATCAAAAGGAAACTGCTTTCTACTGTTTACTTGTTAAATAGCATTTTTTTTCCTTATGTAACTACAGAAAATGAAGAGTGGAGATTTCTAACAAGCAAAGTTCAGCTCCAGTTGGGATGAAGCTGGCACAGGCTTCCATGGGGAAACAAAACCTAAACCACATCAAGTATTTTTTTAAATTCAACCCTAAAACTAACAAGCTTAAGGAAAACAAGCTGAAATCTGGCTTTGCACATTACTGCCTTTTCTGTTTCTGTGGTAGCAGCAAAAGTCTGCAGAAAGATCAGTACATTAAACCCTCTTCAGAGGCAAGGTCTATCCTTGCACTCTGCAGATGAAGAAAGTAGAAGGGATTTATTTGCCCCAAAGCCATAAGACAGACAAGGACCCAAGTGAATACACAGCCCAGAGCCTCTCCATCTGCTGCTCCTGTGCCTGCTGAGCAGCCACGCTCTCCCAGCCCACTGCAGGGGAAGGATAACGCAATCTGGATGATGTTTTCTGGTCTAACTGCATCTCCAAAAAGGCAACAGATCTATATTGGGAAGCCCTCACATTGATGGTTTGCTCTGAGACCAAACTTTGATGAAGAATTTCTCATTTGGATAAACCAAAGCCATTCTCATTATAATTTAACATTTCGCTGTAACGAACAGAAGAATCAAAGGCACTGGAGATTTCTGCCAGGCTATAATAGAAGTTGAATTAAGTTCAAAATTTCTGGGTCAGAAAAAAATTCAAACATGAAAATATTTGCATTCCAAATCAGAGTAAAGAGCTGAATTTCTTTTAACCTCTGAAATAGGACTTGTCAGGCTCTGTTTTGATCATCTTTTTAATCAAAATGACACATTTTGATATTTTGGATCACTTCTCTGAGTACTCAAAGCTGCAAGTCAGCCTGATATGAAGGAATGTTCTCCTGAGCTCCCCTCTCCTGGCAGAAGCAGCCCTTTGTGGAGGCCCCATTCCAGCACTGAGGATCCATCAGAATTTGGGAATGCAGGAGATGCAGCTCAAACCTTTTATCCATGAGCTCAGCAGCTTCCCAAGGCCCAGGCAGGGAGGAGTTCAGAGCAAAATAAAGCCACAATTTCTCCAATTCAAAAGGAAAACACTGGAAGACAGTTCAGACACTGCAATCTGAGTGCCAATATTTTTGTATGGACCATGAGAAAAGCATCCTCTGTTTCCTTTAAAGTGCAAGAGGGAAGTTGCTTGCTTGTTTTCAAACTTGTCCTCAAATTTCCACTGAGAAACTGACTTAGAAGTTAACACATTTTTTACCATAAAATAATTATCATTAATAATTTCCAAACAGTTTTTATTTAAAACTGTGATTTAATTCATATATGAACTGTTCATTGAAAATTCTTTTCCCCTCAGTGTTCTTTTAAGGCTTAGTAGTGGTTGATGGGCCACTAGAATTAATTCCAATCATCATTAATCTTCCAATTGCCTTTTTTTTTTGGGATTGGTTGCTTTTTTTGTTTTGGGATTTTTTTTTCTGTCTGTTCTGAAGCAGCCAGCAAAAAAAAACCAACAAGCAACACCAGCACAGAGAAACATGGCTTGAAAATTCAGCAAGCATGGATACTCATGTTCTGTCAGGGAGACCTGCTTTTATTCACTGTTCCTATTGGATCAGGAGGAAAGATCAAATTCATTTAAATACAGAGAAGAACTTCCAAAAGGAATGTAAAAAGCTGCAGTCGTTGGGGTTTTGGTATTTAGCACTGTCCTGTGCTTGGCAGGGGACTGCAAAGGGGCCATGCAGCTTCTCAAGCCATTAACCACCATTCAGGTCTCCTTTTCTCTCTAACAGAGAGAGCCTAAGACAATATTTTACCTTTTCTATTAACATTTAACTACAGGAATTCAATTAGTGCCACAGCTTGAAGCCAGGGAAAGAAAAGCACAATACAGGTACCAGCTTTTCTTCTTTCCAGCACTCAGAGCAGCTGAGGGGAGAATGAGCAGGTGCAGTGATGTTTGTAAGGGGCAGAAGTGACCACAGGGCTGGGAGGGAATGCTTGGGGATTTACAAGGGGAGGCAGCATGGCACAGAGGGGTCTTTTCATCTGCACTCTGCCAAATTCCACGTTTAGCTGATGCAATAAATTACATATGAAATAATCAATTACATAAACAAACAGACTGGCAAGATGTGCAACCTTTCCATGGTTGATGAAACCCCTTTGATTTTAGTGATTAACTGTAAATGAGCCTCCAATTACATGCACAGAAGGAAAAATGGACACAAAATGGAGCAGTGACAGTCAGCTGTGCTCCAAGTCAAAGTTCATACATGAGTGGCTTGAGGTACCAGAGGTTGTTGATAATACACAATGTCCAAATCTGGAGCTGCTTTGAGAACCCAACTCCTTGAGATGCTTCCTTCAAAGCAGCAGCAGCAGGAATCAATCTTCAGGTCTTTACACTGCTTCTCTACAGCAGCAGAAGCACTGCAAATGATCCATGACTAATTCTCCTGAGTTAATGAAGAGAATTAAATCCATCCTTTCTTACTAACTCTACACTTAGGGGTCAATCCACCCTTGAGCTGCCTCTGTGCAAACACCAGTGCCCAGCACAGGCAGTGAGGAGCAGAGGATGCTCTCCCTGATGCCTTAAGCTTTAAGCTTTTATATTTTCCAGATCCTGCACCAGTGTATAACTCTGAACTCCATGCAGAGTGTCAGTAAGATCTCTTCACATTTTAGTCAGACAGAACAATCCTTTCCCAGATGGGAACCAAGGGCATCATTGCAGCCTCAGGCCCAAAAAGTATAAACAAAAGTGACCTGGTGGGAGCAAACTGGGGGAATGTGACTTCATTACCCGAAGCTGTAATTGGACAATTAACCCCTGACATGCAAATAGACCAAATAGAAAAACTCATGACCATCATCCATCTTGGGTGTAGGCTCAGCCAGGCTCTTGCACTGCCCAAGGTGTATCCATTGAAGGCCTTCAATAAATACCTACTTTATTCTTTTAACTCTGTCTAGCCTCTGTCCTAGGTAGCCTCCCCAAGGCATCATTCCCAGCTCAGGGACTGGGGAGCAGAGGATGCTCTCCCAGCCCAGGCAGTGAGGAGCAGAGGATGCTCTCCCAGCCCAAGCAGTGAGGAGCAGAGGATGCTCTCCCAGCCCAAGCAGTGAGGAGCAGAGGATGCTCTCCCAGCCCAGGCAGTGAGGAGCAGAGGATGCTCTCCCAGCCCAGGCAGTGAGGAGCAGAGGATGCTCTCCCAGCCCAAGCAGTGAGGAGCAGAGGATGCTGTGCCCAGCCCAGGCAGAGAGGAGCACAGGATATTCTCCCCCATCTCCAGAAGCCTAGTGTCCCCCCTGACCAGCCACACACAGTGGGGAGGATGGGCCAAGCAGCCAGAAGCCCCTTGGGCTGCATTCCCACTCCCTCCTAACCTAACACTCCAAACTTCTCTCACACTCCTCCATTTCTCCCTTAATTACTACAAGTAATTTCATTAATATACTTTGCAGCACCATTAACTATTACCTGAGGCTTAGCTTTAAATATGATGAGACTACATAATCTTAATGGCACTAATTAATAGTACCATGACTTTAAAATTTCACAGATCTGACCAACAAAGCATATCAAGTGTGGTTTGGGGGGAATATTTTTGGTTGGTTGGTTGGTAGGTAACTTTTGTTGGTAAATTAATGCCCCTGACAAACAGGAGCAGAAAAATGGGAGTTATAAAAGCAGAGAATTAAATTAAAAGCAAAGTAACTCCCACAGGAATTAAGACAAATATGGAAGTTTGTCCAGAACTTTGGTCACCAATTCAGAGACACAGGAGGGGCTGGAAAGGCAGAGGTAAGGTCCCATTTGTTTGGAATTTTTTTTTACTTAACTATTTTCTTGTGTTCTAAGCACTGAAAAAATCACAAGCTCTCTCAATACTGCTTTGGTGGCCAAAGGCTGCTGACCACCAATGGGACAGGGTGATAAAATCTTCAGGAGCTGCAAAACTGGACACTGCATCAGCCAGAAAACAGAGGGTACACAACCAAAACACAGACCTTGTTCCTTCAGTGGCACATTTAATATTTAATACTCATGGCACATCCTGTCAGAGCAGAAAGGCTAAAGCTGTGTGTCCCCAGCAGAGGTTCTGCCAAAATGTTAAAATTTACGACTTTTGTGACTAAACTGTCAAAAAACCTGGCACCAGAAATTTGCACTGGGGGTTTTTATTTCTGGATTTTATGCTGTCTGTCCTTCTCTCTTTCAGTTGAGCGGGGAGTTAAAAAAAAAAAAAAATAGATTTGCTTTATTCCCAACTCCCAAAATTCAACAGCTCATCAATCAAAGAGAAACACGAACTGCAGGTACTGCTGGTGTGGTTTCCAGAGGCTCTGAGGAGCCACAGCTGCTCAGCACCACCCAGAAAATCATCCTGGGAACAAAAGTACAGCAGTCAAACTGCTCCAGAGATGATATAAATTACATTGTCAGATGAAGAGCAATGTATTTCCTCTGCAGTGATACTGTAATTATCAAGAAAGTGCCCTGCCTTTGCCTGTAAGTGCTGTGTGCAGTAATTAATTTTCCTCTGCATACTGATGTTTGATAGTAATATGTAAATCACTGGGTATTTGCTACAGCTATCTAATGAAATATATCTACTGTCACACTCTTGAAAGCATCTTAAAACAACATTAAGAAGTTGCATGAACACAGAAATGCAGTCTCCTTATGTGTCTTTAAAGCAGGCTGTAGGTAGATGGTCTGACAGTGCCAACACCTGAAACTGCAGCCCTGCTTTTCCCATTATTTTATTCTCAACAAACCCTCATTGCAGTCAAGAGGCTCAAAAGTTCCAGCCTGAGAGTCTAAAAATCCAAGTGCTCAATAAGGGCAGGGAAATTCTGGTTCCCTGGAGTGCTGGTGACTCCAGAGAGCCCCAGGGACACCCAGGCAGGGGGGCTCACACTGAGGATGGTGCAGCTTCTGCCAGGGTACGCAGAGCTGGGGACAGAGCAGACAGAAGTCCCACAGTGAGAAAAGACCCTGTGGCACCAGCCTTTGAAGGAATCTCCCCATCCTGCCACCCCAGGCAGCACAGGCCAAATTCAAAATGTGCATTAACAAAGAGCAGTTTTCCTCCTTTATTCCCAGAGATGAGCTTTACCATTCCCAGGTATAGATAATCTCCAGGTTTATGGGAAACACCCACACCTGGGAACTAAAGCAGTGCTGTGGCTGGAGGGGAGCACGCAGCCATTATCTGGCAAAACTCCTCAGGTCAAGCGCAGCTTGAGCCTTGCCCCTCTGCCACATCCCAGGCAGCACAGCCCTGTCCAGCACCACTTTATCCTCAATAATAATACTGATGCACAATTAACCCTTACATCCACCACTTCAGCCCCGGAGATCAGCAGTTAAGCTGTTTCAAAGGTGATTTCCCAGCTCCTGCAGCTGTGGTGTCAATGGCAGGTTGTGGGAAAAAAGCCAACAAATTGACTGAGATTTTGAAATCCTGCAGAGGAGCATCACACCTGAGGGACAGCACCATCCGTGGCCCCAAAACAGCCCTTCAGTGTCTGCTGAGGGTGCCTGGGCACTGCTCTCCAGTCATTCCTGGCAAGAGGAACACCACCTACACCCCAACCCCAGCACCCATTGTTGCAGCTGTGCTTAACTGCAGTGAAATTACCCCCCCAAACCTAAAATAAAACCTAAATACATTGTTTTCTTACACTATAAACTCTTGTAAGTGATCCACATTTGAATTTTTAGGCAGAAGAATGCTATAATAATCACATCAAGTGTGTATCCTTGACTTCTGCAGAGGCCACATTAACTCCAGAGTGAAAAATACTTCCAGAAAAATGATTGTAATTTTGTCTCAATAAAGGCTGCAGGAAGATTCCATTGGGGATTTATTCCACTAGAAGAGAAACTTATTTTTCAGATTAAAAAAAAGAGGAAAAATATGTAAATTCTTTTCTTTTTAAACAACATACAGCTTAATTGGAAATACAGAAAAAAATTAGGACAAAAAAAGCCCAGGGAAGTTTAAGGCAAAAACTCTTTAGCAGCTTTGCATACTTGAGCATGAAGCAGAGGCAAATCAACAGATAATCTTCTCTGCTAAATTTATACAAGAGACAGAATATTCTCTAGAGAATTTGTTTCTTAAAATGAAAAAAACTTAGCATTTTACTTGACCAAAATTATTTCCTATTTGAATAATCATGCTTATCCACCTCCAGACTTAGTATTCTTTTTATGGTGATTTACAGACTGGCTCTGCCATAAGTGCTGCACAACACTCACAAGGTCTAAAGAAGTTAATGGTGTGCTGGAAGTGCTTGATAAAGAATTTTTACTGTCTTTGCCACTTGACAAAATCGAGTAATAAGCATAATAAATAGATGTATCAGACGTTAATGCTATGAAAGCTTTTCTAAATCTTTCTGTCCATCCTTCTAGCACTTATTCTGCGTGGGACATGAGATTTCTCTGTCTTTGCAAATAAAGCTCAAATTATCTCCTGTTAACCTTTCTCCTAGAAATGCCATCTGTTAATAATAATAATAAAAAAAAACAACTTAAAACCCCATTCCAGCAAATGAGGACTACAGCTCCACCTTTTCTATCCTGAAGACAACTGATGTCTTTTCGAGACTACCTAAAAACAGAGGCCAGACAAAATTAGGGAATAAAAAGCAGTTATATTTATTGAAGGGCCTTCAGGTGCATTTTGGGCAGACAAAGCCCCCCAGGACCACCCATTAAGTGGATCACAGGTCACAGGTTTTCACACTTTTATAAGTCTGGTCCATTTGCATATTGGGGGTTTATTAGTGTTAGTTTTGATTGATATTTGGGAGAAATGATGAGGAGGATTTGATTTTATTATAAGGTTAATTATTATGTTATATTATTTTATACTATATTACATTACATTTAAGCTGAATTTGTTAAGTACTTAACTGCACTTCATTGCCCAGCATCTCATGACTGCCAGCCCACAGTCCTGTCACACACACACACATGGATTCAATTGGTCAGTGAATTAAAACACTTACACTAGAATCTAATTACTAATTTTTTTCAGGTAAACAATTTTCTACAATGTATTCTACTTGTGAACAAATACAGGCGTAGCAAATGAGATAAGAATTGTTTTTCCTTTCTCTGGGGTTCAGAAAATATGAATCCCAGAAATTTCTTGGGAAGTTGTGCCTTGCATTTCTCTGTGAAGAGAAATGTGGCAACAGGGGTTAATCTGCCAATTACAGCTTCAGCTAATGAAGCCATTTACCCCAAGTTTGCTCCCCACAACTCACTTTTGTTTCCATCTCTGGGGCCTGAGGCAGTGAGGTGTCCTTGGCTGCCAGGCCTGGAGAGGAATTGTTGTGTGTGCCCAAACTGGGAAAGCAGCAGCTCCCACTGTGTGTGGGGTTTAGGGTTACACACTAAAGAACTGCAGGGTCACAAATAGATGGAAAATTGAACAGCTCAAATCCTAAGGCCTCACCATGAAGCCCCTCAAAGTGAGACATTCCCACCAATTCACCCCAGGGCAAGACCCTGCTCCCAGCTTCCCGAGCTCTCCAGGGAACTGGCCAAGAAGCCACTTCCACAAGGATCACTTGTCCTGCCACCCTTGTCTCATTGAACCTTCTCAGAGTGCTTCCTCCCGAGACCCACAGAGGGGCTTTTGGAAGCAGCTGCAGCAGGGGGGCTCCAGAGCCACAGAGCAGCTGGGCAGTGCAGCCTCCCCAGCCCCCGGCACACTGCCACAGGGCCACCCCAAGAGAGCCAGCACAGCCCCTCCAATAAAGGGAAGGCAATAACCAGGACTTTTTTTAAGAAGAAATCATTTATATCATTGCTGTGACAGACTTATCCCAGTGGGACAGCACTGATGGGGACTGAACCAGAGCAGCATTGCAAATCTTAAAACCTGAGCCCAAGATGTGGCTGGAAAAGCTGTAACACCCTTGGCTGCTTTGTGACAGGCTGACCTGGGCTGACGTTGCCCCTTTTGAAGAATTTCCCTGTTGAGTTTCCCCAGAAAGGCTTTGCTTTGCACTAAGATGCGTTCAGACATACAAGTCCCTTTGATGTGTCAGGACCCACTGAACATTAATAACCCGATTACAGTGCAGAGAGCTCTTGATAAATTCCCCTCAGACAGCAAGATTTGCTTGTTCTGAAGTGTTTACTTCCACCTAAACCAGTATTTCAACCAGGAGGTCTCTCAGTGTAACAGGGGAAGTCCCTGTGCCCCTCTCTGCTGTGTGACTGCACAATTCCCATCTGCTCTCCTCCTCTGACTTGGTGATCCCACTAGGAATCACCAGTTTTGGGAAGCATCACCTCCAAAGGCACCAGGAGCACAGAGGCCACCCCATGTTTGTCAATACACAACTCCAACACCTGCCATTCACTCCTCTGCTCCCACCCTCCTTGGCAGAGTCAGTCACCCTTTTTTTTTCTTTTGTTGCACATTTCCAATTTGCTGGCTGTTGCTAAATTGAATAGCTGATGCTAGATTTGCTTTTGTCACAAGGTTGCTACAGACCTTGACTTTTCTCACTAAAGAAAATGACTTTGTGTCAGCCCTTAGTGGTTGTTTATTATGGAGACTTCATAGTGCCGCCCAGTATGGATGTCTTTGATTTTGAAAGAAAATCAAAACAGGCACATGAAATGTTCTGGGAATGAGGGCAGTGATGAGGAGGCAGAAAAGGACTACATCATTAACTCACTTTGGCTATAAACTCAGCAGAGCCCAATCTCAGCATTATTACAGTCTGTTTCAATTTTAAAGTTCAAGTTTAAAAGGAGATGAGATTAACCATTCACAGGCTACAATCTCTGCTACTAATTCCTCTCTCGTAGCTCCAAAAACTGGGTTTAAAACCAGACAGTTCACAAGTCAGCTAAAAAATATCACCTACAGCTCCCCTGCTTGCTAATTCTTCAACTTGACTGAGAGGCACAGCAGATGCACAACAGCACATCCCTCTAACTGCCAGCTTATCAGGGAAAAATGTCTGACTTCCCCCCGCAATCTCTCCTTGCCTTCAAAGCTTCCCTCCTCTCCCCAGCCTATCCTCAGTATCTTTTCCCACTCCCATTTTACAGTTTCCACTAGAAATAAACGGAGTGGCACAGCAATCCTACAGCAGGAGGTAAAAGAGCACCCCAAAGCCCAAGCTGCTGAAATCCCCCCCCTTACCCAGGGACACAGCACACACTGCCCAGATTCTTTGCAGAAAAAGAAGCACCAATTAAAGCACTAATTTTAACAGTGTCACCAATTTAACACAATTTAACATACCTTGCTCATGGTCAGTGATAGATTCTTATACTGAAGGTGTGCTGGTTCAGCTGGGGGAGAGTTAATTCCCTTCCCAGAGGCTGGTTTGGGGCTGTGTTTGGATTTTGCTGAACACAGGGTTGATAATACAGATATTTTTGTTATTGCTGAGCAGGGCTTGCACAGAGCCAAGGCCTTTGCTGCCCCTCCTGTGGCCATGCTGGGGAGGGGCTGGAGGTGACACAGCCAGGACAGGTGACCCCAACTGACCCCAGGGATGTTCCAGACTGTGTACATCATACTCCGTAAATCAACTGGGGGAAGAAGAAAGAAGAGGGGGATATTTGGAGTCACCCCTGAGTGTGCTGGAACCCTGCTCCCCTGGGAGGGCTGAACACCTGCCCAGCCATGGGAAGCAGGGAATGAGCTCCTTGTTGGCTTTGTATGTACACCTTTTGCTTTCCCCATTAAACTGCCTTCAGTTACCTCAGAAGCTGTCACAGTTCCCTTTCTGACTCTCTCCCCCACCCCACTGGTGGCTGAGTGAGCATCTGTGTGGGCCTTGATTGTTCTGTGGGGTTAAACGGTGACAAGAATATGCCATGAAACACTGGCAGGGCTGGCAGACACTCTCGTTATTAAGCACACAAGGTAAACCCACGTTTCTGAAGCAGGAAACCTCCCTTAAGTCATTTAGCTGCTTTGCAGTGATGATCACACAGATCTGCAGCTACACACACTGCATGCAAAGAGAAATTCAATAGTGCTTGTACAGACAGAGGGGTGTTGGAACAGCTCAGGGTTTTTGAGTCTGTACATATATAAATAAAAGATTAACTCAAACTTTAAACAAGAGATTAAAAGGACATTCTGCACCATTAGCATAGCGCTCACAAATCTGTAATGGGATAAAACAGATTATAATTACTTTATGTTCATAGTTTTAAATGAAAGAGGGGGCTTGATACCACATAACAAGAAGCAAGGTTATGAAGTTTTGAGGCAAGAGGAAAAGAAACAAATCCCTACTGTGAAAAATGCATATTATATGATTGGCTTTTCTCAAATATTAAAATGAATATTACATGTGTTATGTTAGAAAGTTATGCTGTATTAATTTTCTTAACTAGTGTGTTAAATATCGTTTCAGGTTATAACAATTTTAAAATAGAAACTATGCCATGTAAGATACTTTTTTTAAAGAGAGGACTCCCACTGAGATTGCAGCCACAGGACACCCAAATCTTTCAGAGAAAGAGAATTTATTGCTCTGTTAGCGAGTTCTTCCCACCTTGCTCAGCCCTGAAGACGCTGTCAGGATTCAGAGGAAGAAGGTGACACTGAGCAGACAGAATCCTTTGTTTGAATGGAATTTATGCATCATGTGTGATGTGTTTGAATATGCAACAAGCTGTTGCTTTTAAGGGTTAATCTTCTGTTAACGTAGGTCCTTTTTCGGGCTTATTTTGCCCAGAAAGAGCTACCCAGACTGTCTGTAACTCTTTGTTTTTATTGTCTCGTATTGTCCTAAATCCTAATTGTCCAAATTTTTATTACTCTAATTATATTACTCTTTTTATATAAATTTTGTTACTATTAAACTTTTAAAGTTCTAAAAACAAGAGATTGGCATTTTTCACAGTACCAAATGACCATAAGCAGACACAATATACCATTAAACTCTGATAACAGAAATGCTGCGTCTAAGGAGGATGAGAACATTCACCCCAAACCTCTAAGAGCAGGTGGAATCTGCACACACAACCCATGGGGCACAGCCTGAAGCCCCCAGTGCCCCCCAGCTGCGTGCAGGAGGCTGGCAGGAGCCATCCCAGCAGCTCTGGCAGCCCCAGGAAAGTTTCCTGTGGATCCCTGCCACTGCCACTGCTCCTCCCCAACAATGCTGGCATTGAGCAGCTGGGGCTGGGAACACAGCCTGCCTGTCTGGGCAGCCTGCTGGGGAACACTGGGGCTCTCAGGCTCCCTCACAGCCCACCTCGGCCAGATGCAGCCCCCAGCTCCAGCCAGACAACTGCACCCACAACATCTGCACACCGCAGCCCTCCAGGGCACCTCTGCCTTGCATTTCCTGGGTTCACTGCGTTTTCAGGCAATTAGACATTTTTAATTTGGTTTTAAGTGTTTAGCATTCACCCATTTGTTACCCTGAAACTTATTCTGCCTTTGCAGAGGAGACATTAATGTCAATGGGTAAAGACAGGAATATGCATGCACACAAATTGTACAGGATTTTTGTAGTCTCACAGAATCACAGAATATCCTGAGCTGGGAGGGACCCACAGGATCACCCAGGGCAGCCCCAGCCCTGCCCAGACCCCCCAACAGCCCCACCCTGGGCATCCCTGGCAGCGCTGTCCCAACGCTCCTGGAGCTCTGGCAGCCTCGGGGCCGTGCCCATTCCCTGGGGAGCCTGGGCAGTGCCAGCACCCTCTGGGCAACAACCTTTCCCTGCTCTTCAGCCTGACACAGCTCCAGCCATTCCCTGGGTCCTGTCACTGTCACAGAGAGCAGAGCTGCAGACCCTGGTGGGATCTGAGCTCAGTCTCCTCTCCTCCAGCTGAACCAGACAAGTGACTTCAGCCCACTCCTCATGCAGCCCCTCCAGACCCTTCACCATTTCTCATTTCCCCCCCTCCCTGCACCAAGTGCTCCAGCAGGAAGGCAACGGCTCCTGCGTGAACCAAGAGAACCAACAGGGTGCCAGAGCCCCAGGGCAGCTGTGGCTGAGCCCTCATCCACTCTGCTGTGTACGACACACTAAACAGAGAGTGAGACCAAATCTCAAAGCACAGGAAAAAGGTGACACCAGAAATTAAACTGCTCCTGCAGATGTAAGCACATGAGAGGCCATAAGATTGAACTGATTTTCTTTCAGGTTTTTTTCCCTTCAGAATAATGTGCTGGTGGTGGTGCATTTGTGTGCTGGTGGCAGAGAAAAGGCTGCAGCACTGCCTGTACCAGGCAGTGAGCAAACACTGCTGAACCTGCCCCGAAGATCCTACAACATCAAAAAACTCTGCTTTATTGAAGAGAAAACAAATGCACACTTCACATTTCTCTTTTAGCAACCTTAGGGTTCAGGATGCCAAGTGTAATAACATCAGTTGACACTTCCACAAGAACACATGGTAAAGAGAGAAGAGATTTCAAGGGGGGGGGAAAAAAAGCACCTCAAAACCCTGTACCAAATATTGTGACTTCTCCCACGCTCCAGCAATGCTTCTGACATTTCCCAATGTGAAACCAAGCTGACATCTTCAGCCCACCCAGAACAACCTCGACTCTTCCTTCCTGCAGAGGAAGGGAAATGTTTTTTTCTTCTTTTCTTCCTTTTCTCAGCACATATGTTCAAGATAAACATCTGAGGCTGTGAAGAAGCGCCAACTTTTCAGTGTTAGTGGCTGCACAGCACATCATCTGGAGTTATGGGATGGGGTTTGTTAAAGATGACATTTCAAGAAGCCAACAAAGTGCTACGTGATCTCTTCTCAGCAGTCCCAGAAAGAGATTTACTCTCTCTGGGCAGCTCATGGCAACAAACTTCACCACTTTTATGCCACTGAAAGTAGATGTGGGATTTATATTCCGGGAGAGCTGTACACATTTATGCTAATTGTGCAATAGCACGATGTTTTCTTGAGCAGTTTAGGAAACTCTCTGATAAGGGGTGGGGAAAACTGGGGATTTTCTGGTACATTGGCAGCAACAAAAATACAGCAAAGGGTCATTTACTACTGATATTGTGGCTGCATCTGAGGTAGATGAAGGCTGCTTAATATGGATTTAGGGGAAGGCAATACCCAGCTGGTTTAGAGGCACACAGGAAATTCTGTAAGGGCACCCATGGATGCCAATGCAGTCAAACCAGGCTGGAGACCAAACTGAGCTGCTTGCTGCCATCAGAAACACAGCTCACTGCTCCAGGGTGCTGGAGATGGCCACGTAACTGGCTGTGACAGCTGGAAAATCCTAAGGAGACATTTAGTGGGTGTATTAAGGTGTAATATGGTTTTATTTTCATTCCTTTGCAAACATGCAAGGCAGGAATTTGCTATTGCTACAATCAAACTTTCATGTTTTACACTTATTCTGGAGAGCAACTGTTCATGCTGAGGACTGTGACACATTGACAAAGCCTACATTCAGAGAGAGCTTGGGCCCACCCTGCTGGAATCAGAGTCATGCAAGAGCCACAGTGAAATGGAAAAAAGCTAGATTTTTTGAACAGAAGCTATCTCCGAGTTGTGGTGTATGCATGGATATCACAGCTTTGTCTGTGCAGGAGCTGCTCATCAGAAAACATTCCTTCCATCAACACAAAAGGCTGAAATCAGGAGTGCTAAAAGTTGTCCTCTCAGGGCCAGAAAAAAACCCTACCCTGGAGATAGTTTAACAGGCAGAAATGAGACACTCAGGAATTGGATATCATCTGTTATTTCTCACAAACATGGCATTTAAAGTCAATTAAAACAAGCTCCTACCAATTCCCTGCACCCTCTGCTGTCATTCCAAACATCTCTAAGGTCCCTCAGCAGAACCTGTTAAAAAAATAAACCCCCCAACCTGAGCAGCTGACACACAGACCACAGGCATAAAAAGTAACACTCTGAAAGAACAATCAATATAATTTCCCATTAGTTGTCCTCACAGATTTGTCATTTGGGCTTTTCCTTAGCAGCCTTGAGGGGGAAATGAGAGATGTGTGTGACTGCACAGGAACTACAAAAAGTCTCTTAAAGGCATTTAGAGCTGCTATTGTAATCATTTCCTTTCAACAGATGAATGAACTGAGGACATTAGGCATGAAGAAAACTAATTTTCAATAGAATACCACCTATACATTATGTTCCAGCTGAGTGGGTAACCTCTGGAGCTGTAGGAGCTGCCCAGAAGTCTCCAAGTGAGGTTTCCACAGCAGAGCTGGTGGCATCTCACCCTGCTAAGGGATGTGATGTTCTCCAACAGGGGCCAGGTCTGACCCTCTGAGGTCTCTCAGCTGCGCTTCAGCCCCAGAGAGGAGAGCCAGGATCCCTTCCTCAAGGTGAAACTCTGCCCTGCTGCTGATGCCTTAGCATTTAGCTTTTATATTTTTCAGATCCTGTAACTCTTCTAAACCCCACACACAGTGGGAGCTGCTGCTTTCCCAGTTTGGGCAGACCCAGCAGCTCCTCTCCTGAGAATCAAGGACACCTCACTGCCTCAGACCCTGAGAAATGGGAAAAAAAATGACTTGGGGGGCCAAAGAGAGTAAATGGCTTCATTACCTGCAGGCAGCTGTAACTGGAGGATTAGCCCCTGATAATTAAATAGACCAAACCTCTATGAAAATCTCATGACCATCATCCACCTTGGGTGTAGCCCCTCAGAGGCTTTTGACTGCCCAAGGTGTACCTACTGAAGGCCTTTAATAAATACCTGGATGAATTCTGTCTAGGCTCTGCTTTAGGGAGCCACTCCAAGGCATCACAGCATACAGGGATTGCCCTGCAAACCCCAGCCACACAAGGGCTCCCATCACCAATTCCCCCTCTGCTCTTGGCCAAATTATGCTCTTACAGAACATCTCAGGCATGGCATTAAATAAAAAGCCTAATTCCAAGCCCTTAGAGTTTTTATTCAAACCCTAATTTAGTTTTTAAATAAAAAACCAGAGCAGAGCCAGAGCCTGGTTTAGTGACTCGAACCACACAGCTCAAAGCTGTCAGAGCCCAGGGTGCTGCTGAAGCACAGCCCCAGTGCTCAAAGCTGCATCCCCCACAGAGCCCAGGGTCCCATTTGGGGTCTGTCCAGCAGCTCAGTTTGACAGGATAATGCTCCCACAGAGTTTATCCCTCACACACCTCTCAGACCACCTCATACCCTGGGATTGTTTTGGCCCAGGGGAGAAATATCCCAGATCACTTTGACCCTGCATGGCAGGGAATGCTGAATGTATCCTCTTCACTGCAGAGCCAGAGACATTTCTGACAGTACCCATTCATTCTGGTTTTTTTTCTCCTACCTAACTCTTCCTTGACAAATGATAAAAGCCTCTAAAACTACCTCTGCTAAGCACTATATACACATAAAATCTGTGCTGTTGGGCTTCTCCTGTGGCTCTGAGCTCCCAGGTCCTCATTACAGAGTCAGGCAAGGGCTTTCAAGAGCGGTAATTGCTGCCTAACTGAACAAAACCTACCCTGAGCACGCAGGCAGAGCCTGCTGGAGGAAATGGCCAAAAAGAACTGGGTGGGAAAAAATAAAAATGAGCAGATTAACTTAAATAATGGCAGTTACCTGGAATTACTGGATCCTCGGAATACTTAAAATATAATCTAAACCAGGGGATTTCTTTAGCATGTGCAGAATTTCTTTCACTGGCACACAGGTTTTCATCCCATTCCACCAGCTCCCACAGAGCTGCGACAGCTCCCACCAGCAACACTTTGGGGTCAAAGACTGATCACATCCAGGTTCAGGGTTAAAAACAGGGTTTTAAATCTGAATTGGCATCACAAGATGTGAAATGTTTTGAAAGATAGATCAAACATGTATGATATGATATCAAATATGCTTTAAATTAGAATCAAGCTAACAGTGTAGATCTACATTAGCTTCATCCCAAGCAGGTATTATTTCTCCATAATAAAAAAGAGATGCAGACCTATGAAGCTGAATAAACCCCCCAAGAAGCCAATCCCTATTATCTTTCTTCTTTAGGCTTTGTTTTGAACAGCGAGTTTCCTTTAACATCCTTCAAGACAAAGCATCATCACTCTGAACAGGGGAAGAACAAAGCAGCTCCTTTTATCTACATCTCCATTTTCTGAGTAAATATTGCATCACTGCTCTCCCTAGGAAACACCTTTCATCTCTGCTTTAGGGATGGGGAAGAGCCGATGTGGTCATGAGAGGGGCAGAGCTGCAAGGGCACCCTCCCTGCCTGTGATAAAAGCCTGTGCAGGGACCCCCCTGTCACCCTGCCCCTGCTCACAGAGCTCAGCACCAGCCCTGGCTGCTGAGGGCAGCAAGAAGGGCTTGATGCCTTAGGATTTGAGCTTTTCTATTTTCCATCTATTTGTGACCCTGCAGTTCTTTAGGGTATAACTCTAAACCCCACACACAGTGGGAGCTGCTGCTTTCCCAGTTTGGGCACACACAACAATTCCTCTCCAGGCCTGGCAGTCAAGGACACCTCACTGCCTCAGGCCCCAGAGATGGAAACAAAAGTGAGCTGGGGGCAGCAAACTTGGGGTAAATGGCTTCATTAGCTGAAGCTGTAATTGCAAGATTAACCCCCAATATGCAAATGGGCCACACTTATAAAAGTGTGAAAACCACTGACTTGGGTTCCATTTTTTGGGTGGACCTGGGGGGCTTTGCCTGCCCTGGATATACCTGAAGACCCTTCAATAAATATAACTGCTTTTTAGTCCTTAATGTGAAAAGTGCATATTATATGGCTTTACACAGATATTTACTATATGTATTATGTTGTATCGATTAGCAGTGCTGTATTAACATTTTAATAGTGTTGTAAATGTGGTTTTGTAGTTAAAATAGAAACTATGTATGTGGGATATTTTTTTAAAGAAAGGAATGAGGTACTCGCACTAGCAGCCACAGGACACCCAAATCTTTCAGAGAAAGAGAATTTATTGCTCCCTTATCAGAAGAAACGAACTTCTTCCCACCTTGGCCATCAGGATTAAGAGGAAGAAGTTGACACTGACCAGACAGAATCCTTTGTTTGAATGGAATTTATGCATCATGTGTGAGATGTATGAATATGCAATAGGCTGTTGTTTTTAAGGGTTAATCATCTGTTAATGTGTGTCCTTTTTCGGGTTTCTTTTGCCCAGAAAAGGTACCCAGACTGTCCATAACTCTTTGTTCTCATTGTCTTGCATTGTCCCATTCCCAATTGTTCCGATTTTTATTACTCTAATTATATAACTATTTTTATAAACATTTTATTACTATTTTAAAATTCTAAAAACAAGTGATTGGTGTTTTTCACACTTAACTTTGTCTGACCTCTGTGTTTAGGTAGCTCCAAAAGGCGTCAGGCTGAATAGAAAAGTTTCCTTTTTCCCTTTCCCCCTGAGACAGCACCAAAGCAGCGAGCAGAAAATCCCCGTGTGTATGTGGCTAGGTGCCATCTGCTCCCCTTTCCAGAGGAAGAGTCATGATATTTATATCCCCCAGAGTCCCCACATTAGCTGTGCATAAAGATTCTGCTCCTCCTGCACTGCTCTGCACAGGAAGATAATGGCTGCAGAACAGATGGGGAAAACAATACAAGGATATTATTAGGACAAACCCACATTATAAGAAATGGTTCTGCTCCTTATATAATTACACCAGAGCAGGGAGGGGTTTCTAGAGTGCTGCAGCCTCTGGGAATTTAAAAATTCCATAGAATCAATCTAAGGTTCCTTTATTGTAGATCAACAACGTTTACCCTTAAAATGTTCCACAGCTGTATTCTGAAT
The DNA here is from genome assembly GCF_015832195.1 of Motacilla alba alba. Taxonomy (NCBI): domain Eukaryota; kingdom Metazoa; phylum Chordata; class Aves; order Passeriformes; family Motacillidae; genus Motacilla; species Motacilla alba. Next base: position 3,794,809 of record NC_052035.1, on the reverse strand, counting down.
TTTTAAAAAAGGGAAATACAGGTAAACAGCAGTAGTTTTTGTGGGTTTTTTCAAGAGTTAATCCATCATGAAGCAAAAAGGTCATGGAAAATAAAGTAAGCCTGTTCTGGTGGTGGTCTCCTCTTGCATCAGTCCATGACTAATTCTACAGCACCCACCTGCCTCTGTTTTCATGTGAAATGCTTAGTCTGGTACTTCTGCCCCCTCCCTCCCACTTTGAGCCTCTTCTGATATTCCATCCCATAAAGGAAACATCTTGGTTCTGCAATTCCCTCCTTAATTCTGCTACTCCATGATAACAGAAAGGTACATCCTGGATAGTGTGAATCTTGGCAGCTGCATAAAGGGAATAACTCTGCACCAGTGACAGCTCGGATGACAAGATATTTGCTACATCTAGGGAATGCCTTTGCTCTCTCCCAATCAGCTCCCATTCTATAAGAGAAAAAAAAAAAATTATTGCCCAGTCTAAGACTGGGAAAAGTTACAGCCCATCTTCACTGGTCATCAGCAGCTTTCAAATCACTCATGCAGAAAATTACTTAAAACACATCTCCCTATACAAATGCATCTGTTTCTGATTTAAAATAAAGTTCAGTTCCCATTTTTGAAAAAGCTTTTATCTTCGGGAAATATGGAGGCTTCTTCGAAGTTCAGTCATTTGCAGCTCATTTGAACATTAATGAAAGAAGTGTTCCTCCACTTCAAACTATTTCCTCAGTCAATTAGACAAACCCTCTAAGTGGAGCTGGTGAAGCACTTCATGTCCAGGAACTTAATTAGTGCCGAATTCCCAGACTTGCATCCACCTCACCCGCACCAACAGCCACCTGTGGGCCATGCAGCTCCTGGCACTGTGCAGGAGGGGCTGTGGGGACAGCAGGGGACACCAGGGGGTCAGGACAGCCAGCACGGCAGCTGGGACAGAGGAGCAGTGCTGGAAGAGGATGCAGGAGCCATCAGAAGGGAAAAGCAAATTCAAACCTGATGAAAGACTTAGCAAAGGTCCTGCCTTCTGATGGTCACTGAGAAAACTCCTCCCGCAGATTTTCAGAGTAACAGCTCTGCCCTGTGCCCTTGCTGAATTTCCCATTGGCATCTGCAAAGTGTTCCTGCTGCACTCCCCTGCAACTTCAAGTCACTGTCACTTGCACACTTGTTTGTCCTAGTTAGCTGCTCTGCTCCTGACTGTGGCTCGTGGCACTCCAAATTAGGATTGCTGGCACAGCACCCTCCAGCATCACCAGGAGCAGCCCAGAGCTGGCTGGGGAGCCCAAGAGCAGTGGAACAAGAGTAGAAGCAGAGCAGCTCTACACTGACAGAGCAAGAACTGCATTCCACACTCTGTGAAGCTGCACTTCCATGCTAAGAAGAGTGTGGAAAGCACTGCAAAATTCCTAAAAATAATTAGGGTCTCTTGGGAAGAAAGAAGTTTGAACAATATTTATAAAGAAACTGAGCTGGGGGCGGGGGGAAGAGCAGCCCTTTCTGCTGGTGATGGCACAGTATTACAGCAGAAACTAAGTGAGCTCCTTAATAAAAGGTTCATCCAAAGCAAATTGGTCTCATCCTATGAGGGCTCAACCCCTGTTTCCACTTTCTCCTAGGCCCCAAGTGAGTGCAGTTCTTGAGAGCAATTGATAATTACCATCTTAAGACAAAACAATTCTCTGAGTTTCTCTGAAAAGGCAGACAGCTGGTCAAATAAAGCTAAAAAAGAATATTCTTTTTGAAGCCTCCTTTTACATGCTCATATTTATCACTTATGGAGAAATCAAACTCCACTGCTTTTTGTGGTCACACACCCAACAAGGCCTGTGGCACATGGAGAGGAACCACTTGAGCAGGTTTCTTCTACACTGCCCTAACTCCTCACACAGGATTTAACTCTCACATGGATAAAATTCAAAGATCTCAATGCCCAAACCCTGGTCCTCAGAGTCACCTGAGATTCCAACAGGATGCTACATCTACATTAACTACGTAGGCCCATTTCTGCAACTTCTGGGCACATTGGGTCCTTTTGTTGATTTGCTTGGATCCTTGGACAAGAGAGATGTTGTGTCCCCTCAGGGTATCTGCAAATACAAGACCCACAGCTCAGATTTGTCAGGATAAGCAGGTGCCTGAACACAGCACATTTCCAACAGATCCAGGAGGCCTCAGTTATCCAAGACTGGGCAGTAAGTTGTTGAAAAAGGGCACAAGAAGCCCAGGTCACAGTGCAGCCTCACATCTTGAAACAATCCTTTCACAGGCAGAGGCAGCATCAACACAACCCAAGGAAGAGCTCAGAGGAAAAAATCCATGGCAGAACTACTTCATCTTGCATCCCAGTAAGGTTTTTCCCTTCCCAGGGAAGTCCAGGTAATCTGCAGACTCTTCCCATGTGCTGCACCAGTTTAGTTGGAGGAGAAATAAAATTCAAATCAGCATTTGGCTTTGTCTGTCCAATCAGCCCTGAGTTTCCTTGGAGGGTCCAGGGCAGCTGCCTGTGCTCACACAGCCTTGGGAGCCCCTCACACAGCCCTGGGAGCCTCTCACACAGCCCTGGGAGCCCCTCACACAGCCCTGGGAGCCCCTCACACAGCCCTGGGAGCCCCTCACACAGCCCTGGGAGCAGCTCTGCTGAGGGGGATGAGCAGCAACACCCAGCTCACACCATGGAATTAAAGGGGGAGAAGGCACATGAACCCAAGAACCATCTTCAGAGGTGTCAGAACCAAGGGGAATGCATCCCAAAGAGATATAACAACTGAAACCAGCCCAAAAGCATCCACTATAATTTTTTTTCTGTGTAAGAGCTCATATTTCTGTTTTGTTTATTATCAGAAAGGGGTACAATATATTTCCTATCCCATAAAATACACATATAATTTTTGTGGTAATAAGACCCAGGAGAGGCATAAATATTCCCAAGGGTTTCTGCAGTTCAGGAGAACACTGTAAAACAGTTTGATAACTTGGAGATTACATTTCCCTCTATTCACCACACACACACACACACACATATAAAAGCCTGCCAAGGGGAACATTATTGATGCTTTATAACTATGAGCCAATAAACCTCATGAATTTCATTTATTTGAAGACTGCAATAGAAGCAGAAAGATAAGTAGCATCCTTAAATTTAGGATCATTAATTTAATCCCCGCCCCCAACACACACCAGCAAGCTCTCTTCTCTAAATCTTTTCATGGTTCTTTTACCAGTGCAAGCAAAACCAGTAAATGCCATTTGGGAAGGAACATTACAAGCCTGTTCAGCAGAGTACCCCTCCTGAATTACCCACAGCAAGTGGCAATGAGATGTTTCTTGTGGCAGAGCTTGTGTTTTGCTCCCAGGAATAATTCAAGGCTAGGATAGAGAGGAGAGTGGTGGTGGGGGGAGAGGAGCAGCAGGAAAGATGGGCTGGGCTGCTGTTTCCAGCTGTTTGAGGGAAGGATCAGAGTCCTGGGGGAAGTTCTCCCTCCCAGGAGTCCTACTTAGGAGAGGATCCAGCAGCTCTTTTCCTTGGGAAGCTCTGGCACACAGAGCTCTGGCTCTGCAGGGCAAGTTCAGGACTAAGAGCTTCTCCTTTCCTCTCCAAAGTACCTACAAAGCTGAGAGAGGATTCACAGCAGCACAGCCAAGGCATTTTGTTTAAGAATCATGAGATCAAACCTAATAGTCAGTATTTCTGAGATGCTGTTAGCAAGCACAACCCACCCCAGTCACCCTGCCCGGGTCACCTGGCTGATCTGTGGCCTTTGGCACCACAGCTCCCATGTGCAACAACACAGCGAGCATCAGCAGTGCTGATAAAACTGCTCTGCACAGAAAGGAAAGGTAAATAAAATCCTTCAAACAGTTAAAGGCTTCAACAGAGAAGAAATAAGATGCCATGGATTGCCAAAAATCTATCAAAGGCAGGTTAGCTCTCATCAGTGGTGCTAAATAGGTATAAATGGACATGTTCAGCCAGGCAGAGACAGCCCTGTGGGGAGCTCAGCCAGGGGGAGGAGGAGGGAGCAGCTCCCCTTCCAGATGGGATGAGTTCAGCATCTGTTTGGTTCTCAGCCTTGAATGCCTAAATGCATCTTTAAAAAAAGTCACCAGGCAGAGCCTGAGACAGGCAGAAGGACACGTCACATCAAACAGCACATCTGGGCAAGAGTCACACAGAACTGACATTCCTTCACAATTTGGACACTGCCCCCTGTTTGTCCTTGCAGATTCTGAATCCAAACCTCTGCTTTATAAAACCAACTGCTTAGTTATGGAAGTTTCTTGTGAAGCATCTATACTCAATCCTGGTGCAAAAATTTAATAAGCCCCTTGACTCCTGATCTTGCTGTTTTAAAATTTGAGGGCATGGTTTCTGACCTGTGAATCACCAATTATCCACCCTGCCCAGCAAAATTAAAGAAAAAAAAATAAAAAGAAATGACAGCTGCTGGGTCTGAAGCATCCCTGTGTCCCAGCTGCTGCTGCATGGTCCAGCATCCCAGAAGGGAAGTGGGAGAAGCCCTGCACAGCAGAGCAGCAGCTCTGCCAGCACACAGGTAAAGTTCATTTATATCTGGAATTATCCCCCAAAATCTGTATTCTTGCTGCATACAAATGCACCTGCAGCAGTTACAGGCATCACAGAAGACACTTATTTGTTCAAAATTAATTCACAAAACATTAAACAATTCCCTTTCCCTACAATGACTAACCAACAGCACAAACCATGCCTCACCCAAAATCCCAGGGCATCTCAGGAAATCTGATCCTGAGAAACAGTGATTTTCAATCAGATTAGCTGGGGGAATTCTGCTGCTCTTTGGGTGCAGCTTTCAAGGGACTTCTGCCTCTCCAAAACACATAAAACAATACAAGAAAACCATCATTTCTTTTAAATACACACCCTTAAAAACAGAACTGAAGCTCACATACCAGGACTTCACAAATACAAGTGTTTGACACAGAAGAATATCAAGAGAGAAGAATAAATTAGCTGGGCCAGATGCTTAAATCAGGAACTGAAGTCTGACACTGCATGTGGGTACCTGTCTTGGGCTTCCTTCTTTAAACACCCATGTGTGAAAGCAATCTTAGCTAATAAATAGAGAGCAGCTATCAACTAAGCCTTGTGACAACTCACACTGCATTACCCAACCCTAATGTTGCCTTTAATTCCTTTAAAAAAATTTATGACTATTGAAGCAAATAAGAAAAATACTAAAATTATACACACGAAACACACAAAATTATGCCTTATTCTCAAAATAAATTATTCACTTGCTTAAGCCATCACCTTTTCAAATGTATTTCCTTGAGGCAAAACATCTCCAGTACCATCACTCTCTTTGAGAGCAACATTCATCTTATTTCCCTCTTTTGGAAAGGAGGCTTGATGGGAAGGCAAGAATAGACCTTAAGCCTTCATTTCACTTCTTGCCTCTCCCCTACTCTGTCCTTGTCCTACCCATCACTGTGGGAACCCAGGCACAGGGAATATTTCTCTGTCTGCTCTGGGGTGTCCTGAGCCTCAGGGGAGCACTGACTCTGACCCTCATTCATGGAGAAAGTTTTTTAAACTTCAAGATGGACTGGAATCCACAAAAGTGTGAAATAGATTATAGAGAGTAGTGTAGGTCTGTCACTCGGTGAGAAATTGAGGTTTTGGGATTTTTAGTATGCTGTGGATGGAAGCAAGATGGGAGGGCACAGGGTGCTGTCCTGGGTTTCTTCTTCATGCTTCTTCTTCCTCCTTCTTCACGGGTTTGGGTGGCATTTTGTAATTGGATGGGAAAATCTGCATTGAGGGCTCTTTGGGATCAGTTATTGGGTTAAAAGGGAAAACAATCCAGGTGTCAGTTCCTAATTGAATAGTTTAGTCTTAAAAGACCTTGGAACGAGAGACTGTTGGCCATTTCTGTGCTGCTTTTCCAGCGTGCTGAGCCTGGTGTGGACAGCGTGCAGAACTTTAGATAAGATAATCATAAACAAGAACCTGAAGAACAAAAAAAAAAAAAACCAGTGTGTCTCTCTTTCCTGACACAAAACTGCCCAGGAGGGCCTCCCCTGACAGGGGAGCCCCCAGGGAGGGGCCCAGCCTGAGGCCCAGGAATCAATAAATCCATACATCACCTTGGGGCTCACTCCTGGAAGCAGCCTGGGATTTAGGAGCGTTGGTCAGCTGGATGCCAGCCATGTGGTATTTGTGGTCACTGGCCCAGCTCTAATGGCAAGACAACAGTTTATGGCCAGATTTGGGCTCCCTTTGACCATCCTACAGCAGATGGCCTCTTTTACCTTCCAACATGAGATATTTTAAGATTCCATGGCTTTAAACTCCTATTATCTAATTCACCTCAAGTGCCAACTCCATACTATGAATATTACTCATCACTAGTGATTGTGCTTTACCTTCAAGCTGCAAAATGAAAAAAGTTGTGGAAATTAAGCCTGTGGTGGGCACCTTGACACAAACCCCACCAAAATTATGGACAAGCCAAACTGACATCCAGCACCACCTACATCTCCCTGGGGATAACTGGGCCTTGCACCTGGAGGATCTCTTTAGGGCTGACCACGTACAATAAAAGAGAAGTTTGTGACCTGGGGATCCATGGAAGTAGATTTTCTTTAATATATGTTTAAGGGAATGAAAACTGGTATTTTATGGAAAATGTCAGAAATGCAGAGCAGACAAGGCTGACCTATGAAGGGAGCAGTGCCCAAGCCCATCTTCTGGCTGCATTCACCAGGATAAAACACAAATGTTCTCCAGCATTCCTGGAATGTAATGAAAATGCCAAAAAAAAAACCCTGAGACATCTCACAGCAAGGCTGGAGGGGAAAATACTGGAAGATTTATGCACATCTGGAGGTATGTGGTAGAAAACAGTCTGCAGAAGGTGGTAGAAAACAGTCTGCAGAAATTTCATCTTCCCAGCTATTCATCACCTCAGAAGACACTTGCTTTGGGCAGAGAGACATACTGCAAATTTGTTACTGATTCCTCTTGAAAAACATTTCAGGACGGTGTCATTTTCCAAAAATAAGGTTAAATAAAGGCAGTGTTATCTGCACCCAATGCAAAATACATTTTACACGCACAACTCGTGGCTGCTGCATGTATTCAAAATGTAACAAAAATTACAGAAACTTAAAAAAAAAAATAAAATCAAAACAACTCTTATCTTCTTCCTTGTCGGAACCATCAGCTATTTGAATTCCTATTCATTTTCCTGTAGGATGATCAATGGTTTAGTTTACAATAATAGTAAAAATTTGAGTTCTTCAGAGAGTTTATACAGATTAAGTTCCTACTAGCTGTAAGAATTGCAATTAAGAGGTTGCAAAACACAAAGATGAGCCCAATTTTTCATTATGTTAACATTTATCACAAATCACAACACCACAAAAGAAAATAAACTTGTTCAAAAAAGCCAGAGAAAACCCAATCCTACAGCAAACATTAGATGCTCTACACATGAGGAGAGAAAGCAACTTATTTTCATTAATTGGGACTTTACCAGGTTTTTAAAACACATCACCAAGGAAAAAATCTTGTGGACCTCTAAATTGAGAAGTTATTTGGATGGCAACCCAAATTTTAAATCCCAGGCTGTTCTGCCAAAGAATGCTCAGCCTACTTCACACCTGAATGTCTTTTTTTGACCACTCCTGATGCTCCCAGAAAAAAAGGCCTTTTCTCTGAAAAGTCAGAAATAATTGATAACAAATAGCTTCAGACATAGTTTTCATGGCCTTTTATTTATTCATTTTCTTACATTAAACAAACTTCTGGGTCTTTAAGGCCTTCACACACCTGAAGGCACAGATGTTTTTCTCACCATATCACAAGAATAAACACAAGCTTATTTCAGATTCTTTTAAAACCATTCCTTCACTAAAGCTTGGGGCACACCATCTGAATTAAAAGCATCAGTTCATCTTATTTCAAAAAATATCTTGAAATTTAAAAAAAAGAAAAAGCTTAGAGAAAGGCCAGCTTTGATGCCTCTGGGAGCCCACAACGATACTGATGCCCAGACAATGTCTTTTTCTTGATTAAGCAGTAAAAGCTGCATTAAAGCACCTCCTCAGTGCCTGCAGCACTCAGCAGGATCATGTTGGGTTCTTTAATCCCAAAGTGCGGCTCCTCAACTCCTTCCTGCTCTAATTAGACGCCTGAAGGTGCATCCTCAGTCTCTGAATTATCATCTCTCCCCACCACTGGAGCAACACAACATGCTAGGAGGTAAAAATAGAAGGGACTGCCTTGGATGGCAATCTCAGAGCTGTGGGTTATCACCTCAGGGTTTAGTGCAGCTCTCCTGGCTGTAAAGTGGGCAGTGATAAATGCTGGGGGTGCTCATGGAAAAGGATTCACCCTGCACAGGCCAGTGAAATTCCAATATTAAAGGCAAAAGCCCCAAGGCTGCTGCCACCCAGGTCAAGTTGGTTTGCTGCCTGCAAGGATGCAGGTTCAACAGGAGAACTTCTCCACTCAAAGCATTTGATAACACAAACCTTTGGCTTGGATTACAGAATCACAGGAAGGTCTGGGTTGGAAAGGACCTTAAAGATCATCTTGTTCCAACCCCCTGCCATGGGCAGGGACACACTCCACTATCCCAGGCTGCTCCAAGACCTGTCCAGCCTGGCCTTGGACACTTGGTCACTACCACAGTGACCATCACTTCACCTGTACACTCCACATCCCTTTAGAGAGCTCCCAGGAAATAATGCTCTGTTCTGGAAATAAGTCTGGATACAGCTGAAAATATAGCCTAGAAACAGCTGAAAAAATCAGCTGTATGTTTCAGGCATTTGTTCTGACCTAATTATCTCTAAATAAGCCTAGAGGGGGTTGGGGTATTTTTCCCTTCCCTTCTCTCCAGGTAATACTCGAAATCCTCAACTCCATTTTTCAGCCAGTGATTTCAGTAACTCTCCTCAAAACATTAGTAACAGATAACTGAGATGGGATGACCAAGTGCCCGAGTATTCTCTGGTGTTTCTTCAAGCAGAGGTTTCAAAAGACAAATCACTGATTGCTGGAGACCTCTGGGGTTGTTGGGGAGCTTTTTTTCCACAAACAAGACGGAACTGCCAGTATTTGTTCCTTGAGCTTTTATTGCCACATCAGCCTCATGACATGGTTGAGACAACAGAAAGATGGCAAAGCTCACATACAGCCAGCAGCAGCCAAAGATTTCTTTGGTACAGAGCACTTTAAAAACCTTCTAGCCAATAGAATATTGCTAAACTCACAGACAATTGTTCTAGCCAATCCATAAAAGCACATTTACACCTGCTGCACACAATGCTTGCTTGTCTTCTTTCTATGAACAATAAACAATACTCCATTATTAAGCTTAAAACCTTCCACTACCTTGCTAAGCATATTTTCCTGCAGTCCTAAGGTCTACCTTAGCCAAGCCTAAAACTGAAACTATTGTTTCCCATCCTTGCTTGCTGTACTATTGTAAATTTTTCTACTTTCAGACTCTTCAACTACAGCTAGTTTTCTCTTTCTCTGCTTTAAGACTTACTTTTCTAACTTTCTAAAAATCTTCTTACCTTTCCTATTTCCCACAGTGGTCAGTGCATAGAAGGGTCCATCTGCAAGGGACATCACTTGGCACAGCAAGTGCTGAGGATTTGAAGAGGTGGATGAGCCAGAAATGCCCAGCCAGGTATTCCCCAGTGGCTGGAACTCCTCGCCTGACACACCAGGTCACAGGGGGATGCTGGTGAAGCTTTCTTTCATTCAGGAACAAAGCTGCTTCTTAATATTGAAATAACTTTCCTTGTTCTTTCTCTAAAAGAAGCTCCTGTTAATGCTCAGCTTTTATCAGGAGCTGTAACACACCCTAAAGGTTCTGTGTGAGGCCAGCCCAGATGTGGTACCATCTTTGGGGGTTTTTTTTAATCTAGATCAAGTCTCCCATCTCATCCCAGAAGTCATAGTTCAAGAAGCCACAAAATTAATCAGCTTCTGTTCTTGATTCATTTCCAGTAATTGCTTGTAAAAGCACCTTGTTAACCCAGGGGCTGCTCTGGCTCAGGAGCCTGCAGGACTGGCCATGGCACAGTGACACAAAGGGCATGTCCCTCCCTCAAAAGTATCAGGACACAAAGATTTCTTCCCAGCCATTGTAACAGACTCTCACCTGGCCAAGTTTTATGGTTGTATTTTATGGGGGAGGGAAAAAATGGAAGGGAGGAGAGCAGATGGTGATTGTATCCTGACTTCAGAGGAGAAAGGGGAAAAGAATGATTTTCAAAACCAGCTGGTTTAATGAATGGTACAAAATATCACCCTACTTCCACACGACTGGGAGACACTTTGCTAACTGCAGCCAAACGAGAAAATAAAGAGAAAGGTAAAAAACAGAGTTCTGGATTTATGCATACAGAAAACTGAGACTGAAATTCATCTCCTGAATGGGATGAACCCTGCTTCCCCTGCAAATGGGGAATGGGGGAGAAACAGCTCTAGAACAAAAGAGCTTCCAAAATCTGTGGTGTGTTTGCAGAGGAAGAGAAATAAAGTTATGTGATTTACTCCTGTGTACTGAGTAAAATCCAAATACTATGACTTAGCCTAAAGGAGAAGTGCAGGGGAGGGTTTTTTATTATTATTTTTAAGTTTTAAAGGACAACTTAAATTATCTGAGCAACTACAGAGTTATCAGCTTGGCATCAACCCCAGGTAAAAGAATTGAATAGCTGATACAGAAATCAATTATAATTAATTAATCTAATTAATCCATAAATCCATGTTGACTAAAATAACAGCCCTTGCTATAATAACAGGATCCCTTCCATAAAAACTTCTTGAATGCCAGTAAGGGGAAGTATTGATAAAGTTACTTCAAACTTCCACAGGGCATTTCCCATGGCATGAGGTGGCACCTGCTCCATTCACCAGCTGCTGCAGCAGCACAGGGCAAGAACATTCCCACATTTCCTTTGTGGGGAAGACATCCTCTCCCTCTCCAACATTCAGCAATTTGGGCTTTCCAGTCCTCCCCTGGGATCACTGGCACAAAACATTCCCTTGGTACAGCTAAGGCACACACATGAGGAGCCAGAGAAGAAAATGAGGGGCAGCTCCTTAATCCCCCAGTTTGCTGGTGTGGAGAGAAAGCAGCACATCTGAGCCATGAGAGGTCTGGGGGGTGTTCCAGGGACAGGGAATGGGATGGCAGCAGGAGGCAGGCTGCAGATGGGAGCAGGCAGAGGATGTGGGACATGAGAACAGAAGGAGCAACAGGGAGGGTCGGGGCTGGTTCTTGTGAAGAGACTGGGAGGGGTAAATAGCCGCCAAGGAAAAGAAAAAAGCCACAAACATTTTTTAGGTACTTTTGAATACAATTTTTTTTTTTTTTCCCCCAGACCTTTAACTTAACTCCACAATGCTCTGGGGCACCTTAGATCCCCATTCCTGCTCCACAGTGCCTGCCTTCTCCAGAGCCTCCCAGAGGTGGAAGGTCAGGAGGCTGTGGCTGGTGCTCCACCCCAGCACAGGGCATCCCAAGGGACCTCAAGGGCTCCAGCTCCTAGAGGAGTCAAATACCAGTTCTGCTCACTTCCATCTCTCTCACCACCAGCCAACCTTGGCAACATAATTAGAAATCTTTTCTCTCACAAAGAATAGCTGATATTCCCAATCTCATCTCAAATCTGTGGTAAACTCCATGGCATCTCTTTTATTTCCAAATGAATTTGCCTTATTAAAAAGTAATGAGCTATTAATTAACTTTGCACTCATACAAAGCTGTTTAATTCTCAATCCAATTAACAGCAATCTGCTGAAGTATTCTAATGATTATTTTAAATTTGCTAAGAGAAACATCTCTGAGCCTTTCATAATAAGATATTTATAGAATGGCTTGGGCTGGATCGTGCTCGCATTTTAATTCGATAACATTTTTATAATACACCAGCATCTCCCTGCAACATTATCTCTGACAACACATCATTCACATGCACAGGGAGGCTGAATAACTAAAGCTGCTTATTTAGAAGTTGTTCTGCAAGGATTATTTTGTTTTAGGCTTTCCCAACCCAACACAGGTGCTCCTCAAGCAGGGTTTCTGCTCAGAGGAGTCGCCCAGGGGTTTCACCCAGGTGTTTGCACTGCAATTCTGCACTTACAGACTGTTTACCACCTCTGCAAAGGCTCAGCAAATCATCCCTGTCTGCACAGAGGAGCCCAACTCAGCAGTGCCATGTGAGGCTTGGCTTGTTCTGTCCTGTGAAGTTTCACAACCACATCAACAGTACTTGCATTGTGTGACCTTTGAGCCTAAACAGGGACAAGTCCTGCATGGCTGGACAAGAAAAGCTTTATATCCATGTGATTTCAGCATCTGAAGGGTTTCCCCTCCCAACACACAGATAGAACCAGCACCTGCAAACACCTGCAGTCACTCACCTTGCAGCATTTCTGATAGAAAATAAAGGATTGTGCAAAATCTGCCCTTTCAAGGAAAATTGTTCCCTCCACCTCTGCAGCAAAGGCACTGAAGAGCTAGGAAGCTGCAGCTTTTCATTCTCACTAATATAAACTTTCCCTAAGGCAAGTAAGGAGCACACTCAGCTCAACACACTTGGGAAGATAACCCCCCACTTTCAAAAACCACAAATAAAAGCAACTTTAATATTACTAAAGACCACAACCTCACATATGGTTCTTAATTATTAATTGCCACTGCCTACCTGAAATGAGAACTGCCAGAAAAGCTGCAATAATAAATTCCGAGCAATTTTGTGTCACACAGGCCTCAGATATCAATCAGGTGTTCAGAGCAGGAAATTTCTAAAGGCAGTTCGTAACTCACCTTTGCACATACCCTGAGCCCACACAGACCCTGGCCAGTTCAGCTTTACACACATCCAAACCTGAAGTGATGTAACCTATCACATGTTAGAGCTGACAGGCTCCTCTACAAACACAGCCACAGGAAAAGCCAGTGATAAAAGCATGGAGAAGTGTGGAAGGGGCACTGAAAAAAGTGGTATACAACACAGGGGGCTGTATTTTTTTAACAATACAATTCCTTTAATGATAACTTTTGTTCAATGATAACTTTTTCTCATCCAGGTGAGGAATTTTTGCTGCTCCCCTCAGGGCTGTTATTTGGACTGAACCTGTTTCTGCAACCTTGTTGGATTTCCCAACTTCAGACATTCCTAATAGGGGATCTATGTGCAACATCTGTCCCTAAAAACAGGTACCCACTTAGGAAACTGAGGCTAGGAAAGGTCACAGCCCTCCAGCCATAAACAGGAGTCTAAGAACAAAATAAACTTAAAAATTTCGGTGCATCAATGAGTCCCAGTTAAAGTTAGCACTTCTCTTTGCATATCTACATTGGCAAGATGTAGGATCCTTCAGGAGAGAAAAATTAATTTTCTTCGATTTTAGATATTAAGTAATTCCCAAAACAGCCCAAAAGTGAGAGATTTAGAGACAGCCACAGTAGGAAATGCTGGTTTTTTACATTGTGGGATCCTCCAGACACTCCTAATTCACTCATGGCATCATGCAGAACAACTGCACAACGTGCAGCAAGGACTGTTCATCTTCCTGATTGATGAACATCCTCTGTGGGTGCAGTTTTCCCTCTCTGAGGCAGTTTGTTCATTTACATGCTCCACAGCCTCCTGCTTCAGAAGGGACACACGATTGCTGATTTACTCTCTGCCTTTGATTGAGGCTGAGGGCATTGCACATTATTTTATTATCTAGTACATGCACACACAGGGTGCTTTAACTGCTGCATCCATACTCTTATTTTACAAATCAATGCTGTGCCTCTCTCTGAATTAGAAGAGCTATCTGAAGGTATTGATCTGTTCATATTTCTTTTTCTAGTGATCATGTCATCCACGGCCCCATCAAGTCTCCTTTGGCACAGGGTACATTCACATGGTGCAATTTTCCCTGCTCAGTGCTGTGACATCTGCCACTGACCTGCCCCAAAGCAATAAAAGTGAAACTTCCTGACTGTTCTGTACATTACCCTCTGGACACACACATTCTCTCACACACAAATAATTTTTCCTGTGACATTTGCCTGTTTAGATTGGGGACATCTTGTCAACTGCAGGTATTTGTCCAGTCTCATGGGATGGCCAGTGAACTCCCCTCCAAACACAGCAGCCCAAAAAGAGGGGCTGGTTTGCAAAATTCAGGAGCCAAATGACAACACGTGAAAATGCTTTATGCTTTTGTAAAGCACAGAGGGGGCTTTAAGAACCATTCACACATCTTGCTTAACCTTAATTTGAAAGTAACTCCTGTTGAACTCTACTTTCCAGGAGCTAAAGAACAAAACCACAAATCTAGCTCCCCTGCTAGCTTCTTCCAATAAAAGAAAGTTGTTTCTACAAATTGTTATTCTCAAATTCTGTTATGTGGAAGGTTTTTACTACAGAAACAACAGAGCAGTAACTAAGAAGGTTTTTGGTGTATTAAGGAATAAACACTTGTCACCTGACATTTGTGCCCTTACACACCCCTTGTACCAGAGGGAAACAACTGTGCCCTGTGATGAAGTCTGACTTGAACACAAGTTCTCAGACTCCAGGCATTGAAAATTAATTATTCTTTAGAAGAAAATACAGTTTAGATGCATTCTTTCTGCCTGGGTGGAAGTGAGCTGTGCCTTGGCTGCACAGAGGTGCTGGGAGCAGGGTTCCAGGTCTCTTGCACAGCTCTGGCAGCACAGCAGGGCAAGGTTAAAGTTGATGTTTTGCAGCTTCACAGAGGAGTGAAAATTATGTCCGGTGCCATACAGATCAAAAGGTCCGGCAGCTCAGGCAAAGACCAATCTGCAGAGAGCACCTGGAAACAGCCAGGCTATTCCTAAATAACACCAATTCTGCACAGGCAGGAGCTCCAGATGAATTGAAAGAGGGAGAAATAGGGAGGTCCCCGAAAGAGAGCATCAGGGGAAGCTGCATACACAGAGAAACACGAGCCTTGAATAACCTATTTGATAAATATTACTCACTTTGCATAGAACCACATATTCAAGCTCACTCCTACTGAAGTCAAGCAAGCTGAATTTCCTTAACATTGAGATCAGGGTCTAAACACAGCTGTAAGTTGTAGGAAATTATCTCTGAGTAGCAACACAATATAGATCCAAGGCATTTAGGCTAGAAAATCTCCCACAGGAGCCTCAACCCCCTTCCCATTTTTACACCACAGAAATTTCTACTTTACACAATTTCAAATTATTGATTTATAGGAACTTTCCTCAATTATATAAGCATTAGAAATGACAGTGAAATAAGTTTCAACAGCTAACTTGTGGTGCAGCATGGAAGAGAATTTCACTAAATTCAAGACAGCATCAAATTAGGATACTGTAACTTTCATATTTAACATATTTTCATCCCAGTAAAAGGTGTACTAATTGATGGTGTCATCCTGTACTAAACAGCACATGCCCGGAGGAACAGATGTTAATGCTGCCCAGCAACAATTTGGATCAAGGACTGAAAAAAACCCACACATCCAACAGAAATAACTAAATGCAAATAGGTAGAATACTCCTAGTTGTATTTTTTTTTTCTGAGAGAATTAATAGAAAGCAGAACTTCCTTTTTAAAGAGACAGATTTTGTTTGGTTCAGCACATAGAAAGTTCATGGAAGTGCAGGATCATTACAAATTAAAGGATTACTGATGCATGACATACAACATGGCTGCAATCAAGTAAACAAAGCAATAAGACAGGAAAAATCTGTCACAGCCCAGGCACCTTGCACCTGGAACTTTGTGAGAACTTGAGGTTTTTTCAGTGTGAAATGCTGTCAGTCATAAAATGAGCAATCTGCTCTCCTCTGAACAAAGACAAACCCAAGGTCCAACTCATGCAGCTTCAGCTTCTCCATGGTGGCAGAGAATTCAAACCCAGCTCAGCAGCAGCTTGAATTCACAAGCCTGAAACCCGAGGATGCCATCTGCAGCCCTGCATTTACATTTAACATTCAATTGTGCTCCTGGCAAACTTCAGGCACAGCCTCCAGAGCCTCAGCCTCGTACTCTCCCAACATCCACATATTGACTCCTAAACTAAAGGGACACGCAAAGGAAAACTTGTCACCAACATTAAAGCTGTGTGGCACAGTGTTTGATGTCCTAGACTGTTGGACTCAATGATCTTGAAGGTCTCTCCCAGCCTGGTGGTTCTGTGTGTGTGCAGCAGGGGTGAACTATTGATTTGCGTTGCCTCCAGACAAAGGCAGGAATGATGCATCTGACTCCATGTCCTCAGAAGGCTAATTTATTACTTTATGATACTATATTATATTAAAGAATACTATACTAAACTATACTAAAGAATGCAGAAAGGATACTTACTGAATGCTATAAAGACAATAATGAAAACTCGTGACTCTCTCCAGAGCCCTGACACAGCTTGGCCCTGAGTGGCCAAAGAGTGAAAACAACTCCCAGCAGAATGCAATGAAACAATCACCTGTGGGTAACAATCCCCAAACACATTGCACATGAGCACAACACAGGAGAAGCAAATGAGATAATTATTGTTTTCCTTTTCCTCTGAGGCTTCTCAGCTTCCCCGGAGAAAAATCCTGGGCAAAGGGATTTTTCCAGAAAATGCGAATGGGACTTTTTTTGTTTTGTTTTGTTTTGCAGGGACAAGGGCTCCCTGCAAACACCCACACTGCTGTCACCACCGCTTTCCCTGAATGTTCTTGCAGCACAGGACAGGCACATGGAAAAATAGAAATACTGCTTCTGTTTGAAGTCATGCAGCCACAGAGTTTCTCTCTTTTCCAGAGCCCTGGAGCCAACCTGATGCTGCCTGCTGAAGGTGACATGGACCAAAGTCAAAGTCAGCATTCCTCTAGAGCATTAGTGCAGGCTGGGGAATGCACAGGCAACACTGGGAACATGCTGCTCACACAACCACTCCAACCTCAAAAAATCATCTCTCTCAACATCCATTACTATATCTATTGACTGTTTATAAAATAATTCTGCTAATATTGGATTTATCTGAAAGTCTTGAGCCTGCAGAATTGGCATACGGAACAGCTTATTATAAATCTCACAAACAAGGACAACTGCAAAGTCACTTTGTACAACTTTCAAAGCTGAGCAGCTCTAAAATGGACAGAAATCCCATTACTGCAGCACAGCATCCCATTATTCAGCACTGAGACTCTCCCAGTGCTATTACACACTTCACACAGTGCATGAGTATTTGTGTCAATATGGATCAGTCCATGCAATGTGCAACTGATTTTCCATAGTCAACCTTAAGTGTAATCAAACAATTTAAGGCCTCAATGGGTATTTTAACAGATGGAAAGAAATCCAAATGAGTAACGGCATTTTGATATTTGCTACCACTTAGAGTTTCAAAGCTTTCAGCACACATATGTTTATTCAGAGAGTTGATTGGGATCATGGGTGAGTGATTATTTATTGACATGTGCACAGAGGGATGGAAACAGAATGGGATAATTGGTTCCTTGCCAGAGTAACTGGCAATCGTTATTGACCATTTTTTATTTTTGGACATCAGCCCAAATATGATACTGCATGTGCCAGAGAAGCTTTACATTTGGCAAAAGTGGAACTACAGGAAAAACTTCCTACATGTGATTAACCCTCCTAATTCAGGGCCAAGATACTCCCCAAACCTCACAGTTAGTCAGGGCCTCCATCTGCACATGATACAGAACAGCTACACACACACATTATTTTCAGCAATCCAAGCAGAAAAACAAGCTGGCATTTAAGAAAAACAAACCAGCAGCACTCAGATGCCTTTTAGACCCCTGGTATGAAGCAGTAATCACCACCTTTCTCTCACAGCCCACTATTAAAATGAGGGAAGAGCAAATGTTTGCTTTCCTGAGAAGGGCAATATTCCAACAGATGAGAAGCAGAGCCACCAAATATTGACAGAGCATGAGGGTCCTCAATCAAAGCAGAGCAAGGTCATGGTCCCTGTCCCTGCTGGGACTTGAGCTGAGCCCCTTCTCGTCCTCGAGGGGATCCCTCTGCCAGCTGAAGTGTGGGTAATAATCCTGTCCGAGGCCTGCAAACAGAGATGCCACACTCACAGAGAAAGATCACTTAAAAACCCTCAGATCCATCTGGTCCAACAAAGCTGGAAGGAGGAGCTGGGTCAGCTGCAAGGAGTGACCAGGAGCTTTCCCACATGTGGGCTTTGAAGCAGATCCTTGAGCACAGCTGCTCAGCTGTGAACGCACAAACCTTCACATCAATTCAAAGAATGCTTTCATGTCTCCTCCATACAGCTGAAGGCACAGGCAAAATTCTGCTGCTTGTATTTTATCTGTGAGCAGCACCAATGAAAGTCAGATACATCAGAAACCCAGGTTTTTTCTTTTCAAATCTCAAACTTCATCTTCTCCCCAAGCCTTTCCTTAAGCATCCTTCTTGCTACACTGGAAATTACCACACCTGAGAAGACTTTGGCCCATATATGCAAATTACAATCTTTCCACAAAGTTTTTTTTCTTTTTTTAAACACTTTAATTTACCTTTAATTATTAACAGCAGAGTAATTCAAACAAACAAACAAACAAAAAAAACCACAACATATTGATATGGGATTGCTAATCAACTTTCCAGCTTTGTTAGAATTAATAGAACTGCCTTCAAGGCCCGCCCTGAAGCCTCTGTCCCTCTTCTGCATAAGGATATGTGCACAAGTGGATATAAATACATACTCTTGAACCTTTAGGGCTGCAAAACAGACATAAAAATCTGCAACATTTAGAGTAAAACAAAGAAGTGCAGAGCAGACTGTATGAGTTACAGGCAGCTACATTATTTTGAGTTATAAACCCTAAAACATGAGGAGGGAGGAGGATAAAATCAACCCCAAGACCCAAAATTTGTCCATATAGTTTCTTTTTTTGAGGTAATATATTTGCCGCATGGATTTGTGGGAAGAGGGGGATTATTCTCAGTTTTGCTAGCAATCACCAGCTTGTGTGGAGAGATTTTGTGCAGATTGGTATCCTTTAACTCATAGAAAAACCCCAGGAGAATCATTTGACTCTAAGTCTCTTTGGAAGAGAATTCACAATTTAGCATTTTTCCCCCAGTACAAAATACACAGGGCAGAGATGGGAAACACATGGAGCAGGGAAACCTGAAAAACATCCTGCCAAAGCTCACCTGGTTCCCAAAGCCAGCAGAGGTCTCACAAAAGCACTTGTTTTACTACCCAATTCTGAAATATTTCTACTCCCATTGGTAATTCTGACAAT
Source organism: Motacilla alba alba (assembly GCF_015832195.1). NCBI lineage: Eukaryota > Metazoa > Chordata > Aves > Passeriformes > Motacillidae > Motacilla > Motacilla alba. Next base: position 3,775,529 of record NC_052035.1, on the reverse strand, counting down.
TTTCAGCCTGTGCTTATCCACAGCTCAGCGCAGATGTGGAAGGAGATTTGGAGGAAGGTGCCAGGGGGAAAGGAAAAAAGCAGTCAGCTCGACATGCAAGGTTTTATCTGGATGAGGAAACAGTGCTAAAAGAAAGCAATTTAGCAGCTGACACTAAACTTCCTGACTTTAATACCTCCAAGTTAAAAATCAATAGATTTTAATTGTTCATTCCAAAGTAATGTTTCGTTCTGAACTGAAGCAGAGTTTCCATGCTTTCTGCCCAAGGTTGCCCCTCAACAAGTGTTGCAGTATTGATTTTGATTTCACTCATCAATAAAATACTCCATTTCAAGTCCTACACTGTGTAATATAAAACTTGGAAATTTCCCCCAAAAAAGTAAGTATTGCTGCAGGAATACAGTGAAAACTGACACATTTTCTTCTTGTCTTGCTAACAGTGCTGAGCGAGAGGTAAATGAGCTATTTATGCCCCCACTTGCACAGCTGCAGACAGGACTGAGGCTGACCCCATCTCCTTGGGAGCTCTCCACCATGAACCAAATGCTCTCTGCAGCCACAGGAGCCTGCACAGCCTCAGCAATCAGCTCAGACAGCAAAGTCTCATCCTAAACCATCCTTTCCATCTGCTAAAAACAATTTAGGAGTTCCTTCAGACTCAGGCAAGATGAGAACTACACCAACCATGCTGCTGAGCCCGTGGATGTGTACAAGCCCACATAAATGCCCACGTCTTTCCTCACCAAAGCAGGGGGGTTCAGAGCACAGGAGCTCTCTCTTACCCTGTTTAATGCACACATTTAAAATATTCTTCAACCTGCTTCCAGGAATATTTGCAGTGCTTGCAGTTCACACACTACCACAGACAGGCATGGGAAGATTTCAAAAACCATTAAATTTAACAAGACTGCTCCAAGCAGACAGACAGCAGCACTGTCAAACCTGTAATGGGAACGAGAGGTGCCAGTGGAGCCACACAGGCAGCCACAGGAGCAAAGCCAGGCTAACCAGGATGGTTTGGGCACACAGCCCTTGCCCACAGCACAGCAGGAGTCTGCCTCCACTGAGAGCTCTCTCTACTTCTCCACTCAATGAAAAAAAACCAGCCCTCTTTCTCCTACAAAGACTGCTCTGCTATATTAAGATGTGATCAAATGCAAAAATAAGTCTCAAAGAGAGTGCTGGCAGAAAAGGGATTTTGGAGGCGTCAAATATGCAGCACTACACTTGGTAGCACCACTCCCTATGAATGTGAGTTAAACCACAAACAGCCCCAACCCAACACACCACAGGAGACAAAACTGACTTGTTTTTTTATAATTTACAAAATTAAAACACACTTTAAACTCGCTTCCAAGCTAGGCTTAGTCCTAATGTCCAAGCCACAAGGACAGCAGGGATATCCACGCTTTAATGAGGCCAAGTACTGGAAGCATTTTCAGCTCTCCAAAAGAACCAAATAAATTGTTCAAGAAGCTCTTGAAAAAAAAACCACCAACTCAGCTTCTGGCAAAAAAAAAATAATAGACAAGTCAGTGTGACACAAAAAATAAATCTCTCCTCCTATACATTGTCTCAAAAAAGAATTAGTATGTTTTCCCCTAAATGAAAACGTAACAGCTACTGACACTCTGATTATTAGCTTTCTGTACCAAGTGGACAGCACGGAGACAGTAAATCAGGATGAACATAATACACCAATTTATTCAGCAAAGCCAAATATTTGAGCAAGCACACACTGAAATTTAATCAAGCAAGAATCACCTGGGAAATCCTACCCTGTGCATCAGCTACCTCCAAATAAATCCTAAAATATACATGTATGTGTAAAATACACACAGAGGAAACTGTGCCAGTACAAACAGGTTTTGTATTAGGGTTGATCTGTGCAGAGAGGATTAAAGCAGACACACAGACACAATTATTACATGGTGTCCTGGTGCAAATTCAGCAGAAGGCATCAACAATGAAGGGATTGGAGCACCTGACACGCAAGGAGAGCTGGGACCATGGGAAGGAACAAAGGAGATGCCCAGAGCAGCTGGGGCTGCCCCTGGATCCCTCAAAGTGTCCAAGGCCAGGTTGGACACTGGGGCTTGGAGCAGCCTGGGACAGTGGAAGGTGTCCCTGCCCATGGAAAGGGGTGGAATGAGGTCTTTCAACCTCATTCCCTTCCAACCCAAACCATTCCATGATTCTATGATCTCTTCCTCCAAGGAAGAGCTGGCACCACTCAATTCCTGAGGTTTTTGGAAGATGAACAAGAAGTAGCTCCACTGGTTTTATTGAACACATGTTCATGGATGACAGCCAAGATCTAAACAAATCTTCTTGAGAAGTTATCCTTTGATTCTACTGAGAAATAGGAGCCAACCTGAAAATACACACCCACCGTGGCACCTTTCATCAGGAGATCTTCAAATAATTCCCCAGTGTTCATTAAGCACCCCCAAACTCCTGAGAGACAGACAAGAAACAAGGATGCTCCTTACAACACACTTATGTGAGCCGTGGAAAAAATTCACTTGCTCGAGGTTATCAAACAAGATGGGGACAGAGTTTGGAACAGGGAAGCTGAGTCTCCAAATCCCTGATCTAAGCACAGAACCAAAGATCCACCTGCTCCCTGATGGAGCATCCCCAGCGCAGGAATCCCTGGGAGCATGAGGAGTGCTGTGAAGGGAGCACAGCTCCCACAGACTGCACCATTTCACCATTTCAGTGCAGCATTCAGGGGGCAGCTTTGCCCCCAAGGAAAGCTGAAGTTAGCTAAAAAAAGCGAGATTTCATCCTCACCTGTGAGATTACCAAATACAAGAGTGGTGAGTCAGAGTCACTTTGATTTTCCTGGTAAACCAGGAGCAGACAGAGAGCTGTGATATCCATTAGTCTGAAAGAATTAATTAACAGCGCAGTATCACAAGGGGCTGGGGGAGGGGAACCTTGATTCATGTTCATCTTTAAATACATTTTCTTTAAATCATTTCCTTGTGCAATTACTCATATATTACAGATAATGTTCTTGTACTCGATTTGCCTTGCTGTAAAACAGCAACATAAACATTTTCCTCCTCCCTAATATCTTTGGAATCAAAGTTATCATCTGATGAGAGGTATCCAGGGGAACAGTATTCAATACAACAAATAATTTTTCATTGGTATTTACTTCCTCTTTAAAATATTAAAGGGCAAGGAAGGGAGTAGAAAGAGCCAAGGTCAATTCATACATAAATATTTAGCTTGGAGATGCAATTCCTGCTTCCATTACTTTGTACTCTTTTATTACTGTGTCCTAAGGACATGTACTGCCAGTAAACTGCAGTTTAAGTTTCCAGACTTTTATTTTGTACCGAGTTCCCATAAAAGAGAAATTCCAAGTTCCATCTATTCCTGAACAATTAGCTAAATTCCTGTTCTGACAGACAGGCTAAGAAGTGGCAGCCCTGTCCTCCTGCATGAATTCCATGCCACTAGAATCTCTCTCCATGACAAAGAGAAAATTGCAATTCTGCAAAAAGCAAACTTCTTAATCGTACCATGCTTCTCCCAGATTTTTGCAACTCACCACAAGCTTCTCCCACAACGCTGAATCGTGGAATTGTTTAGGCTGGAAAATACCTCTAAAATCACTGAGACTGTTAACCCAGCACCGGCCAAGCCACTTCTAAACCATGTCCCAAATGCCACATCCACACACCTTTTAATTTCCCCCAGGGATGGTGACTCCACCACTGCCCTTGGCAGCTGTGCCAGTGTTTGACAACCTTTCCATGAAGAAATAATTCCCTAATCCAATCTAAACCTCCCCTGGCCCAGCCTGAGGCCGTTCCCTCTCCTCCTGTCCCTGTTCCCTGGGAGCACAGCCCGACACCCCTGGCTGTCCCCTCCTGTCAGGAGTTGTGCAGAGCCACAAGGGCCCCCTGAGCCTCCTTTTCTCCAGGCTGAGCCCCTTTCCAGCTCCCTCAGCCCCTCCTGGTGCTCCATTCCCTTCACTGGACACTCTCCAGCCCCTCCAGGTCTTGGTCACGAGGCCCCAGAACCCACCCCAGGATTCAAGGTGGGGTCTCACCATGTCCAGCACAGGGGGAAAATCTCTGCCCTGGTCCTGCTGGATTTTTCAGAGGTTTCCAAGATCCTTGGTGTGCATTCTCAACAGAACTCTCCCGCAGGCAGCAGCCTCTGGCAGCCCTGGGGGGAAGCACTCATGGCTGGCTGGGACGAGCCCAAGGAGCTGGAAAGCAAAGCCCATGAGGTGCTGGCAGCCCAGCAGCACAGGAAGATCCCCTCCAGCAGGGCTTCCCTCCCTGCACCAGCAGCTTGGCATGAACCACCATTCTCCTGTCTTCCCTCCATCAACAAACGTGGGTGAAAGTCAAACTCAAGACCAAAGACTACAAAAGATCTGCTAAAACATTTTTAACCACTGATATCTTTTACCTTTTTACTTCTCTTAATAGAGTTGTCACATTGGAAAATCTCAAGGTTTCCTAAATAACTCCAGTCACCCTGACAGTCTCAGAACAGAAAAGGATCTGCAGATTTACTGGGCACATACCATGAGCACACAGACAAGCACCTGCTGCTGTGCCACTATAAATTCCTAGAACATCATTTAACATGGATGGGCATTGCAGGAGCACAGCAGGAATGAACAGCCACTAAATGCCTTGCAAAAGGAGAGAGCAGAGTAAGGAAAATGGATTGGAAGCCTAGGGGCATAAAGAAAAAGGAAAGTTTGGAAAAAACTCATTATAATTTGTTCTCTTTAACTCTACAGTAATATCAATGCTGAGAACAATAGCAAAAAAATAGGGTTGAAGCTAATTTTCAGAAGACATTAATTCCCTCAAGTTGACTGATAAATAACAGTGTTTTCTCGCCTCCTTTTTTTTCTTTAATGGGATTCAAATGAATCCATTTAATTGCAACAGCACTGGTTTCTCCACCCAGCTTTCTATACTCCAGTGAAGCACAGGGTGACCTTAATTGTGTACATGATGCTGATTTTGGTTCAAACAAGAAGTACGAGTGCACCACGTAGCAAACACAAAATCAAACAAACCCATAAAGGCTCAAATCCCAATTCCTTGCAGTCCAACTGCCTCCTTGCAAGTCTAAATCACAGCAAAATTCCTGGCAGCCCTTCATGATCACCTCACAGAGGAGCTGCCTCTGCTCAGCTCTATGGACATGTACACCAATAAAATACAGGTGAAGTTTCCAGGATCCCATTTTGTCCTGAATTCTCATAAAAGAAAAATTTCCAGTGCCATCTAGTTCTGAACAATTATCTAAGTCACCATCCTGACACAGACAGAGCCTGAGAAGTGACAGCTCTGCCTTCCTGCATGAATTAGATGCCAGTGGAATCTAAATCTATGACAGCAAAAAGCAAATCTATTAATTCCAACACACTTCCCTTAAATTTCCATGGCTTGTCAAGAGCTTCTTTCACAACATAGAACCACAAATTGTTTAGACTGGAAAAGCCCTTTACTCTGCCCAAATCCCCAAACTTCTGTTCATATCCCTGCCTTATCAACTCTGGGGTGATATAGAAAAAGATGAGGGTGCTGCAAAGTTACACACAGAGCATCAAAACCTCTTCTGTACATTCATGCAGCCAAAAAAAGCCCACAACTTCCTGACCACTCACTCAGGTGATGGGCTTCCCTGCCACAAAGGCACACTAAGAGAAATATTAACATCAATAAATAATCAAGCTTTCCCAAGGGTATTAGCTGCACTAGTAGAAGGTTATCCACAAAACCCTGTGCCAATCCTCTTGCAGGTTTGACTGAAAAAAATCACCTGAGCACACACTTCTGCCATGGGACCTTTAGTTGTTTATGCAAAAGATGGATGGTCCTGACTGGAGGGGCAGCTACTCAATATTTTGTTTTATTCTTACTGTTAGCTCCATGGGCCCATGCATTATTTACTGCACACTATGCAAACTGAGCTCCACAGACAGAATTATTAACTTCCTCTCAGGTTTCTCCACAGCTATAGAATTTCTGGACTTTCACCAGCAATCAGACACACTCACCACCCCACCTCAGAGCTCTCTTCAACCCTGTCCTTTCAGGCACTCAAAGATGAAGGATTAACCCACATTAACATAGAGTGATGCTCCCCATTGGCAGCTCAGGGATTTTTAGGGTGCTCAGGGTTCTCACCCTCACACAGCAGCACTGAGTGCAGGTGTGAAGTGACATCTAAAGCCCTTTTTGGGGTCCCACCTCAGCCCCCCCCAGGGTAAGAGCTGATGCTCCCCTGCCTCAGCTCTCCAAAACTCACCCACAAGCACTCAGGAATTCTGATACAGAAATAAAGCATCACATGCCTAACACTCCCCCTCTCTCTGACTGGTACATTATGTGCTTCTTCAGCACCTACAAATCATATATTGCACTTGTAATTGGGTTTTGTTTGGGCTGGTTTTCTGTTTGCTTGGGGGGTTTGGCTGAGATTTTCTGTGGCGTTGCTTGTTTGTTTGCGGTGTGCTCTGCTGGTTGGGCTTTTTAATCCCACACTCACTATTTGCCCCCAGATTAGATAAGGTCTAAATGGAGATTTGGGGTTGAGGGCGATTTGGAGGGGCACAGGATACAATCTTGCCTTCACCATGATGCTGTTGATATTTAACAGATAATCAGATTAATTAAGAAACAGCAGAGAAGCATTAGTATGTGTTATCACTTATGCTAAATACAGCATCATCACTTTTTTTTTTTCCTCACACTACCTCCTCTTCTCTCCCCTCTTCAACAGCATTACTATAAAGTCAGAAGTTTTAGAGGAAAAAAAGCCTGCAGTGGATTGTTCAATTTTTTGTCTGTCTAAATTTAAGTGACTCAGACAGAGTTCCCACCATTTCCTCTGGGACACAATTCCACAGGCTCATGGATCTGCAGCAAGATATTCATAATGCCAAAGTAATTATTTGCTTGTTTTTATCTCATTCTATTCCCTTCCCTGTACATTAAATATTTCTCCCTTATTCCCCTTCCTTCCCTCTGAGGTACTCTCCCCTTCACAGCTCCCTTCTCAGTTAGAGATCCAGAAATTAAATGGATTTAGATACTGTAAATCTTTGTTCAAAAGAGGAGAAATTGCTGTCACTTGTGTGTACTCTCAATATGTTAATTTGTCCCTCCTGGAAATAAGAGGATGCTCAGGGGGAATATTCCAGGCAGAAAAAACATCCTGACATGTACTTTTTAAAATCCAAACACAGCAGGTGGCATATTCTGCCCTTAGTGCACTTGCTGCTTCTCAAATCCACATTCAGTTTGATGCAAATATGCCACCAATTGCCAGTCAGTCCTCTCAAAAATCTCAGCATTAATCACCCCCAGATTTCTCTCCTCCACTCAAAAATCACTTTGTATACACCTTCACCTGGATTTACATTGTAATATTACTCAGGATTTCTCTGCTCAATTTCTGTTTGAGACGCTCAACTCTGGCATTTGTTAAGAACTGAAAATTTGAAAGTTTACCATCACTAAGCAAAAACTTATAAAAGGAACTACTTCAAAATGTTCTCAATTTTAATAGAAATTGCACCTGAAGTCTGAATGTGATGAGTGATCCTTCTGCCATCCCCTATGAGGAAAAACTCTGTGGGTAATCTAAAGTGGATAATCCAAACACTCTCCTGTATTCTCTCCAGCAACTCTAGCATGAATTACACATGGCAAGCAGGACGATACAAGTCTGGGGTGTATGTATAGTTAATGCTGCTGCTCTTTCATGTTTTAAACACCTGCAAGTCACCCTGAAGTCAGTGACCACTGAGAATTACACTAAAGGACAGAAGGAAATTTACTCTTTCTTTCACTGAAATGCTCATTTTTGGGCATTCTGTTAGCAGTAGCAGCTCATCAGCATGGAAGCAAAACCTCTAAAAAATCCAAACAAACAAAAAACACCATCAAAAAAAGCCCACACCAAAAAATCACACCAAAACCCAGGAGTGACTCAATATAGACAACTGCCAAGTGACCTTCAGAAATCACCAAGTAACATTCCAAAACATTACTTCCCAGCCATTATCAGAAATGGTTTTGTATTATTACTAGAAAATCAAAGTGCAAGGGTAAAGCAGATGTCCAGTGCAGCTGTACTCTGTTTGTTAATTTATTTTTTTTACAGTAAATATGCACAGAAATCTTAGTAAATGCATTATAGAACATGGAAATCTTTGGCACATGGAAAAGCTTTATTATAAAAGATGCAAAGTTGAGTGTTTACTTTAAAAGGGTTATTTTTGCTTGGTAAGTTCATTTAAGGACAATTAATTATACTTTCTTATTTTTGCAGGCTCTGGCCTTGGCAGTCTCCAGGGTTATCCCTGTGCCAACAGAGACACTGTGTTTATTTCCAAGCTTTCCACTTCTCTGATCATTCCTACCACGTGCTGATAGCTGTTAGTACATACACCATCTCCCATGTTTTAATCATAAAAATATTTACTGTTTGCGTAGGAAACCCTATCGCCAACAAAAAATTTATTCAGGAAGCTGGGGAAATGTTTTGACCAACATTTGCATAGCAAAAATCTCTTTTAAAATGAGATTTTGATTTTGAAACCTATTATTTTTTACTAGATCACATGGATTCACATCCTCCCTGATGGAATATTTGAACCTCAAGAACTGCAGGGAAGCATCTGGTTTAGAGCAGCTTTTTTCAACAAAATAATTATTCAGATTGTACTTATGGGAAACCTCAAGAGGGTCTAGATTTAATATATACAAACAAATAAATTCCCACTTCCCAAAATGAAATAGTGGGTGCAATGCAGCATCCCTGGCAAGGACCAAATGCACTGCTTGTGCACAGGAGTGCCATGGAAGCAGGGGGATGCTGGCAGCCATCCAGCCCTGCTCTCTGTACCTGCCTTACCAGGCAGGAGAGCAGCAGAGGCCCCAGGGCACCTTCCAGAGAGGGAATGAGTCAGTGCTGGCACAGCAGCCAGACCACGGGAGCTTCCAGGCACCCATCTGAAAGTCAAATCCATCAGCTGATTGTGCCCTGTGCAGCCAGAGCCAGCAATGCAACACAAAAAATCTGTCTCAAGCGAAAGGCTGAAAACCAGATCTTTGAAGGGAAGGGGAAAAGATGAGTGAGTGGTTTTAGGTGGGTGATGGCTCCTGGATGTTTAATTAGGGTTGGCTGCTGCACAAATTGAGGCACATCTGGGCTGTCTGGCATAGGCTCTGACCCAGGCCTAGTGATGCACTGAGGTACCCAAAAAATATGTAAATGCAGGGCCACCAACGAAGGCAGGAATGATGAGGAGGATTCCATCTTATCAGAAGGCTAATTTAATACTTTATGATGCTATATTATATTAAAGAATACTATACTAAACTATACTAAAGAATGCAGAAAGGATACTTATGAATGCTGAAAAGACAATAATGAAAACTCGTGACTCTCTCCAGAGCCCTGACACAGCTTGGCCCTGAGTGGCCAAAGAGTGAAAACAACTCCCAGCAGAATGCAATGAAACAATCACCTGTGGGTAACAATCCCCAAACACATTGCACATGAGCACAGCACAGGAGAAGCAAATGAGATGAGAATTGTCTTCCTTTTCTCTGAGGCCTCTCTCTGCCCTTCAGCTTCCCAGGAGAAGAATCCTGGGTGAAGGAATCCTGCTCAGGGAATGAGAGTGCCACACTGATCAGCCACTGTGCTACAGGCAGCAGTGTTCTGCAGAGTGTAACTATAACAGGCTTTTCCTCTCACGTGCTTATTCCTTCCCATTACTGAAATAAACAGTGTGCAACTGTCGTGTGAGCACATGAGCAGAGCTCTGGATACCAACTGAGCTGGAGGAACAACAGGGAGAGCTGCTGCTGGGGTGGTTAAGGCTCTTAAAATATTAGCAACTGGCAAAAATAACAGATAAATAGATGCTTTTCTAAGCAAACCCAGAATGGGCTGCTGTCAAATTCAAAATAATCACATCAGTTTGGTTTGTGAAGGGGGATGCTCAGTCACTGAAACTGAAGACAAGAGCTAGGTGCTGTATCCCACATTTCAGGCTAAGAAGTAAAATTTGCAGCCATGAGCTATCTCCCAATGACTCTGGTGGACATTTAGCTTAAAGAAAGGGAGATTCTAGCAGTTCCAGCCACCCTCCCAGCCTGAGAGCATCCAGCAGCCCATTTCAGAGTTTTACATCTGCTTCTTTACTGTTTTTGTTCTGGTGAAGTTCCCTTTCCTATTTCTCTTCCTACTGCTATAAATTTACCATATTCTCCTTCCCATCACACTGTCCATGACTAACCCCCATCAAACACCAGGATCCTGTCAGCTGCCACCCTTCTTGCTTGACTGTGGCACTGCTCACATTTCTGCTGCTGTTTCTGTTTCTCCCTTAAACGACTGCAAAGAAAATATTCTTCAGGGTATCAAAAAAACCCAGTAACTTGTGCCTCTAAAGCATTTAGCAGTTGGCTCTTCAAGCCAACTCTTCCAAAGTTACTACACAACAAAGCCATCCCTTCAGGTTTAATGAACAATTAAGAGGGGAAAGGGGGTTTCTATTAAAGAGGCTCATTAGGAGAGGAGCTGGTACCATTGCAAACTGGCAAATGCCTCTCGAGTCTGGGATGAGAAGGTAACAAGGAGGAGCTAAGGAGCACTTCTGCCCAGCCACTTGACAATCACACCCAAGCTAGGGACCAGAGACAGCACAGAACAGACTTTCTAGAGAGATTCACCTCTTTTAAACAGGTAGACGTGAATGGAAAACACCAGAAATAGCTCATTATTGTTTATCTTGGTGCTTTTCTTAAGAAGTAAGAACAAATAAGTAAAAAATTCTTGGTACCAGCTGAAAGCAGTGGCAGAGTTACACAGACAGCCTCTTGCCTCAGCTGGTTGGGGCTTTTTAAATCTACCTCTCAGCCACACACCTCTGCAGAAATATCAAAACCATAAAATATTTCCCTGAGAAATGACTGACTGTGGTAGAAATACGCTGCACTTTACACTTTCAGCAACTGTTCCCATTAGAGCACTGAATTCCCACCTAGGAATGCAGAATGAGATTTGGGCTGCCCCCACCTAAGTGGGTACATGTTGACAGCAAATCCCTTTTCTGGAGAAACGAACCATCAAGCTCAGCAGCTTCCCATCCTGCTGACAGAAGTGCTCTTCTGCTTATCCAGCAAATGCTGCTGCACTTCCAGTAAACATTTCTAAAGGAAGAAAGGCCCATTATAGAGCAGTCAGATTGCTTTAATTCCCTTCTTCCTCCCCTGCTTTGTGCCCTACTTCTACTAGTTGGTCACAATCACACACTGCTTTTCACTCCTACAAATCATCATTATCTTCTCAAATAAACAAAACCACGTGGCACCGTTACCATCCCGGACTCCACACTTTGTCATTTAAAAAGATCCTGATGGCTCACTTCAAAGTTGGTATATTTGCCAATTTAGGATTTCTTTTCTCCCCTCTGCTATTGAGGGCTGACCTTTGAGTCCGTACTAAAGGGGAGAAAGATTCACACATGTCCAGATTAAGGTAGCAGCAACAAATTCAGCAGTGCTGGAGTCAAAAGCACAATATTCCAATAATATCCCCAGCACAGCCTGAAGCCCTACTTCTGCTCACACAGGTAATGATACTTTCTTCAAATTCAAAGAGCAAAGGATTGATTCTCAACAAAAAAATGGATAAACTCTGGCTGAAGTGGTAATACCCTTGATTTTGTTGTTCTTTACAGCATTTCAGAGGAGAAGAGTGGAGCAGCCCTGCTTCACTCTACAGCTGAATTCGCAGCCAGGAGCTGCTTCCCAGTGATTCAACACAGTCACTACCAGGAACGAAGCTGAGATTGACAAGGATATATGTGGGGAAAAAAGTGATAAACTCTGTTTCCTCTGTAAAGCCAGATCTGAACCCGTTTCAGCTAAGAAAACATGAGATATGGGACACTTTGAGCACTTCCAGCACAAAGGGAGCGGCATGGCTGAACAAAGAGCTTTGCGTAACTGGAGGTTGCTCAGGCTGCAGCACTGATCTGTGCCCACACAACATCATCAGCTGTCAAACCCCACAGCCTTCCTGAGAGATGAACTCAAAAATATCAAGGAACAAGAGCCAGGTCCCATCCTCCCAAAATTCATAAGCAGCTCGATCATTCTTCAACTACACGAGCAGCATCGCTTCAAACGGCAGCAGAATTCACCAAGTCAGTTTGAATTCCCAAGGCTGCAGTCCCAGGGGGATCCAGCTGGAGAAAAGAAATCAAGCAACTGGCCTTGGATTGATTTACAAGCACTACTTAAAAGAAAACAAGATAACCAGAGGAGACCAAGCACTAAGTAGGTTCTTTCTTCCTGGGGTTTCTTGTCCTGTTTTACCAGGACTTCCTAGAATTACATCATCTTTAACTGGGGCATTAAACAACACCTTAACAGCCTTGCTTCTCCAGAGATCCTTGTTTTCTTCAGCTGAAATTTCTTTCTCATCAGCATTTTCCTCTGGAACATGCAATGTCCTGCCATCCAGTTTGCAAAGCATTTCACATCTCTGAACTGCAGTGATAGATGGGATGTATTTATTGGATATTAAAAACAAGCAGGACTGATTAAATGATGCATAGTCTGATTAAGACAGTAATTGTCTCCTTTACCATGAAGATGTATGATCTTTAGAGCTCACAACAATGAACCCTTTTTTGTTATGTAATGACAAGCGCACAGAAAAATAGGACCAGGCTGTGAGAAGCCATCACTGATGCCATCAACAACATCCACCACCTTTGTGTGCCTGCTCTTTTCCTCTGGCTTTGCCTGGAATGGCATTCAAAAGGAAGGGACAGCACCAGGCCAGGAAGGTGGCAGGGTAAGAGGTAGGTAAGGATGTCTCAAAAAAAAGCAGAGACCACCCAAATGAAGGTACATCCAAGTAATACCATCCAGCACAAACAGGAGAGAGCACCAGCTAAAGAAAAATAAGAAAACTAGGAACTGTGAGTGGTATAAAAAAATTACTCCAAATACATTGGCTTAAATGAGCTAAGCAATGCTGCTCCATAAAACGTTCCAGAAATACCAGAAGAGCCATACACCATCTTCTTATCAAGAATATGAGCACAGAGCCAAGGAATGGCAACCCACGAGCCCTTCCTCAGGGGAGTGGAGCCCTCTGCTACTGAGGCAACAGCAGACACAGAAGGTTTCCTGCTTCACAGATGGAGACCTGGACTACAACTTGTTCACAGCAGCAGGTGACCCCTGCATGCTGCTGCTATTTCAAATACATGTAAGGAAAGTCTCATCTATGAATGTTCCTATGAGCATTTTTTGGAAACTCAGTTACATTTTTAATCTGTGCCTTACAAGACACTGAGGAAACAGACTGCAGCAGTTTCCATAAAAAATTAAGGGATGTCTCTCTAGAAAGACAGAGGGCTTTATATAGCAATGCACACACACATCCTGCTGCTCATCACCCAAACACCGTAAGGGTTTCTGGGGATGTCAACCAGGCTGCAGGATTTCTGGGGAAAGCAGAAGTATTATCACTCTCATTACTGAGCAAACCCATGTATACAATCAGATCTTGGTAGGTGGATTTCAGACAACATCTGCTATTTTTATTCTTTTTCCTAATTAGGGCCACGTTAAATCAGTTTCTAATTTGCCCATTGCCAAAATATTTAAGTTCCAATGCACACCTCTCCATTGTACATTCAGTGCTTCCCATTCAAGCAAAGAACAATACCTGCCAATACACATTCGTGCACCTCACTCATGAAATCACAATGAAAATTACCAGAGGCATAAAACAACTATTATGATAAATAATGAGCTTTTAAAAACCCACACCATACACATAGAGAGAATCAGAGACACTGATCCTTCTGTGCTGAATGTTATTCAAGAGGATTGTCAGAGCAATGCTGAACAGATCAATTTATTTCTCTTTCTTCTTTCCACTTAACTGGATTTCATGTACAAAAGTAATTGTTCCTATAAGAAACCACCCTTGTCCATGGCTTTCGAGGTTCAAAGCCTCAGACCTACATCTTTACTACTATTCGGGTTTCCATGGCAACAGATGATGGTGCCTTCCGAAAAAAATATACTTTAATATTCTACAGTGAGTGCCCCAAATCATTCCCGTTATATTAATGAAAACTAGAGCACGTGGGCCTGCACGCAGAGCATAACAGACTTCAAAAGTACAATTAAACAAGAGAAGCAGAGCTCAGGGACTTGCAGGAGGGTGGATGGTTAAAAAGGGCTCTGCATTTGTAAAAGAGAAGGATTATCCCTCAGAGATTCACAAACGCCTTTATACACACAGTGACCTTTCGTTGCCGCTGTCGAAAGAGGCAGTTTCACAACATCACCTTCTTAGGATTAATTGTTTATGTATTAGAAAACAAATCGAGCCAGCCGGGGATAAAAATAAAGTGGAATTGTGGCGCTAACAGCTCCCCAGAGGGAGAGAAAAGTGATTATTGAGTTAAATGGCTGCATTGTTAACAACTGCCACACAGAGCAGCTCGCTCAGAAAGGCCCGTTTTTCACCGCCAATTTACTGACAGCAAAACCTCAGCAAATGAACTCCTACTAAATTAAGGCTTCCCCCAAAAATTTCCTTGCAGTTTGCTCCCTTTTCATCTTCTCTCCTCGCTGGACGAGCCCTGTGTAATGAACTCTCAGCTGCCGCAACTTCGCGATGTGGCAGCAGCCTTTGGGAGCGTTCGAGCTCTGCCAGCAAATCAAGGAGCAGGACAGGGGGGAAATTAAATTAAACACTGCTATGAGAAGAAAAACAAGTGTTAAATAACCTGGTGTTCAGGTCAACAGCCCCCATGGAAACCCTCTGTCCTACTTTCCCCCCTCCGGATGCTTTTTCACAGCTGCAAATGACTTTAACCTCTCTATTTATGCCCCTGTTGCGCTAAAAATCCTCACAAAACAAACAGTAGTAAAGTGTGCGGCAACTGCAGGAATACCCCACATGTTCTAGCGGGAGAAAAACCGCACACGGACTTTCAGGAGAAGAACTTCCCTGCAAGTAATGCTGTTCCAAAATCCTGAAAGAACTGGATACCAACATCGTTACCTGGTGCTACTTCTGTGTCTGGCACGGACAAGTAAAGCATTTAAATTAGCAGCTGACCCTAGAGCTGACAGAAAGTTCAGAACCTCGAAAAGCATATGTTGAGTTACAAATAAATACAGACACTGCAGGGAAGGGGAAGTAATTGCTGGGGAGAAGAGTTATAAATAGAGTGATAGAGAAATTACATAAAGAAATGAGTGGTAGCCAGCTCCCTCAGGATGAAACAAGGTATGCCAGGGAGAAGTCATGAGCGTTCTGCTGCCTCTTTGGAGTATTCCTAATTTTACGTTGGGAATAACACAAAGCAGCAGCAGCTGGGCAAATCGGGTGGGAACTGACTACATTTCCTCTTGACTTGTGCCTTTCCTACTCCCTAGCCCAGCGATCACTTAAGAAAGTAAGTTTAATTAAAAAAAATAACAGCCAACAACTTGCACAGTGATCTTTCGGGATATTTAACAAAAGGCTGCTGTATAAACGCAGTAGTCTTTGAAAAATAATCGGAGAAGGGAAATATTTGCATCCTAAAAGTTATGGAGAGAGCACCACCTGATGGAAGATGCGGAAAGACACCGATGGCATTAACTGGAGCCACTCCAAACTTGACGGAATTTTCAGGGACAGAGTGCACCTGCAAAAATTTGCTTTTTACCATAAAAAAAAAAAACCAGCTACAGGGACACAGTCCAGACCGATACACTTCACAGCAGATATTTATGTTAAGAGTAGAAAGCTTTCTCCTAATTTCAGTATTACAGGAAGCTCAGAAAACAGTTATTAAAATCAGAGCCCTTTACTTTGGATGGCAGGACGCACACTCAAATAGGAGGGAGAAGGGGATTCTAATGATTTTTTTAAAAACCCTCACAGTTACTATTTCCACTGAACTGATAATTAAAATATTTCATGGCTTTCCTAAAAATAATTGAAATATGTTAAATTTTCACGCGTTTAGCTCATATTACATTATCTCCCTCAAATACAAAGTGTCTTCTGCCCCCTTAAAACTTTGCTATTTTCACAGAACACTCTTCTTTCCAAGCATCTGGCTAAATGATTCATCAAAAGCCCGGGATCTAATCACAATTGATATGACAAGTGTCAAGAACACGAAAACAGTTGGAAGGGAGAGAAAAGAAGGGGGGGAAATAAATAGCTCCACATATTGCTTACTCAAGGAAGCAGTTATTTAACTAGGTTAGATTTCCCAGCCTCTCTAATAAATCTGTGCTTTGTGCAGTTGCCTAGCAATGTAAACACGATCCCGGCGGTGTCAGAGCCAGCCGGGTTGGTGACAGCACCTCCTCGGGCGAGGGTCGGCCGGCCCTTCCAGCCAGCCCCGTCCCTGAGCCCAAGGGCTCGGGGGAAGGTGGGCACGGTGCTCAGCATCTCCAAAACGCCACTACTGCTGCTTTCAAACAGCGAGACAGAGTCATCCGCGCTGCTGCTTCGAGTCACAAAAACCTTCTTGTGTCTGAGATGAACTCAACTTAATTTCGTGCCTCCAGCACGCCTAAGTCACAGGCAGTGAGATGCATCCCCATGTTAAGCGACAGCACAGGGAAATTTTACTCGTCTTAAAAATATACAGGTAGTTTTAAAATACTTTCTTTTTCCCCCTAAGTCAAGAGAGAAGAAAGCTATAACCACTTATCTTTTAGCATGAGCACAAACTGCAGTGAGAAAATTAATGTATTGCAAGATTCAGGTGAAAAACAAGACCCATGTAGCTTTGGATTACCTACAGAATAGCATAGGAGGAGAAAGCCAGCTCTATAAGCTCCTGTCATCTACAAGTAATTCAAACTATGCCTAAAGGAACTCGTAGGAGTGGGAAAATAGCCGGCTACTATTACTGTACACATGCCAGGGAGCAAAGGAGCAAAGTACTCCTAAACATCAGCGACAGAGAAAGTGACAATTGGGAAGGAGCCGATCCGAGTGGCTGAGCCCCCCGAGAAAGTTCCTGGAGCAGTGACATGCAAGTGGCGAAACAGCTGCCACTAAACTTCCCAGAGCAAGCCCAGACCCCTTGCCCTGACCGGAGGGGAAAGACAGCGGCTCCCCCCGCGCCGCACATCCCGCAGGAACCAACTCCTGCCTTGGCCTCGCAAACCACCAAAAAAACGCCTCGCGTATCGCGAATCCCAGAATACAGGCGATGCTGTCGCCTCCTGTCACACGCAACTTTCGCAGGAGCGAGCCCCCCCCGGCCCCAGCCCCGGCGCTGCCCCGGTCCCGACGGGACCCCCGCACGGCCGGGCAGGGCACCTCACATCCCATCCCATCCCATCCCATCCCATCCCATCCCATCCCATCCCATCCCATCCCATCCCATCCCATCCCATCCCATCCCCGGCGCCTTGGCCGCCGGCGGGTACCGAGGCTGCTGGCTGCCGCTGGCCAGCGCCTGCCGAGGCGCCTCCATCCCCTGCCGCTCCCCGGATGGCACCGGGAGCTCTCTGCGAGGCCGCGGGGCCGGAGGCGCGGACGAGGCGCAGAGTTCGGGCTGCCGGGAGAGCCGCCCGCGGCCGGGGTACCGGGGGGATGCAAGAGCGGGGCACCGGCCGGGCGGGCATCACTCACCTGGGAAGAGCTGTCCGTCCGCCCTGGGCAAGAGCTGCAGGAAAAAGACGATCGCGGCCACGCCGGTCATCCTTCCCCGGAGTTCACCTGCCCTCCCCGCTGCCGCGGAGCCGCTGCCGCCCCGCCAGTATGCCCCGCATTGGCGGCCGTGCGCGGCGGCGGCCCCGGCAGCCGGAGCCGCGGCGCTGCTGGCGGAGCCGCCGGAGTGGCGGCGGGCGGGGAGCGCGGCGGGGCGGGCGGGGGGCGGGCGGGAGGTGCCCCCCGAGCCCGGCGCCGGCCGCGCCCGCGCAGAGCCGGCCCCGCTGCCCCGCCGCGGCGCCCCCGGCCCCCTGCCCCGGGGGAGCGGCTGCCGCGGCGCGGGGCACGGTTCGGGGCGCGGGTGCCTATTCACGGCCGGCTGCGCGCACGCACGGCGCCCCGCGGCAGCGGCTGGAGCGCGGCATCGCGCGGCGCAGCCAGGTTTGCTGCTCCTGCCCTGGCTCCAGCGGGGATGGCGAGGCAGCGAGGGGCTGGCGTTAAACGGAGGGCTGGGATTGGGGGTGGGATTGGGGCCGGGAGCGGCGCGGGGATGGGATGGGATGGAGGGAGCGACCCTCTGCTGGAGCCAAGGAGGAGATAGCCCCCCCCCGAGCCCCGCCGTTTGATGGGGCGGCTGCTATGAGCAGCTCACGGGCACCTACAGCTGAAAATAGTAATTTCCATCCTTATTCACTTTACTTTCGGGAGTTCGCTGCTGAACACCGAGTCACACCGCGCCCTGGGCACTCCTAGGGCTTAGGCACAGGCAGGGACACAATTCCGGGCACAATTCTCAGAATTGCCGTCCACTGGTAACTTCTCGACCCAAAATGCTAAGGCGGGGGGAAAAACCCAAGGCCCTGAACAGGGATCAGATCAGTCACCTGGGCTGGAATTGACACAGGAAAAGGAGAGCAGTGACCGCCCGGACAGAGCACCTGTGCGGCCAGCCTAGGGCAGAGCCTGCAGCGGGGGTGGCAGCGGGGCGGGCGGGCTGTCACTGCCGGTGCAGCCGAGCCCGGCTCCCTCCCTTCCCCGCTGCCTCCCGCCGTTCCTCGCCGGCGGCGCGGGCGCTGCGGGCCCGAAGGGGGCGGTGTTGGACCGGCGGCGGCCGCGGGCGCTCCCGGGGCTGCCCCGGGCACGGGCAGCGCTCCCCTCCGCACCACGGCAGGAGCACCGCTGGGGGTTTGAAACAACCGCCTGGCGCTTCATTTTAAATGCTATCACAGCGCCCGAGACTTATAATCACGGGAGTATTATCGGGGATATTCTTGCCCGACGTCCGGGAGGAATGATGCATCTGACTCCATTGATATCAGAAGGCTAATTAATTACTTTATTCTACTATATTATTCTATGCTGTATTACATTACATCTAAACTGAATCTGCACAAGCACCCAGCTGCAGTCCACTGCCCAGAATCTCGGGACTGCCTGCTGACCCACGGTCTGCACACGCTGGGCCCTGACAGGCCAAGGAAACCAAGCACCATCACTCTGGGTGAACAATCTCCACACTGCATTCTACTCTGGCACAACACAGGAGCAGCAAATGAGATAAGAATGGTTCTGATCATTCTTTTCTCTGCTTCAGAGAATGTGAATCCCACAGAGTATGGAAGTTTTTTGGGGCCTGGGATGTCCTCAGGACTCAGCCTGCTGGGATAATCAGAAATTTCTTCACTGAAAGAGTGGTCAAGCACTGGAAGAGGTTGCCTTGGGGAGATTTAAAAGGCAGGTGGATGTGGCATTTGGGGCATAGGTTTGTGGTGGGCTTGGCACTGCTGGGTCAATGTTCTTAAAGGTCTTTTCCAGTCTGAACTATGCTATGGTTCTGGAGTAACCACTGAAGAATTGCACATTGCAGTCCTTGACTGCAAGAGCACTACCCTGGGAGCCAACAGAGACAGCATCAGCTTGCAGCTAATACTCCCCCTCAGCTGTTCACACCCTTAGCCAGAAATCAGCCTGAGTGGTCCCTGTATCTCAACAGAGAAAAGCTTGGCTTGGAAGGACCTTACAGATCACCCCGTGCAACCCCTGCTGTGGGCAGGGACACCTTCCACTACCCCAGGGTGATCCAAGCCTGGCCTCAGACACTTCCAGGGATCCAGGGGCAGCCACAGCTTCCCTGAGCAACCAAATCCTACGCCCGGCCATAAAACCCCTCCAATCAAAGATGTGTGACCCTCTCTTTAGGTGTCAGCATCACTTCAGGATTTAAGGCACACCTCTATCTTTCATTTAGCACAAGGACAATCACAAACAAGTACAGTTGTAGATGAAGGGAGAGCAGAGAACAGAATAACAAGAAGAAAACCTCACTAAATAATCTTCTAGGCAGAAGAAAGGATGCAGCCAGCACAGCAGACATAGAAATCACTGGAATAATTCTTAGATCAGAGCAAATTGCCTGGGCAATAAGAACAGAAAGTCTTGAAACACAGGGATGGTGCTGGTAAGAAGTGAATAAAACAGTAGCAAAGAACAGCTGTAAAAAACAAACGCTAAATAAAGTTGTTTTCACATAAACTGAAGGGGAGAAACTGAAGCAAGTCTGGCATTCATGTTCAGAATGACAAAAAATTGGCAGACTAAGTGACTTCCTGAGGCCCAAGGAGCTCAGGAAGTGAAAAGGAGAGAACTTAACACTTACAGGGGAGCTTTTCAAACCAAGAAGTCTGCATCATAAGCAAGGTGAAGAAGGGTGGGAGGGGAGATATGGATAGAGAAGAAAGGTTAGAAATAAATTGCCTGCAAGAACCTAGGAAAAAATTGACAAGAGACAACTGTCTTGGACATCAAATAGCGCAAAGGCAAACATTAGGCTGAACTAAAATCAGGCTAAAACCTTATGAAGGATTACCTGAACTCAAAAAGTCTTGTGAGAAAGGAAAACAAAAAATATAATCTGCAGGATGACTGCAGCAAGAACAGGATAAACTAAAATTAGGCAGATGCAAGCACAAAATCCCAAAGTCTGAAATTATTTCAGTTAATGGCAAAGTCAATAGATATTTGTAACCCAGGAGGATTGAAATAGTCTTCCAGACAACAACATCATCTTTGAGGGCTAGATATATAGTGGTGGGATGAAATCCAGCTATTAAAAGAAGTTGTAAGGCTGGAGAAGGGAAATGAGAAAACATGCTGCAGATAAGGAATGTGTAATTTAAAAATAAAGAGCCATGCCATCAGTATAACTCATTTACAGCTAAGGGAGCTCCTGAAATTCAAACAGAGCCATAATGTTGGTTCATAAACCATCAAGAAAGACAGGGACAAGTTGTGCTCTAAAATTCAGGTATTCACCAAGCAGTAACACACACAAAGGTTTTTACAATAGGTGGCTTTGGAGCTGGCATGAAGAATTAAAACCCTTACAAAAGGAATTTGTTAGACTTCTACATTTCAAGGCTAGTATGCATTGTATGATATTATTTTCTGAAAATGGTAAAGAAAAGTTCTAAGTGATCTCATCCTGGTGTACAACACCACAGCTTATTTTGCTGTTACTAATAACTCTCAAGTGGCTTAAAAAAGAAAACATTGACATACTCTGAAGTTTTCTTGAGCTTGTTGCTTGAGGCTTCTTGACTCTGTAAAACTGTTCCCTCACTGGGTCAGATGAGACAAAAAAAAATGTAATTCTTTGGTTTCCAGGGACAAGCTGTACCATTTGTGGTGGGGCAAATGAAGGGCTAAACAACTGAAGGCACTGTCACGTTAGGACAGCATTTAATCAAGGAAACACATTAAACAAGATCAGCTCACAAAACTGAATCAATAGGTATGTTTTTGAAGTATTTGACAAAAAAGTTAGTATGTAAATACCCAATCCTCCTACCAGGCTAGAAAGGGAAGTTAGAAGAACTCCTCCAGTCCCCTGCAGTGTGTACAACATCTGACAGCTCCAGCAGAAAGCTGACTCACAGACCACAGCCAGGCTGCCTCTGCTCCAGACATCACAGCTCCTATACCTGGAAATGAGTACTCCACAGCCATGTGCTTTTTTTTTGAAGGGTAGGAAAACATCTTTTTGCAGTTCTACAGGATTCTTTGAGGGTGCACAGGTCCCCAAAACACAGCTCACACTCAAGTCTGGCTCTAGGCAGAGTCCTAGAGGTACAGGAGAAGCTTTATTCCACACCTCAGCAGGTCTTTAAAGAGAACCTCAGCTTTGACAAGTTCAATACACACCAAGATCAGTCAGTTCAATACAGCAAACTCTTTTTTCTCCCCCGAGGCAAGCAGTAAATATGTACTTACAAATAAATACTCACACAACTTACAGCTTTCATTACAGAGCTTCCTATTAGGCAGCATCCTGGTTAAAACACAGGATTGATGGGTGAAAGTTTTAGGCAAACTTCAATGGGTAGACTTAAAGTTTCCACTTCCTTATATTATGCACTGAAAGTTTGGGTCTGGAATATGATCTGTTGAGCTTTTGTTGTCATGGTGTTAAAGAAAGGAAACTTAACACTTCAGGTCATTCTCCTGATACCATTTGCAACTTCACCATCTGCCTTCCTGATTACAATTTTTTTATTATTAGAAACAAAACTGTCTCTCCAGCACTGGTTTCACTTCTTTGTGCAGATTCATCCATTTTTATAGATATCTATGTGCACATCCAGACATGCCATCACCACAGGAAAAATAAACCCACACCACATCTGTGCACAAACTTAACCACTGAGGAGCTAATAATAAGCCAGCTCAGTGAGTATCAGGGAGAAGACCTCTGCCCAGTTCTCTGTTCCCTGTAAGTGGTACCTTATCTGTTTTTCCACTCCCACCAAGTAATCAGCACAATTACAGATAATTATGTGCTCAAATACAGAGCCCAGCTGCTTTTTCCAACCTGGTTACAAGTTGAAATCATTAATCGATGTCACACACATTGGCATTGATCTCTCATGCATTATCCTCATTAATAAGTTTCTTCCTTTCTGAAGATAAAGAAATTAACTGCCATCCATCAATTATTCAGAAATACAAGTTCACCTTTAGACACGAGCACAATGACACCTTCTGGGAAATGCTGAAAGGCCCTGGATCTAGCAGGTTATTTCCACAATGCTGGATCATGGAAAAGCAATCTATTAATACCATAGGCAGACACATGTAAATAGAAAGGTACAGCAAGGAGGCAACTTCAAAATACTCTGAAAATGTCAAGCAGCCCAGCAGTTGCTCTTCATTAGCAAGAAGCCTTGTATTTAAACTTTATCTTCCCATATAACAGAATAAGAGTTAGAGGACCTTGATAAACATCTTTCTAAAAGAAAGCACAAGTTTCCATGGGTGTAGCTGAATTTATGGATCACAATTAATGAAACTCCAGAGACAGCTGTAGCACACAAGGCTTAGCTTGCCTGGCTCTGCTTCACTACAGCTGGCTGAAGAGCAGAAGGGGCAGCACCTGGCTCTTTGTGCTGGCTGCGAGAGGGGATATTCCCTCTGGAAAACACCTGATTGTGCTCAGGGGGGAAAGCTCTCAAGTGCAGCCTGAGATGGCAGGGACAGAGAAATCAGAGCCAGGCTAAAGGGAGCCTGGGCCAGCAGCATTGCAGATCCACAGCAGGAACAGAGAGGATTTTCTGAGCAGCAGGAGTAGCTGGTGCAGTGTTTGCACTGTGCTGTTCCGTGAGGGGACAAGCTGGACATGGACAGATTGCTTGGCCAACCTTTTCTTTTTATTCAATATTTTTAATATCCCTCTGAGCTCTTCACCATTATCCAAAGTTTGCAAATCTTGCAGTGCCAGCTGTAAGTTATTGTCAAGGCAAAGCACAACAGAGGGATGTCAGTGTCATTGCTGCCACCTTCTGACTCACTGGGACCTCGAGTGCATTTCCCTGCACAGACTATTTCCCCACTTATCCTATTCTTTTTAGCTGTTTCCAAAGCACTGAGCAGGTAAAACTCCTGTTTTACCCAAGTGCCATCGTGTACCATGATACATCTGAAGTTCTAGTGCTTGATGCTGCTCACTTTTCTCATTGAAAGCTTCCACTCAAGTTTTGTTTGATATAAAATTAATCTGAATTAACGCTATGAAGTGGGGATTTGGATGATGTGTGCATGACCAAGCAGGTGTTCTGCACAGCTTTCCAGAGGTGCTGCCCTTGAAAGGGGAACTAAGGGCCTTTTCATCAGCCACAGGGAACAGGACAGCTCCTCCAGGCAGGGGACATGAATTTGTTGCTACCTAACTCAGACAACTCAGAGATCCCCCTTGCAATAGGAAACCTCAGCAAAACATCTGAAAGGGATATTCTAGCTTTGTGTCTATTGGGATTCAGAATTAGCTACTGTATTTGACAGCTGTAAAGAAGGGAGCATTCCAGTTAAAGATTACTCCAAGCCCAGTTTCTGGAACAGGCAATAGCATGAATGAAAAACTGACTCATTCTAAAAAATTTTAGAAATCTCTTTATTTCTTTTTAGGGGTAGAAGGAAGAATAAACAAACAACCATGCCAAGTTTAACTCCAGCTAGCATATCTGAAAGGAATTTTTTTCCCCACATACATCAAGGACGGTGTGAAAAATCACAGACACTTGCACTGCCTCACTCTGTCTTCCTTCCCAGAAACTGCAGAATCCTGACTTGGAAGCTAAGGTTCTACAAGGTACATTTCACCAAAAAATAAAAAAATAAAGAGACAAAAAACAAGAACAACCAAAAAACCCAAACAAAAACAAACAAAAGTATAAGCCATTTAGGTTAATCAATGAAAAATGGCAGTCCATTGTCTCAACCACTGCAGCTGGTGAAACTTTGGAAAGCACTGCTTGTCAGAAAGGAGAAGCCAGAAGCATTCAGCCCTTCATACACAGCTGTGAACCTACAGCAGGTTTTCCACTTCTATTTTGCAGATAGAAAATCAGAACCTGTCACTACATGGATGTACCCCAGAAGTACAAAGTAGAGAAAAGTAGGAAAAATTTCTTCATTGATTGGGTAGCCAGGCATTGGAATGAGCTGCCCAGGAATTTGGGGAATCATCATCCCTGCAAGTGCTCCAAAAACCCTGTGGATGTGGCACTGAGGATGTGGATTAGTTGACTGTGGTGGTGCTGCTGTGTTGACACAGTTGGACTTAATGACCTTTAAAGGTCACTTCCAACCTCAGCAATTCAGTGATTGCAACTTCTCCAGAAAGTACAAGAGCCTGGAACATTAGGAATGACTTTAAAAGTAAACCAGTTCTGTTAAAATTTATGATGATGCGCATTAGCCCAGAATAAACCATAAATTGTCCCCTTATTTTCTCTGAGCTGTACCCAGGGGATTTGAGCCCACATAAAGAAAGCAGCTGAGCTTGGCAGGAGGTGGAAGCCTTTCTTCTTCCTGCACAGCACACAGAGCACCAGCCCCTGCAATGTGCCAACCACTTGTGACTAAAGAGTCACATCCATTATGCACTCATTCAGGAAAACGTGGATGTTTTCAAGTAAACTACATGGAAAACTTGCAAATTCCACAACTCCCGTTTTTAGTGGATTGCTCAGGAAGCTTATCTAATAAAACCTACAGAGAAATTTATAAGCTAACATAATGATAGCAAATATTTTTTGTTAGGAATTTGCTGCAGTGTTACAGCCAAGCATAAACTTTATCAGTTATTTGGAAAATATAGAGTGCCATAAAATAAAAGTAATTAGAATTAATGTATCTTCACTCTCCCCCCCCCTCAAAAAATATCACTTAATTCCTCTTTAAGACATAGCCATTCATCAGGGTTCATTAAGGCCATATTTTCCTCTCCGTGCTGTGTCATTAACAGTCATTAGCAGAGAAGGCAGGAACACAGTCACACAGCAGAGCTTCAGCAGCTTGGGAAACAAAGGAGCAATCTCCTCCTCAGGCCAAGGTGGAGTTAGGGACAAAGGGCCTGTAGGAAACAACCCCAGTAATCCATTCCTTCACTATTTAATTCAACTTTCCCTCCTCCTTTGACATCCCATGGCACAGTCCATCCAAAGGTGTTTAGGTGGACAATTAGCATTTGTAGACAGCCTCAAGACTTGCACAAGGGTGCGAGGCCTCCTCTATGTTGCCCTGTTCTTCTAAAGTTCTTCTAAGCCTTCTGATGTTTACATTTTTGTAATGGAGTTTCTCACTCACTTTTCATGTAAATAATGTTTTATTTTTATTTAATGTTTTGCATTCCTTTCTGGAGGAGGAGAGAATTAATAAACTGTTGGCTTGACCAGTGTGGTTGGAGAGGTGGCAATTTCATCCTCCAATCCATGGTCACTTCTGGAATTCTATAAATATCAAGGTCCAGAAATAAACGTGCTTTTTTTACCTTAAACATCTCAGCATGAGTGTCATTCGTTTCGTGTCATATTGCAACATCTTTACGTTTCCCACACGAGGGTTCTTCATCTTCCCTATTCAGGAGCCTGACACCTCCCACAAAGCCAAGTTCACCAACCCCCCTGGCCCTGCCACTTCAGGGGCCAACTCCTCGGGCCTCTTGGACCAAAACAGACCCAAAGCCTGGGGCATGGAGGCAAGGACTGCTCATGTTTCTCTTTTCCCATTGATGTTCTCCTACAGGCTGCAATCTGGGTTTGCCATAGTCAGCACCATCAGCAGATGCAAGATATCCTACAGCAAGGACTTGCCTTTATGTGCAAGCCCGTATTCCCCACTGAATTCCTGTAGCTATCCTAAATGCAGCTTTTAGAAATAAAACCCAACAGCTGACAGCTGGCCAAAGTCACAGAATCCCCAAATGGTTTGGGTTGGAAGGAAACTTAAAGCTCATCTCAATCCATCCCGCTGCCATGGCAGGGACACCTTGCACTGTCCCAGGCTGCTCCAAGCCCCGTCCAACCTGGCTTTGGATGCTTCCAGGGATCCAGGGGCAGCCACAGCTGCTCTGGGCACTCTGTGCCAGGGCCTGCCCACCCTCACAGGGAGGAATTCCTTCCCAATATTCAGTCTAAATCTAACTTCTTTCATTTTAAAGCCATTCCCCCTTGTCCTGTCCCTCCAGAGCCCCTCTCCAGCTCTCTTGGAGCCCCCTTAGACACTAGAGGGGCTCCGATGTCTTCTGGAACCTTCTCCTCTTAAGAATGAGTAATCCCAGGCCTCATAGGAGAGATGTTATAGTGCTTGGAGCATCTTTGTGAGTCCAGGAGCATCCCTTCCCATGGCAGACCAGTGAACAGAGGTGGAGGCCATCAGATACAAAAACCTTTCCATGGACCACTTGCAGTATTTTAAGACTGGACTTGATAAGGCTGCTGAGAGCTCCCTATTTCAGACAAGTGTCATGTGAATAAATCTGTCTTTGCAGCTTCCTAAACAATCACATAAAGTGCCTTTGCCTCGGTAAGTGCTTGTAAAGCAATCAAGCACTGATATGATAACCAAATGTTTCTCTAATAGTAATTATGATTCTTTGAAAAAACGCTCCTCCTAACACTAATTTATTTTCTACTTGAAAGCCAATCTTGCTAGTTATTAGATATTCTCCTTCCTATCACAATCAGTAAATTATTTAAGAGCTGACCAGGCTTTGTTTTAAAATTATTCTCTTATGAAGCTCCCTGATATATTTACCCTGAATACTGAATGATTTCGAGGCCTCTAAGGACCCATGAATGATTTCTATTTACTACCTTTAGCAAAAAGCCTGTGTAATTAGCAGCAGGAATTTCACTTGAATCACCGCTACTGGTGATATTTCCAGCTCACTTACACTGAGTCTCTTGAAAAAAAAATAATTAAAAAACAACCCAACAATACAAAGCTCTAAGCTTTTGATGGGAGAAAGCATCTCAGCCTGGGAAGTTACTAAGTGGCTGTGCACTTAGAGATGTGTGAAGAATCAGTCCCCTGCTGGGAACCTGGCAAGGCTCTTGGTTCCCAAACCATCAGCTTTACCACCTAGTAGAAAACAGCATTTGGGAGAGTTCTCTGCAAGCACCTCACCTCAATTCCAGCCCTCCTGCTACAGCAAGGTGTGGCTATCACACTCCCATCAAACCAAGTGCACAAATTCTCCTGGTTATCTACATGACATGTAGGCACACCTCAACTTTTTAAAGCTTCTTTTTCAGCTATCATCTTTTGATACATATTCAAGCACCTGTGCTGAGCAGAGCAGCATCATTATCTTCACTTGACAGACAGGAAAACAGGGGTCAAGTTCTGCCAACACACTGAAGAGGTGCAGAGCAGAACTAGTTTTAGAAGTAAAACATGTAATTAATGCCCTGTTATCATGATCCTTATGGTTCACAGCAGTCAAACAAAACCCATGGATGGGAAACTTAATGAATAATCAGAGCTTCCTTTCAAAAGCCCAGCTTTTAGTAAAAACAGATGGAAAGGTTTCAACAAGTATTTAAACCAACTTCAGACAGAGTCCCACGCGCTTGATTCACTTGCTACAGCAATGGGTTTGTGCAGCACCCCTGCCACCTCCCAAGAGTAGCTCATTCCAGAGCTGGAGGCTCAGCCTGGCTTCAAACCCCCCAGACTGCAGTGCCAAAATCGGCCTTCCATTAGCCCTGAGCAAGAATTGCATCAAAGCAGCTGATTCAGGTTCATCTGCTGATATAGCCATGCCCAGCTGAAACGCCTCCTAAAACAAAATCCATGAAAACCCCACGGAACCAGAGGCGCATAAAGGAGCTAAATGGAGGCAAGAACTCCACAAATACATGTAGGAATCAGTGCTTGCACAAAGATTTGAGAATTCATTCAGTGTTTGTTGCACTTTGTCTATTCCTGTGAGCAACCAAAGGCTGTGCTGCTGTTTGAAGCCACCCAGTTCTGAGCCCAGGAAGCTGACACAGGATTGCCACCAGTTTGGGTGGATGCAGGACTGAATTCAGACTGGGCACCTAAACAGGAAACAACATCCTCAGCTAAGATTTCAGCTCATCTTTATTTTAAAAAGAGCCAGCCAACCACCAAATCTCCAGCCAGCCCTCATACATCAAGAAAAAAAAAAATCAATGGAAGACACCATTTTACTAAAATCAAGATCATAAAAACTCACCCCAAAAAAACCCCACAAACCCAGTCTACTCTACACCATACCAACAAAACCCACCTTGATATGCATTAAGTCTCAAACAATAGTTTAGATTTTTATAGGGTTGGGGAATTTAGGGTTGCTTTTTTGTTGTTTTAAAATCAAAACAGGATATATCCAATTCCTTTTGGTATAGCACCACCAAAGTCTGCTTCACCAGAAGTAAAAAAAAAAAAAAAATTGGTCCAGAAATTCTCAGGCTGAGAATTCTAGTTCAATACTCAATGTTTTTGTAGCTGCAGTAATTGCTTTCTGCTAGGGCCAGAAATAAACCTGTTCAGTCTGTAGTAAAAGCAATATCTTAACGAGTGAAATTGCAAAAGCACCACTTCCAAGATCTGTGTAATCTGGGAAATCTCACATGGAAGGGTTTTCTAATTGCAAGACAAGTGGCTCCCAGTTAGGAAGTGTTTCACCTGACCCTTAGTGCTTGGGCCAGGACTGGATTTCCCTTCCTTCAGCCCTCTAAGCAGACCTGCCCCTGGGGAAATGGGGCAAAAAATGAAATGCAGGTGATGTAGTCCAGCACTTTGATGTACATGACAGCCCCATTACACTCTCTCATAGCCTTCCCCAAGTACTGGTTAATACTATTGAAGTTTCCCTTACATGACAGGTGAACTATTTTTAGCTTTAAAGCTTAGGTAAAGCAAAGATTAAATTTCACTGTCCATGTCATACAGCAACAACACAGCTCATACAAGGCAGAAGTCTTCAGCTCTGCTTCCCTCTGCAGATAAACAGACAAGATTTCCTCTGAACTTGAGGGCACAACCATAGCAAAGTTTATAAAAATCCAGTTCACTCAGCAAGAACATCAAATTAAGCACTCCCAGTGACCACAAGTTGGTGCAGCCTGAGCTCTCTGCAATATTTACTATCTTTCTCCCCTCCAAATCCTAAAAAACCATGTCCCTGAAAATAAGAAGGACACAGGATCAGGCCTAGAACTCAATCCAGTTCTTTCTGGCACACATTTTTTACTCCATGGTGTTGGGTGTTACACAATTCCACTTCAGCACCAAAACCCAACGATTTTTAGAAACGGATTGTTACAATTTTGTTAGAAATACCAAAGGCAGTTTCTCTTACAAAGTCAAGAGCACTTACATATATATTCATGACACTTAGAAAAAAAGAAACCAGGCTGGGAGTTTAAAGAGACACAAAGGTAGCATTAAGCTTCCAACAAATCCCAGTGAATTTAAAATTAATTCCCTTAGGTGGCACTGAGAAAAAAAAAAAAAAAAAAAAAAAAAAAAAAAGTTGATTTGCTCTAAAATAAGCATCAGATTTCATTGGCTGGATCACAGGTGGCTCACATGCAATAGGTCAGTCCCAGAGCTGCACCAGTGCTCAGTTATCTGAGCAGGTTTACCCTTTTCACCTCTGGTGGGGTAAACAAGGAGCCAGCATTCCCCACAGCAGGGGGTGGGAAACTCAGATTATTACAAACTAATAGAAGACAGTTAATGGACAGAAGACTGTAAAATGGAGAATAACTGATGGAACAATCAAAAGGCACCAGGGAAAACCCACAGCAAAGGGCTAAGTAAGACAAAGAGGTGTTGTTTTAAAGTGTAATGAGATTTTTATCGTTGGCATGGGCCCATTGCTGCAGAAGAAGGGCAAAATTATTAATAATGACAGAAAAGTTCAATAAATATTTTTGCATTTGCATTTTGAGTGAAGGAGGAGGATACACTTGTATCACTTGAGAAAGACAAAGTACTTCATGCTGCAGCTGCAATCAAGAGCAACTCAAAGGATAACAACAGGAACTCTCTGAAAGCACCCTGGGACATGGTTGACATGCTGCTGCTAATTTTAATACATCTCTGAAGACTGATAATATCATACCAATATCCATGTAAGGCAAGGGAAGTGACTCAGCTGCACAAAGACTGGTTTGCTCTGGGCTAAATCTTAGGCAAAAAAGGAAAAACTGTGTCCAGCTATATGACTGAGGGAAAATTAAGGGGAAGGAATTTCTAGAAGGTTGGGTTGATATCCCTTCATCAAGCTGACCTTGGCAGATGTGAGGTTTTGAGGGCTTTAAGGCGTTTGATTTAATAACGCACACAATTCCCTAATAGATCCTGTAAGCTATAAGGAAATTAAAGCAGAGTAAGGAATAGGGAGTTGGTTGCTCCACAGTGGTTGTCAGGAGCTGAGGTCTCCAGCAAGGAGCAGCTCAGTGTATCAGATATCGCTGTGTTTATCAGCAGCTGGGGTGAAGCTCAGCACCTCCAGTGAACTGGGAGATGCTGATCAGGAAGGTCTGTCCCAGCCAACAGCCTGGAGGGCTTCCACAGGGACACATCCATTCCCACCAGAGGGATTTCAGTGCAATTCCAGGCAGGGCTGCTCTAAAAAGGGCAGGACTATTTGTGGAATGGGAAATTTTGGTAAGGAGAGAAGTTGAGGGAGATTAATGGTTCATACTCTCAGTAACAATACCAATAATGAAGCACAAAACCAGTAACAAAGCATTAATGACCTGTGCAATTTTAAGGCTTTCCTGGATTTATGAGACAGGAACAGCAGCTCTTCCCACCACTGCACATGACAGATACTGGTACCTTTAAAACCAATGTTCACATTCACTGACAAAACTGGAAAAATGGTAAAAAAGTCAAGATGCCATGAAAAGCAGAAGAATATTTGTTTTAGGGCCAGAAAGTGTCTCATAACAGAGAGTAGGCAAAAGATTACTCTGGTTATTTTATCAAAAAGATTGAAAGGGACTTGATTACAAGTGTGTCCTTGGGGAAAAGATACCAGCTCCTAAAGAGCTTCTTAATGTAATAGAGAGCAGCATAACAAGGAGCAATGTCTGCAAGGCTAAACCAGACAAGTTGCAAAACTTGGCAAGTTTTCTCCTCTGCCTAACCACAATGAGGGGAAAAAATGAAGCAAACCACAAAACCTCAGCAACATTATTACCACCACCACCACTGCCCTTAATAAAAAAGTTACACCACTTGAAGCAGTGTAACAACCACTGGGGATGCTGAAGACCAAACTCATGTGTCTGAGCTCTTGAATATGGCATATTGCTGAATTTATAATGATACCAGTCTACTGAAACAGTGCCACAAAAACAACAGCGCAGGAGGTGTCACCTTGATTAATACAAATAATTTCCAGATAAGCTTCTCTGAAGAGGCTAAACAGCATCTTTTAACTCTGTATATGGGTTTATTCTCTTCTCTGCCACGGTTTGTAAACACACACTTCTCTGTCTTCCCTTGCCCAGCATGCAGCTTTTTCAGAGGCAAAACCAAAAGGAGCCCAAGACGTTTCTACACCTTCCTGAAGACATATTTTATACAGCTAATACCAGCCCAGTGGGAAGGCTCCCCAGAAACGGCAGGTGATAAAGAGCAATCAGAACATAAAAGCTCACTCCTCAGCTGTGAAAAATGCGTATTTTATGATTGGTTTTTTGCAAATATTAAAATGAATATTATATGTGTTATGTTAGAAAGTTATGCTGTATTAATTTTCTTAACTAGTGTGGTAAATATAGGTTTTGGTTATAACATAATGTTAAAATAAAAACTATGCCACGTAAGATACTTTTTTTAAAGAGAGGACTCGCACTGAGATAGCAGCCACAGGACACCCAAATCTTTCAGAGAAAAAGAATTTATTGCTCCCTTATCAGAAGAAACGAACTTCTTCCTGCCTCGCTCAGCCCCGAAGCTCCGTCAGGATTCAGAGGAAGAAGGTGACACTGAGCAGACAGAATCCTTTGTTCGAATGGAATTTATGCATCATGTATGAGATGTTTGAATATGCAACAAGCTGTTGCTTTTAAGGGTTAATCTTCTGTTAACGTGGGTCCTTTTTCGGGCTTATTTTGCCCAGAAAGAGCTACCCAGACTGTCTGTAACTCTTTGTTTTTATTGTCTCGTATTGTCCTAAATCCTAATTGTCCAAATTTTTATTACTCTAATTATATTACTATTTTTATAACTACTTTATTACTATTAAACTTTTAAAATTCCAAAAACAAGTGACTGGCGTTTGTCACATCAGCGCTCACCCGGCTCATTGCAGAGCCTGCCCAGCTCTGCTTCCCCTCACCCAGCGCAGCTTTCTGGCAGCTGAGATCTGCCCTGGAGGCTTCAGCTGAGCCCATGGAGCAGATGTTAACTCACTTAGGTCTGTTATACCTGCCACGCAAGTCTTGTTTTATTTTACAGGGTATTTTGAGTCTTTCATAGCATCTTTCATCTGAAAGACTCAGGGTAAATTGCAATGAATAAGCACAGAGATAGCTATTCACGTCCCTTTGTTCTCCAAATTCCCTCTATTCAAACCAGGACTGAGGAAAGAGATTGCAATTCTAGGAACATATTTTGGTAGGATACAAACTCCTCTCACCAGAACTGAGCTTTGATCAATCATTCCTTCCCCTCTCTCTCTCTCTGCCTTCAGCTGGGATGTTGCACAAACCAAGTTCCAGGTAGGAGCAAGTCATTACTGTCAGCGAGACCCTACAGTCTGCATTGCTGAAAACAGTTCCCAGAATGCCCGCACTGACCTGCAGAGACTCGATTCATTCCTAAAGACTATAAAAACAGCGTGAAAACACCTGAGCCTGCGCCTGTAAGGCCCCTACTTTCAACAGAGCTGGAATCAACAGTGAGGAACAATTTGGTTTCCAGCTGCTTTGTAGGGTTCTCCAGATCCACAGAGTATTGCAGATGCATCTCTGAAACACAGTTTGTCATGCCTGCTATCACAGGCACTGCTACTGCAAGGGGCTACAGGATATGTAAGTTAACAGAACTGGCAAATTAGTGACAAACTTGAGACCAGTCCCTGTGGCAGCTCAGCCACTTAGACTTGAATATGGTAACTTCAGTGCACAGTCAAGAAAAAAAAAAAGTATTTCTGAATTCTTTTTAGAACCCCATAAAAATCCACTACTCTTTCAACAGCTACTCACCTCACCAGGGGTACAAAATGTTCTGCTTGCCATTAGCCATTTAAGCCAACCAAATAAACAGTAATTGACTTAGAAAAGTCAATTTACATTTCCAACTGCTCTGGGAAGCAAATTTACACCTTGGTCAGTACTTGAGTGATCCCATTTCCTCTGAAAATTTGCATTTCAGACACGCTCACCACTCCCTGCACCCAGAGCTAAAGTGCTGTGAATGAAAGCACTCCTTCCAAATCTTCTTGTAGCCAGAGCTGTGCCTGAGCTCAGCGAGTTGAGGGACACTCCTTTCAAACCACTCATCTTGCCCCAAAAGTTGAAAGATGTTCAGCAAACTATTGAATTAGAGGAGGATGAAACAGGCAAATATTCTGGGATAAAGCCCAGCCACCCTAACTTGTGCTGACTTCCTGAGCTCCCACCTAAGCCGAGGTGAATCTGATTGAACCACAGCGATGGATTCACACAGTCCCAGGGCAAGCAGGATCCTTCCAGAGCCAGCTGCTCCTTCTGGAAAGCCCAGCAAAGGGCACTGCACACAGTTGGCTTCTCCCACGTCACCCCTATGCCAACAAAGAAACAGCCAGGATTCAGGGGGTACAACAGTAAAATGGGAATGCGGGGTGAATCCAGGGAGAGAAAACTCTCTGTGGAATGTCAGCAAGACTCCGGGCTCCACCAGAGCTGCTGTATCTTTAATTATTCTCCCCCTATAAAAACCAGCAAGATAAGTCATCAGTTAAACTGGCAGAGCTAATAAAAAGCAAAAGTACATTAAAATATAAATTATAAGGACAATGAAAATACACCGTGCATGGTACATGGAATCATTCAGCATCCTTAAAAAAAAAAAGAATCATCTAAATAAGCATCAGGAACACTGAAGAGTTACAATTCAAAGTAATCCATAAAGAGACATTAAGATAGTTGTGCTTACAGTCTGTGAAGAAAGCAGTTAAGATTCCCAGGCTCTTATCCAGCATAAACACTGCTGCCCCACATACTTATTTTTGCCTGGAAAAAAAATCTATAGTTTCATTCCTCACCAATAAAGGAAGCATAAAAGAAAATGGTCAAACAGTTAATCTATTAAAGAGGCATCTAAATACTTGAAAGAGATAAATCTGACAAGTATGAGGATTTTTTAAAATGGTTAGAGGGAAATAAGGCTCAGTTTGAGAAAAAAAGTCATTAGGAAGTGTTGATATTTTAAGACATTCGATTTATGCAAGAAAATTAAAAGGAAAAACTGAAGGCTGCCTTAAAGCAACAAAGGAGGAAGCGTGCAGCAGGCTGTCACTGAGACTTTCAAGTGCCTTTTATCCCAGATGCAACACTAACATGGCCAAGCAGCTGCTGGCTGTGGGATGGGGTGGAGGCATCATCCCCCACAAATGTGAAAGGCACAAACACACAGCCATCAGCTGCAGGACAGCTCCCCCACCCCATATTCTGCCAATAATTATGTCATTAATAAAGCTGATCTATCAGTGATGCTGGGATACTGTGACCCAGTTCACACATACAGATACACATCTATAAAATTCAGCGTGCAGCTCCACATCTGTTGGAGACAGAACAAAAACTTGCAGCAGCTCCCTGATGAAGGATATTGCGTCCACCACACTCGGTTCAGATGTGCTAACATGGAATAGAGCTCTGTGCAAGCTGCCCCTCAGTGCCCTGGCTTCAGGCTAAATTCCACTTGCAATGGCATTTGCAGAATTAAAGCACTAAAAGGGTACTTGCATCTCCCGCTTTAATTTTTGCCTTGCCTTATTTCAGAAGGCACAGAGGAGAATAATCCAGCAGCACAGTGCAGCCTGCATTAGTCAGGGTCTGGGCAATTAGCATCTTTAATATAAACTGCTCCAGGATAAGGTATATTTGGAGGAAAAAAAAAAAATTAAATTATCTAATTTTGATATACTCGAGATTCAAAGCAAAGCTTCCTGCTGTCTTCAAAGCATCACTGAATGTCAGTAAGAAGAGAAAAGTATCACTCTGGCTCTTACTACAACATTCATTTATTACCATCCATTCACTCATAAATGTCAATGTTGTTTCACCCTCCCATTCCTCCTCATCCCTTTTGCATCCCCAGTCCAAAAAAAATATATTTATGGCCTTTCCTAATGAACCTGGTGTGATTTTTTACTGCTGGAGACTTAAATAAGGCAGAGTCCTGTAGTATCCTGCAGTGCAAAGGAAAAACACACGCCAGTGTGCAGGCATACATTATAAAAAACAGGCTATGTGTGATACAGAAGCCTTTATGAGGGTTAGATTTATTCCTATTACAGCGTAAAAACAAAAAATTGCATTGTGTTTCTAACAGATAGCACCACTTACACTTGGGAATGCAAATGCCACCTCCATGGAATGAGAATTACAGAGCTGCTGGGGCTTCCCCCAGCTGGCAGTGCCACAATGCCAGAGTCCAGCATCAGAGGAGTGTGGAATGCATTCTGAACTACAGGGCTTGGAAAATTTACTGAACCCATTCCACCTACTGAATTGTCCTGAAGAGCTCTGTCAGCCTGATGGCACTCATCAGATCAGCCTGATCTGGCAAATTTATTCATTATCCTTTCCCTTCTCTTCTGCTAGCAGAGGAGCACGAGGAGGGAGGGAGAGCAGACACACAGGCACATTTACTCCTGAGCTCCTTTAATCCTAACCACAGCATCAAGAACAAGAAAAACCATAGTAAAAGGATTGTCATAGAAATTTGAGCCTGTTCCAGCAAAGCATCCCCCAAATTCTGGTTCTGAACATCAATCCTGCTTTCTGGGAAGGAGAGGAAGAAATGAGAATTGATATATGGTGATAGGGCCAAGATCACACCTTGCTCATCCCTCCTGCTGCTTAGACAGGTTAAGTTTGAAGGAATGGCCTGTTGATTGGCAGTGCTCTTTTGAAACTGTGACAAATGACACTAAGATCATTTTTAATGGCCTAAGAAGTCAAGTAACTTATCCATTGGCAAAGGGGAGCAACTGATGGCTTTTAAAGAGTACAAATCTACAGGTTTGGCTCCTGAGCACCAGGAATACCACAGTAACATAGCCAAGCAGCACCATCCCTCATGCTGGGTACCACTGAAATCCTAAATCCTCATCCCTGCTGAAGTCACTCGGGCCCCACTGAAGGATTCAGGGCCTCTCTGTGCCACTTCCTTCCCCAAAATGCTCAGCTTACTACAAGATAGAAGGATTCCATGAAAAGCAAGCATGGAGGGAGGATCACAGGAGGCAAATGATGTTTTCCCAGCTCATCTTAAGTTTTCCTCATACATCAGAAAACTCTGCCAATGAAGTAGTAGCTGTATTTCAGCACTCAAGCTGTTCTTCAGCAGGACAGAATGCCTTCAAAAACACTTTGCATATGCAAAACACTGCATCAGGCATTTGCAAACAAGCAATATCTTGGTTTTTAGACCAACTGTGTGGCTTTTGTGGATGCACACAGGTCGCTCGCCCGGACTCTGGGTGCCTGCAAACACCAAACCTTGCTCCATTTACAACCAGTGTTTGAGATATGGAGACAGGAGACATCAGTGCTCAGACCTCTGGGAGGTAACACCCGTGTGCACACTCAGTTTGGCTGTAAGGATTTCACACAGAACAGAAAACACAACCGAGGGAAGTTTTCCAACAAACATTTCTGATAATTGCATACATGGCAGCAGAAGATAAGAAGGGAGCATGAAAGCTGCCTGCAGTTATCAGGGAGGATGGAACAGTTTGAAATGCTTCCAGTTATGGAAGTTCTACTGTAAGAACTTTGTCATTTCAATTTTTCTCGTACACTTTATGGTGCTCTACATTTCTGTGAATTCTTATCTCTTCAGCCCAATGCCACAGGCTACAGGTCTGGCACAGAGCCCAGCTCCCACTTCAGTCCTCACAGGAGGGAGGGAATGCATCTCATGTCATGGCAGAGCTAAGCACTGCCACTTCCATCCCCAGAAGACTCTGCAGGATCTTCTGGCTCACCAAGCAAATGGGAATCTGAGGGGCATCTTCTTCCAGTGCTGCTGCCACTTCTTTCTCCATCATCACTGCTGTTTAATTTGTCTGAGGAACAGGAGAGTAGCACAGCAAGTTGCTGGCTGCCAACCAGAGAAAAACAGCCCTGCAGCTGACAAAGCCCAGGGTCTGTCTCTTGCTCCTCCAGAATAATCCACTCCTGGCTGGCTGACAGAAACCAGCAAGAGTCTTCCACCACAAACCCACATCTCCCCATCGGATACAGGTGGTAACTCACACCAAGTTGGCTGCCCTCATGTTTGCTGCTGTACAATCTAATTCGTGGCTGACTGACACAGAACTAAACGACGTAAAATCAGAATATGAAGTGAGTTAGTCAGGTGTTGGCATGTCAGGAAGTTTTGTGGAGCTTTTGTTTTATGATTTTTTTTACAGTTTTGACTATCAGCTCACACAAGCTGATGGACTCATTTTTAAATAGCCCCCTTGGTGGGGCTGCAAGTTCAGAACTTGACAGGATCTGCTTGGCACCACTTCCTTTAAAGGCAGAATAACCCAGAGTCACACTGCTTTATAGGCTAAAAATTGTAACAGCTTCCTCTGGGGGCTTCAAATCAGTCCCCACACATTCTGTTTCCTGACTACAGGACTGGCTTGGACTGGTCACACACTGCCTCCCCAGCAGCTGTCAGGCTGCTGTTGTCTCTGCCACAAGTTCCTGTGCATGGAATAAGGATAATTTCTTCAATATTTGATAAAACTCTTGAGATCCAAGTGCTATTTGTGCAGACTTTTCATAAAGTTGGTGTGCACAGGCAAAGTTTTCATCTCTTTGCAGAGTTTGCTGCTTGCTGATTGCCATATTTAACTCACACTACACACAACTCACCCAGGTCACCCTTTCAGGGGTGCAATCTGCAAGGAGCTAAAGCACCAACTCGAAATAAAAGTAGCATGAAACAATATTGAGGAGAAAAAAGCAAGGAACTGAACAAAGTAAGTGTCCTTGTAATGCCACAAAATTATAGTCTCACTCTTCAGCCTTTGTTTCCTTTTGTATCCGTGCTCCATGGGAGAGTGGAGGGAAAGAAAATAATTGAATAAGTGTCCTTCCTGAGATGCTTGCAGCACAACAAAAAGCTGTGCTTTGATGGCTCTGTTCACCCACGTGCAGCCCAGCTCGTTCAGACCCTTCAGTCTCTACTGGCACTGCACAATCGTGACTCAGGCCCACTCCTGGTGTAAAAGCCCCAGCTCAGGTTACAGATTAATGTGTAGCTCGCTGCTCTGTAGCTCCTGGAAGGCACCACATAAACCAAGGAGAGGATCCAGGCTCAGGCAGGTGAAGAACTCTCCTTTCAGTCAATGCAAAGCTAATAATTTCCCTAAGAAGCAATGGCACTTGAAATGTTTCTTGACATTTTCATTTTCTAGTTATATACAGACAAAGCCACCTCTTAAGAGCTACCCAGAAAACGCATTCAGCACATCAGAGCCCATTTTATGCATGGCATTTTGGCACTGCAGCAATCATTACACTTAAGGACATACTGTAAAGCAGCTTAATACCCCTTGTGTCATCCATCCCCCACAGCCCTCCCAGGGCAGGACACATCCAGTGTTTACTGCCCTAATGGGTCCCTCTGGGATGCCTATGGATTTCTCCACAGCACAAAGTTTTTCTTTCATCAGCACAGTGCTCCCTGTCCCTGGTGCTGTGCTGTGCCTGCCAGCTCCCTTTGCTGGGAGCCACCAAACCTCTGCCCTAACTGGAGGCCACTCTTTAATGCCTGCCCAGTTTTCTGCCACTTTGTCCAATTTGTTTCCTGGGAGGGGAACACTTCTGCCCCGGCGTCCGTGAGCAGCATTCCCTCAGTGGCTGACACAAAGTCTATCACATGATGCATTGGCCTCCAGCTCTGCTCCTCTCTTTATATGCTTTAATAATTCTATATTAGGGAGAAGTGACAATATAATCCTTGATCCAATTCCACCATGGCCACATTTGAAATTCAGTAAAGGTTTTTAAAGTGCTTGTCCAGCATTTTAAAGACAAAAACACTACACTTGCTCTTAATAGCAGATGTACAATCTAATTTGTGGCTGATTGACACAGAACTAAATGACATAAAATCAGAATATGAAGTGAGTTAGTCAGGTGTTGGCATGTCAGGAAGTTTTGTGGGGCTTTTGCTTTATGATTTTTCCACAATTTTGACTATCAGCTTACACAATACTTGCAAAAAGGAGACATTTCAGAAAACTGGTCATACCTCCATGCAAAACATTGAAATTCTTGAACTATAACACATTCCTGATCTTTTCTTAACCAACGAAGTACACCATTATGGGCACCTCTGCAGCACAAGCAGCCAGACCTGCTGAGAACCTGGCTTTCAGCCTTTCTGGTTTTCTAGTCCTTTAAACACAGCCACAGCAACTGCATATGAAATCCCACCTGCAGCCACAGACCCAGCAACACCACATCCTTCAAGGTACCAAATAAGCATGAAGAGGAGCTACAGCTTTTCTCCCAGTTCCTAGGATGCTCCACCCCATTCCCAGGACAAATACCTTTATGCAATGTATATTCAGTCAATTTAGAGATAATTCAAAAGCAGCAGAGTTTTGAGTGCCAAAACTTAAGGTAGGCTGTTCCTTAGGTGGATTATTCACCATCAGTCCTTACACAGAGGCACAGAATTTGTCATCCCTAACTTGTTAATCCAGATAAGTCAGCAAGGTCTCTTCTATGATTTATGCCATTTCTGTATTTTTCCCATTTGCCACTTTTGGGTCAGTTTTCCATGAGGAAAAATATTGTCCACCAAAGAACAGATCCCTCCCTGCCCTCCAAGCAAGTATGCACCACAAACAGTCAGCAGTCCTTGATGCTACTTAGATCCCTTAAACAAGGGCCATAAGCTTTTAAACTCAACTACCACCTACAATTTAAACCCCGTTGTACACTAAAATATGGATCAGCAAGAAAGAATAATCCATTGAATAAATTTTAGGGCGAAACACAAAACTAAAGAGCTACAAGAAAAAATAGAAGGTAGTACGGTCAGAGCTGAGAAATAACTGGTCACAGAAGTGCAAGGCTTAAATTGTCTCATTAATGCTTTATAAAAAATAAATAAGGACAATCAGGACCCCCTCGGTGGCCTGAAGATGTGCACTGCAGAGTGCAGGGAACACAAGCACCTTAGCAGCAGCAGCTGCTGTAATCTGTGTTACACATCAAAACATTAACGCTGCTCCTGGGCTGCACTTCTCATCAACCTGCAATTTGGAGAGGTGGCCCAGATTTAATACAGGCCTGGGAGATTACTGAGCACATCCTGGCTCATCTGTAATAAAAGAAGCTGCTATGCCTTGCTTCTCCCTGTAGTGATTATAAAACAGCACATAATCTTTAAGTGTTGGGGGGCAGGGATCTGCTCAGTTCTCAATTAGGGGATTTTTTTTTTCAGATTTCTGTAGGGAGACTGTGGCAACAACAGCAGGTTTGTACCATTCTTTCCTATTTAGGAGTGCTCAAGGGATGACTTGGGAAAAAAAAAAAAAAACAACAAATCACCAAAGTGTTTAAATAAAAAAAAACTTTTCCCAAGGCAAAACATCCCATCTTGAGATTCAGAATTCCTCCTACAGCTGAAATGATCAGCATGAAACGTTCATCCTGCAATACAAAAAGACAGAAGTTGTGCCAAGTGCACATTTTCCTGAAAAATAGATTCAGACAACACTGTGTCTCCTCCTGCTCCTCCACACACCCAACCAGTGCTCCTTCATACAGAGAGCCAGGGCTTGGATGTGTAGGACAGCAGCTCTACATACAAACATAACATATTCATACAAGTATTTCTATCAGATCAGGGACACTCCATCCAACTGTAATGCAACAAGGAATGGCACAGAGAGGCCACTCTTGGAGCACGCTGGGGTGGGCAGCATTTAAAAGTGACCCTGGTATCAATAAGCACCATGGCATTCACAGCCAGAGCACAGGGGAGACACTGCATCCATGGAGAAATGCCACCTCAGAAACCTCCTGTCTAACTTCAGCTGGAAAAACCCTCCACTTGAATACACAGAGCCTGCCCAAAAACTCAAGACAAACCAGCTGCCCTCACCAGCCAGAATAGAATCACTGAGGAGGGTTGGGAGAGACCCTTAAGGTCATCGAGTCCAACCCAGCCCCAACCCCTCAACTCAACCCTGGCATCCAGTGCCACATCCAGGCTTTGTTAAACACACCCAGGGATGGTGACTGCACCACCTCCCCAGGCAGCCATGCCAGAACTTTATCACTCTTCCTGTGAAAAACTTTTTCCCAATATCCAGCCTGTGTTTCCCTTGGTGCAGCTGGAGGCTGTGTGCTCTGCTTCTGGCAGTGCTGCCTGGAGACAGAGCCCAGCCCCACTGAGCACAGGCACCTTTCAGGAGCTGGGAGAGTGATGAGGGCAGCCCTGAGTCTCCTTTTCTCCAGGCTGAGCACCCCCAGCTCCCTCAGTGGTTCCTCTGGGGGTTTGTGTTCCCAGCCCCTCAGAGGTGCTGGTGCCAGGCAGCTCACACCAACTCATTTATTTCCCATCTCCACTTGGGTTTCCTTCCTCCCTCTTCCACCTCATTTCACAACACAACATCTCAGCACCCTGCTCCAAACCCCAGCCCCCTGCTCTGAGGCCAGCTCCACGTTCTCCCACTGTCAGCACCAGGGCATATGTGCTCCTCAGCTTCCTCAAGTGTGCTATTCTGAGCCCTGCTAAGAAAAATCTATGCCTTTACACCCTGTCTGAGCCTCAGCAGCAATCACTAACACTCTACATTTTCAAATTTAATCTCATTTCTGATTAAACTCTCCTCTCTGCCATTTGTAATCTCACTTGGCGGTGTGCTTTGT
Source organism: Motacilla alba alba (assembly GCF_015832195.1). NCBI lineage: Eukaryota > Metazoa > Chordata > Aves > Passeriformes > Motacillidae > Motacilla > Motacilla alba. Next base: position 3,732,888 of record NC_052035.1, on the reverse strand, counting down.
GCAGCTCAGTATAAATATGTGCTTTAGAATTAAACTGGTTCAGCAATTTTGACAATGATTTCTTGGAAATTAAGCTAGGACAATTTGTTTGGTTGAAGTGGAATCATTTGAAACATATGACAGAAAGGCTATAAAGTACTTTGTAGTGCAGCACACTCATAAATATCAGCAATTCACATCTCATTTATGCCTGGTTGTAGGGGTGTCAGGCAGAGGATTGTGACAATGTGGTGTCCTCTGACCAAATGTAGAAACATTTCTGCTTAAACTATAAACTGCAAAGCAAAAGACCACACAGAGGTGACAAATACCCCAAGGAATAACCTGATTAATAATAACAGTTTAAAACAGGGAAGGGCTCTAAAGGCCAGGCTCAGTCTCAAGAATGATGACCCCAAGCTCATGCTGTCCCATTGCTCAACACAAGACCATTGGACAACTATGCCGGACCAGCTGAAAAATAATTTCTTTTACAGCAGGCTGAAAACTTAGGAACTCTCCTCCAGCCACCCCAAATGGCAGTGGGGAGACACACAAACAGCCTCAGCCCCACAGCTCCTCCTGCCCCCAAAGCCCAGCTCCCTGGGAAGCTCTGACACACATCAGGGCTCTGGGGAGCTCTGAGCCAGAGCTCTGCCTCATCCTCACCAGGGACTACCATGCCGAAGTCCTCAAGGGATTCCTCAGCCTGGGAACATAAAGATTTCATCACTCCTATGGGAAATATTACACACATGATTAAATTTAAGGATAATTCTTGCCAAATAACATCTTCCCAAGTCCTCCATGGCTGTCTTTGTGTGATATTTGTGGTAGCTACTTCCTCAATTTCATGACTGCTTAATTTTATAGCAACTTCTTCAGTCACTCCACCTAATTTTAATTCTTAAACAATTTAGCAAATGTTATTTTTGCTCCAAAACACTTTCCTCCACTCTTCTTCCTCACACACTTTTAAACTCCCATTCTGTCTTCTCCCTTAAATTCTTCTGTTCCTTAGCCCTTAAGAATCTCCTTGCTCTGTTTCTTCTTCACAGCCTACTTTATTCCTACATGTTCTCAGTCACCCCCAGACATTTCTCTCGCGGCCTGACCCTATCACATCCTGACTCATCTGAGAATAAACAAACAATTCTCCCCACCTCAGCATTCACTCAGATACACCCTGCAAAGTTCACAGCACCCTGACAGACATCACTCCTCTTCAGTACCCCAGAGCTCATCACCAAACATCTAATATCCACTTCCAAAAACCATCACTCAGCTGAGATTAATTTCCAATATCAATTAACACAGCAGGGGCAGAGCAATTATCTCAGGGCCCAAGGAATGCCCTGGGTGAATGGGCACAGGGTGTGTGCCATGGAAGGTGGCAAAGAAGGAGAAGGATGATGGGCCAGAGGAGGTGCTCTCACTCTTCTGCAAGCAGCCAACAGCTTCACCTGGAAGGTTAAATGTCCAAAGCAATCTCGGCAAACACTCCCACTGCCTTTTCCGAGTGCTGACGTATGTGTGGCTCCCTGCTCTCCAAATGAATCAGCAGCACTCGTGGGTAAAGGAGGGAAAAATATAGGGCAAGAGCTGAGCATTCAGTGCAGCAGATGGAGGCAACAATGATCCATCCCCCAAAGCAGCTATCAGAAAACCAACATATTCCCCGGGTGCTGATCCCAAAGGTCCTCCTCCCTCCCCAGCCTCCTGGCAGCTTCCCCAGCTGAGCACACAGGGCAATATGTGCAACATTCTCCCCAGGTCCCACAGGAATCCCCTCCCACTCATCTGCAGCTCTGATGCCAAGCAAGGTGGTCTGCTCAGCAATAACCAGGCATGCACAGGAACCCTCAGCACTGTTTTTCAGGACTTCAAACAGGAGGAAATCCTCAGATCTACTGTAAATAGTTCCTTTAAAATGTTTCCCAAGTGCCACTGGCCGGTAGCACAGGCTTTTAAACACACCAGACCATTAATGCCATTAGACCAGGAATCTTTTCCCTGTGTCATTTGAGGCTGAGCTCCCATTCCTAAATGGAGCCTCAGAAAACTAAAGAAAAGGTGCATCCCTAATGAATATTGAAACACTCAGATTTTTACTCTCCACTTCTCTCTGCTCTGGTGGTCTACTGATCTAGATATTTAATAATCTCTTCTAGCACAGCCAAATTGCAATTTTTCTCCCCATAATTAATCCAAGGTGCTGCTGGACTAAGTAAAACAAAGGGACTAATTTAATCCTAGCTGAAATTCCTCAAAATTAGCAATAGCATACTTACATTATTGAACCATTATTATTATCATCTTTTTCCCATTTTTTTCTTTCAGAGCTACTGAAGGGCTTCTTCATCAGCTTTTAACAAGAAATATATACAATAAACAAATCTTGGCTTTTTGCTGTGGTAACCGTTTCCTTGGACAGTGAAACAAAGTAAATTTAATTGAAATTATCTGCAGAAAACACCCATTCTGAGCTACCTGAGCTGTTATAAAGCCCAATTGTAATCCCCACACACCTTCACACAGTTAAACCAGCCATCTCCCATAAACACACCTCCAAACCCTCCTGTGCAACCTCCTACTCTGACTGCAGGCACGAGGAGATATTTTTCCAACTCTGTGGAGCAGCAGGAGAGACCATGGCAGGGCCAATGTGCTGAGGAACGTGTAGGAGGCAGCAATAACAAACTGAAACCCAGAAATAAGGCTGTAGCTGGAACAAATGGAGCTCTCTGGAGAAGTCTGGGGGGTTTCTCTCTGATCTAACGTGCCACCCACACCCACCATCAGACCTAGATATGTCTCCCATCCCTCTGGCATGACCAAGCCATCCTGTGCAAAGGGGGCTCGAATCTGGGTTAGCAGAGCTCTGCTGAAAAGTGCTTTTATTCTTCAGCTAGCACCAGCAAGGCCTCATTTCCAGCTGGCAGAAATTATCCAGGATGAAGCTAGTTTCTGTATTGTCGTTATCCAACAGTCCTTTCTCACCAGACATCCTGAATTTTCAAGTGGGGCAAAACATTTACTGGGGCCTGTGTGAATACACTAAATTATGGCTTACCTAACAGCACCACCTCCTTCTAGCTTTCCACCATCAGGCCAGATTTCTGTAATTTAGCAACAACACCTCATCTGAGGCTTGAAAAGCCTTCAGCTGGCTGAGCAAATAAAGAGCAGTAAGGCTGCAAACATAACCAAGCTGGGACTCAAGTCAGGAAGAAGACTGGGTAGACTTTTGCTCTCCAAAACTCAGAGGTGCACAGCAGACTTAAACAGTCTACATTTTAATTTGCTTTTCTACATCCATCCTAGCAGCAGTGGGAATTCCCTTAACTCAGGCACTCATTAGTCCGTGTCTGCTTTAGTCACACAAAACACGTCACCCCTTTAGGAAAATGGTCTGGCTGTCTTGTTCACTTGTTGTTATTGTAAGACAGATCAAATAATCTCAGCATCTCTCTCAGAGTCCCAAATCTACAGAGCACAATGAACAGAGCTGGGCTCTGAGAAGTGTGAAATAGTTTAGTGTAATCCAAACTTGGCCTTGTTTCCCTTTCCCCTGTGCAATGGGGTCTGAGGTTCACTTTCTTTCTGGGTTTCACTTGGTTTTTCACTGTATGCTCCTACATTGAAACACCAGCAGCAGCTCAGGATTGGGAACACACTTCAGAACACGTTCCAATCCTTATTTTGGTGCTCACATGCTGTACTTAGGTGCAGTGTGGTACTGCCATGAGGACCAGCAGGGCTGCAGCTGTGGGGCAGACCACACAGCAGCCCAAGCTGCATTTCCAGCCTGACAAACAAACCCTGGGTGCAGCTACATCCCACCCCAGGGACTGGAGCCCCAACACTTGCAGCTCCTCCATGTGACTCAAACCCCTCTCCCATTGTGTTCAGAGGAGAATCAAGGATGTTCAGACAGGAAAGTGAGTTAAGTACCTTGGTTTCTCCATGTGACAAAAGTCCCTCTCTCTGTCTGTGTGCAGAACTCCTTTTTACCCATTGATTTTTAAATAACATTTCCCAACCTGGATGCACAGAGTGGCTCCCAGTAAATCTTCCTGCTGATGCCTTCCTGAGGCAGCCAACAGCCTGAACAAGCAGCACTACCAGGGGCTGTGACCTTCCCCATCCATCTTAATTAGGTATTAACTTCAAAAGGCTTTTTGCTACACAGCTCCTGCCAGCATCAAACAAAAAAGACAAACACCAGCCTCGAATCGTCAAAAATGTAATTACAGGGTCTGTTGGAGAGGTGGCTCTGCCTGCTTCTCTGGTTTTCACTCCAGAAATTTATAGCAGGGAAACAGCACTTTAGCAATACTTAGAAGAGCCCTACAATGAGAAAATACACCAAGAGATACTTGCACAAAGTATAGCTTTATCTATCTCAACAGCCCTACCAGAAGCACTCACGTGGCTTATTTAGTGCTCTCCCACCTAGATTTCATGATGTTTTCTACCTGTCCCATTTTTTCAGCACAGGTATGGACAGACCTGCAGCCCAGTCTGGGGGCACCCATCAATCCATTGAATTCCACAGCCTGGGGTGAAGCAAAGGATGCAGGAGAAAACGGGTTATCAGACAAAGTCACAGGGCACTGCAGAGCACATGGCTGCATTTGCCACAGGAGTTTCTCATGCAGTCCCTGCAGCTCACACACCAGAAGTGCAAAGTGGCAGCAGATGGCAAAATGTAGTGAGGAGCTCCTGCCAAACCTATAGCTCCCAAGGCACCTTAATTCACACTTGAAGTAACTCATCTACCTTGCATCCTGCCTTAGGGAACCTGTGCTAATAAATAATTTTTAAAAAATAAGTTGAAAAAAACCCTAGCCACACTCTGCAAATATGGTTTAGCTCACCCAAAAACTGCTGTGACAATATTAAAGTCCTGCTCCTGCAGACAGACTTGAAAAACCCAATAAAACAAACCACAGAATGGTAACCCTGAAAAATCAGGGCTGGGAAGCTGCCTCCTAACACACCACACCTGATCCAGGAGCAGATCAAAGGGCAGCCATAGGGAGCCAGAGCAGAACCAACTGCTCAGGAAACATCTCAGCATTTATGGCTGGTCAGAGGCAGCATTTTGATAAGGGAATGTTTGGAGCTGGGAATAACCAGTTGAACATTGTTACTCCTGTGCTCCTTTTTGCCTTGATGGGGCATAAAAGGTGAACACACAACTCTTTTTCCAGCCCATCCAGCCCAACAGCTCACCAGGGGTTTCTGCCCAGCACTGATATTTTTCTGATGTATATTTCTGTCTGATGTTATAACTCCTGTTTCTCTTTCCAGGAGCTCCTTGGATCTGAAGAGTGATTGAAGCACCACGGACACTGGCATTGGCAGTTTTCCTGTTGTTAGGACAAAGCTAAATAACCACATTTAGCAATATTTCTCTCTTTGGATTACATCTGCATCCCTCCACCTTTCACCCAGAGAATCCCAAGCATTCCTACAGCAGTGCTGAATAAAACAATTGTTTTCTGACAGAGTTGAGGCAGCACCATGTGCTGAACACTGACATTCATGCTCACAACTGAGAAATTGCTCTGCTCCACAAAGAAGCATTCAGGACTAAAACTTCCAAATTAAACATAGCCCTGCTTTAAATCTATTCATTTTTTCCATGCTAATACATTGACCAAAGTTGTTCATATTACATGAAGCAGAGATTACAGTGTGAGTCACAAGAAACCCTCATTTTTCTTTCACCTGATGACTTCAGGAAGCAAGCTTATGTCACATGAACAGCAATAAAAACATCAGAACCAGGCAATTCATCATTGCAGAAAAGTGTTAAATAATAAGCTTCCCCCATACGTGTTTTCTCCTCTTTTAATTTTAAAAAAATTCTTGCTACTTTGAGTTATTTTGAAGTTGTGTCTGTTTATTCCTCTGCCAAGTTGTTGAAATACTTTTAGCAGACAACAAAAGGAAACAAATTATTTCACAGAACACAGAATAAGAACATTTACTGTTGTAGTGAGAGCCAAATCAACTGGTCCTATAATAAATCTTTAATCCCCTGAAGATGTTCTCTTACAACAGCAGCACACTGGAGCAAGGAAGCAACAGAGCTGGAGTCACTCAGCTGACAGTGCAGCAGAAGAACCATCCGTGTCTGACACAATGACTGCAACTCCTGGCTCCAAACGGGCAGGCACAAAATAAATGGGGTTGGAGTGGCAGGAACATCACCTGCAGCCATCAGGTGCCACAAGGTTAAGAGCACTCACTGCCCAAGGCTCCTGTGGAGCAGCATTAAGGGGATCACAGGCACTCCAAAGCCTGAGGTGGGGAAGGGCAGCATTCAAGGGCTGCTCAGTGCACTCTGTGTTCTGCTCTGAGGAAGTGGCCCCCAGCACAGAGAGCACAGCCACCATCCACAAAGTTATTTAAACCTTCCCTTCTCCCCTCAGAGGCAAAAGAGTCCTCCCGTGTGAGCTCTTGCTCCTCTCAGGGCTCTGACCACCAGATAAAAATATTCTCCGTTTCTCCCTCGTCCTGCAGTGCCCTTCAGGAGCCAAGCACTGCTTCACCCCTCCCCTGGGGCTCCCTGCAGACAAACCCCAAGAGCCTCACCCTGTGGCACCCGGAGCTGCCAGCCCTCCCTCCTGTGACAGTGTTTGAGGGTCCCAGGACAAGGGAAGAGATGAGAATCTTGCCTCCATGATTCAGAAGGCTGATTTATTCTATTATATTAAAAATGCCACGCTAAAACTATACTAAAATAATGGAGAGAAAGGATACATCAGAAAGCTAGAAAGGAATGATAACAAAAACCTGGGACTGCTCAGAGCCTCAACACAGCACCATGATTGGTCATCAAGTAAAAACAATTCGCATGAGACCAATCAAAGATGCACCTGTTGGTAAACCATCTCCAGACCACATTCCACTGCCATCAGATAGGTATTGTTTCCATTTCTTTTCTGAGGCTTCTCAGCTTTTCAGGAGAAAAAATCCTGGCAAAAGGATTTTCATAAAATATGACAGGGACACCCTCCCTCCCTGTGTGTCGCTGCCCAGCCTCTCTTGGGGTCTGCAGATTCCAAAAAGGCTCTTGGTGTGTCAGGAGAGGTTGTATGTCCATGTCCCTGGGGAAGAAAATTTTGCCACACTGAGTTTAAAATACTTGTAGCCCTCAGCATTGTCCAGAGAATCACAGAACCATGGGATGGTGTGGCTTGGAAGAGACCTTAAAGCCCATCCCATCCCACTCCCTGCCATGGCAGGGACACCTCCCACTGTCCCAGGCTGCTCCAAGCCCTGTCCAACCTGGCTTTGGATGCTTCCAGGGATCCAGGGGCAGCCACAGCTTCTCTGGGCACCCTGTGCCAGGGTCTGCCCACCCTCACAGGGAGCAATTCCCCTTCTGTATATCCAATCTAAATTTCCCCTCAGTCAGGCTGAACAGGGCTTCGGTTTCAGTTTGACTTCTTCAGGTTTTGTGGAATTCTTTCAAGTTGCCAAATTCAATTTAATAAACTGCAAGGCATTCATACCATTCATCTGGCTGGTCAGCAGCTCTTATCAAAATTCTGATCTCCAGCGATGACAGTAACCAGCTTCACAGCTAAAATAAAAGTACAAGGGGTCTGCTGGGGACAAGTTGCGTCTTTTTTAGGAGATTTTTTTGTTTGAGGGGGAGGGATTTTTTTGTTGTTGTTGGTTTGAGGAGTTTTTTTGTTAAGAGGAAAGAAAATAAATTCACAGCCATTAATATCTGGGACACTGAGTTAAATTTGCTTGAAATATGTCAGCCTCACCTGTTAGGGGTGGGATGAACAAAGTGTTAGGTTACCTTATTTGTTGAACAGGAAGATTTTTGTTTGTTTTAAAGACCTTCAGAAACACAAGTGCTATTTACTGAGGTCTTGCAGCCAAACTGTCACAAGGGCTTTTAGTGCCAGGCTGAGCAGGATGTGCAAAGAAAAAAGCCCAGTGTGATCTAATCACTAAGAGCCTGGAAAAGATGGTTTTCAGTCTGCACCAAACACTACTTGATTTTATTTGACCATTTTCCACAAACCAAATCAATATCTCAGAGCAGAGAAAGCAATCAATGCACAAAACTTTTTCAGTCATTGTGCTGAAGGAAGGGAATGCTCAGGAAAAAGCCTTCTCCATATCAGAGCAAGTGCTGGAGCACACAGCAAGGGCAACGCCACGTGTGGAGGGTTGGTGCCCTTCCCAAATAAAACAAAACTTCTCAGTACAACCCTCTTTCAAGGGATGGGTGAGAGAAAAACCTCAATGACACCTCCTTCAAGTTATTTGTGGGAACTCTGTACCATGTTAAAAATATAGAGACATGCTAGGTTGGTTGTGTTCTTTGGTCAGGCCCCTCCTCCTCTCAAACTTCCTCTCATTTATTTAATTTCACAGGCCATTTGATTCTTCCATTTTCATTTTTGTGTTTGTTTTCTTTTAATTAAAAAAAAGAGCTTTTGTTTTTTCACGCATTTCAGGCTTTTTAAGAAATGAAGTTGTTGAAGCTGTTCTTTGTTATCTGTGCAATTTCTGATAGATGAATAAAAAGCTTTCCAGATGAGTATTACTGGCATACAAATTAAAACAAAACAAAAAAGTGTTTATTGTGAGAGCTAGGAGACACCCTGTTCCTCTGTGGGGGCTGACCTTGATGGATATGCAGAAAGTTGATTGTTTGCCAATAAATTTTACTTTCTGTGAGAAAAAGGAAGCTGCTTCACCTGAGATCTTGGTTGGCATCATTTTGATGCTGACAAAGAACTGCCCCAACAGTTCCAGGGACCTTAAAAACTTCGGATTTTGGGCAAACCCTCTTTGTTCAACACGAGGCACCACCCAGCAGGCAGTGGGTGCTGAACATGTTGAACATGGAGTGGAAATCTGCAATAACAGCACAGCTGTGCCTGACAAACCTGTAGGACACTGGCACTCCGGGTAACGCATCCACTACCCATCATTTTCTTACCAAACACATCCTTCCCCATCTCAAACATCTCACAGCTGGCTCCAGGAGGAAAAGAGCAGTAAAACCACACTTTGAAGCACTTATTCCAACACTGACAAGTGTTCAGGTTCATTTTCTTCAGTATGGAAAGCCTGTCAATCCTCACTACCAAAATGTGTCTTTCAACAAATTCTGCTCATCCCAGAAAAGCCCTGGGATAAGACACCTTATTTATAGCATTTAACCTTCATTGTCCCTGTCCTGCTGTTCACATGGGAGGTGCTCACCTGACCACCAATCCTTCCTCCAGCCACACAGACACTAATGCACAGCACAAGCAGCAAGTCATGTCTGTAGAGAGCAGAGGAACCACCTCGAATGAAGAATTCATTTGTAGTTTTACCATCCCTGCATGCCAGATCACATCTGTCAATCATCCATGCTGATTCATTCAGCAAACTCTTCTGCTAAGACACTCTGTCCTCAATTTCAGACATCCTTAACTCAGCATTCTCTGCAGATATGGAATAGTTCTCCTTTCTAGGATTTTACCTTGAAACCCCCCATGGATCTGTATCTTAGCCATGAAGAGGTTGCTAAACACAGCAAACTTCCTTTATAAATACCTGGCTGGAAGTCAAGGGTTCCTAAAGCCCTGGCATTTGGCTACAACCTGTTTGTAAAGTTTTCCCCAACAGTAGTTTTAGTTCCTTGTAACCAGACTTTGTCTTTGGCCCAGGACCATCAGACTCAGCAATTTGTTTCTTTTGTCATTGCTAAATCCTCTCCACAGGGACCAGCTGTGGCTTATCCTCTGCTGGCACACGCAGCCCTACACTCACCAGGGTGTTTAGCTCTGCTCTGCAGCCCTGGAAAGTGCATTACCTCATCTCAACAAGGGAAGCCCCCATAGCAACACTTGATAACTCCCCCTTCACAGGACTCCACCTTCTTCCAAGGCAAACTGCCTTGTTTTCTTTTCACTTGCAGCTTATTTGCATTAATTTGAAAATGCAAAGTTTTGGCCTTTACAAGTGTCCAATTTGGAGGTATTTATAGCACTGGGCCACTTACAGCTTCACAGGTTGGTGGGAAATGATCACTAAAATCTTATGACACTGCAAACTCCCCTTAGGAACTCAAGCACCTTTTAAGGGGCACTTTTAGCTTATTAAATTCTCTGTCTATTCATAAACCTTGCTCAAGATTTTTTTTTTTTCTTGCCTCTGCTGCTATGAAATTCAGCAGTTCTTGTGGCACAAAGTAGCTTTCTGCCAGCAATCACCTCTGAATTTTCATTATTAATGCCACAGATGGGTCTATCCTGCAGCTCCCCCCATAATGAGATTTGTGCTGCTACTCTTTAAATAAACTCCCCTGCACACAGAGCCTCAGTCTCCCCTTGCCTGCTCACCTGAAACCAAACTTGAAACATCCCCCAGTGCAGCCTGTCAGTCAGGCACTGCTCTCAAGATCCTTCACAGGTCTGCACTTTCATCTCCTGATGTCTGGGGTTGCTGCACTTCTGAAGAGGGAACAACTTTTATTGCCAGACATACTGAGGAAAAGCTCGTTTCTGTTTGTCATTATTTCCTTCTCCAGCAACCTGAGACTCAAGCAGCAGGTGATTATCCACTCCTGGTAACCAACCCACACTGAGATCAGGATTTTCCCATGGCTGACTTTTCTTCAGTACCAGCAGCTTCATTGGCTATTGATCATATCACAAATGTATAAAATACCATAACCCCATTTCTCCTCTGTCACTGCCATATTTTCTGAAAAATCTCTTTGTACCGGACTTCTCTCCTGGGAAGCTGAGAAGCCTCAGAGAAAAAGGAAAACAATTCTCATCTCATTTGCTTCTCCTGTATTGTGCTCAATGTGGAATGTGTTTGGGGATTGTTTCATTGCATTCTGCTGGGAGTTGTTTTCACTCTTTGGCCACTCAGGGCCAAGCTGTGTCAGGGCTCTGGAGAGAGTCACGAGTTTTCATTATTGTCTTTATAGCATTCAGTAAGTATCCTTTCTGCATTCTTTAGTATAGTTTAGTATAGTATTCTTTAATATAATATAGTGTCATAAAGTAATAAATTAGCCTTCTGAGAACATGGAGTCAGATTCACTCATTCCTCCCCTCGACAGGGGTCTCCGAAAATACCACACTCCTCCCTACCCTTTGCAGACCATATGGCATCACTTGATCATCCTTGTCATCCTGCTTATTCATCAGCTCTCATCCATGCAACCCTTCAATTCCCACCCAAGCCCTGGATTTGGGCTCAGAGCAGTGCTTGGAGGTGGCTGCTCTATTCCACACACCAAGCTGGCAGCACTGGCAGTGAGCTCACTCAAAGGCAGGGGCAGCGTGGCTCGTTAGCAGAGCACACACAGTTGCTGGGAGCATCTCAAAGATGAAAAGAACCATTTCAAGCATCACATCCCCTCAAAAACAAACAACAAAAAAGGCAGCACTACAGCTTGTCAGATGAAGTTGATTACAAATCAAGCACATTCACAGACCCAGGTCACAACATTTGGGTTCATTAGTAAGAAAGCATTAAGCAAGCAGTGGCATTTGCTTTTTATGGCAGCAGAGTTGAAAAACAGCTTCTGAGTTTTTTTGCTTTGGTAAAGATCCCTGATAAAAGGGGTCTATTCATGTTCTGTCTGCTTTCAAATGATACCAAAAAATGTTTTGCCTTTTCTAAATCAGATTTCAAAACCTGATTATCTCAGTTTTAGCCACAATATCAAAGCCAAGTAAATGCTTAAATAATGAACAAGAATTTACTTGGATAGCCAGCAGATGATTCTGTATTACATTCCAGCCCAGAACAGACTTCCACCTCAAAATTACTATTTTTTTTAAATCATACTTGAATCAGAGTACCAGCAAGCAGTTCATTTAAATGTAGTAATTCTGAGAATCATTTCAGCTTTGATTACCAGAAAGACAGAAATATGGAGAGAGGTGTCAGGATAGCAGCTTGAGGGCATGCAGTCTACAGAAACAAGAGAGAGTTCTCTAAGAAGACTTGCCATTATCCCTAAGAAAATACATTTCAACCTCCCTGGAGTCCTGTTCATCCTCCTCACATCTGTCTTAGAAGTCCAAGTTTAGAAGCAGTGCCACTGATAAATGAGATTTCCCCTATGCAGGTTCTCTTCCTCCCTGAGCAGTTATTTAAATCTAACAAAGGAGATGCTGCTCCCTGTGCCACCCCAAAGTTTTAGAGCTGGGGAGGGGGAGAGAAGAGATAGACAAAAGAGATGGAATTATAGAAGCTTACTGTGCTCACCCTAAACCATTGGGCTCTATTACTTCTGGTAAAAATCTCCCCATTTAAGGGGCACTTTCCACTTTGTAACCATTTACAAAGCAATTCATTGGCTCTCAAAAAACTCTCAGAGGAAAGAAGGGACAATATGAAAAGCACAGGACATTGTTTAATGAGGGAAGAAACTCAACTATTATCCTATTCCTCTTTCTTTTAAGTCTATTTCTAAGAAATTGAAAGTTTTTTGCATTTAAATTCCAATTTGCCACTCACAATGCAGCATTTACCTTTCTACTGGAATATCTTTTTCTTCTATGCTTCCAAACCCAGCTGTAACCCATGGCTGCAATGTCTCCAACCATCTCCTTACCTTATCTGAAGGACATTCTGTGGAGCTGCTGTCACTTCTTATGGAAACAGGAGGCCAATTCTCTCTACACCAAATAAAAGGGGGGATGAGGGAGAAGGGGGAAAACCAGGAGTGGGACAGCACAAGCTTGCAATGGATCAGCACAGGAGCTCCTGCTTGAGTTCACAAACTTTAAAAAGCCATAAATGAGTAACTCTATACTTATTTCTTTTTTGTGTGTGTTGGAAATTCCTTCTCCAGCACCATTCAGGAGTTGGTTCCTTCCAAGAGGGATTTCTCCATCATTTAGCTGTGTCCCTCACTTGAGAAGGAGAGGAAAAAAGGGCTTCGAGCGCAGGCACAAAGATAAAAACACATGCCCAGGACAAAAAACCTCTTTCTGCTGCAAGCTGGACTGAGACACCAAACCTCTTACCCAGGCCTTTGGGCAGCTGTCAAATTCAAACCTTCCACTGCTCTGCCAGCCTTGGAGAAGCTCAGCTTGACAACCTAGAGAGAGAAACTTTGACCAATAAATGAGACAAGACTGTCTCAAAAAACAAGAGTTGCCAGCCCAGATAAATTGCTAATGAGCAGCTGTCCTGTTAAATTTTGAAAAGCTACTTGATCCATAAAGAGATTCCTTCCAGTATGACATTTGAGGATTTCTTTCAAAATTAAACACCAGAAAATTGAAAATCACTTGTTGGCGAACACACCCAGGGATACATTTGAGGATCCATGCCTTGGTAGGGAAGGAAAGGAGATTTCTTGCCCTCCATTCCCAGCCTTGAACTGCAATTGCCTACCTGGGAACTTTACACCTTTCCTGGAAGATGCCCTTTCAGTAATCCTCAGTATAACAGAAGAGGCCCACAGGTAATTAACTCAGACTTTTCACAGCCTGGAAGCTAGACAGGTTTGTCAAAATGATTTTTATTCTTACGGTTTATTATCTTGTTGTGAAGATTTTTATGAGAAAAAGATTAAATCACCACCCTGATGTGTGCATTTCATTAAGCCTCTAATCCTTAAAGAGTCACTAACACAGCTCACCATTGAAAAGCACTAAATCATCATTCAGTCATATTGACCAAAATAATCTCCTAATTATTTCAGAGAGGAGCAGAGCACCAGAGATGTGCTGTAAATGACACCTCAAAATGCACAAAACCACAGGGATAGAAAGGTAACTTTGATTACTTTTGGTCTGTAGGACAAATGGAACGTAAGGAATGTATCTCTACTGAGCAACTGACTCAGGGTAGGTGGGATTTTAGGTGGTCCAGGATGTGGATGGGGTGTGGAACAAGTTTCAGCTGCTGCAAATCAGCCCCTGCCACCACAGAATCAAGAGAATTATAATGAGCAATGGATTCCAGGTGAGAAACACCTAGCAAATTCAACCAGCTCCTGAAGAAAACGCCCCAAAAGCACAGCAGTTTGTGGTAAAAATAAATTGCCACCCACACAGCTGATAGTGGAGCTTGAATTAGTTGGAAGTAGGTTTAGTTTTTCCTCTGGTTTTGCTGCCATAAGTGTAACTGGGAGCACATGTGAAGGGCACCATTAAGAGGTTGGACTTTATGATCCTGGATATCTTTTCCAACCTTACTGACTTCTCAGGGCTGGAACTCACTGCTGGCTTCATCCCTTTCTTCTGCTCCCCCTTCGGGTGGGCACAGAGGAGAGCTGCTGCCACCAGCAGAGCCCCAGACACACAAACATCACTTTTCTCTCTTCCTATGTCAGGTGATGGTTTCCACAGCATCCCAAAGGCTTTTCCTGCCAGGGTCATGCACTCACACTTTTCCTGAGGACACAGGAACAGGGAGCAGCTATCACAACCAATGCAAGGAGGAATCCAGTAAGGAAAGCCATGTCTGATACAGTTTGTATGCCATGTTAAATTTATCACACCCTCTGTGACTGTAGCCATAAATCTTTCAAGAAGAGCTTGCTTCTAAAGCTTGATTTTGAGTATAATATTTGCAATTTAAACACCCAACGGACCAATAATAATTCACTGTCAACCTTTATAAACCCTTTTGAATAACTTGCATTCTCATTACTAGAAAGATCATTAGAAATGAAGAAAAAAACAGCAAGCAGGCTTAGAAGGAAGAAGAAATCCCTCAAGTCAAAACATGAGTACAAAGGATAATTTCGATATTTTTGTATTTTTTTAACCAACTCTCTGTTTTATCATGGCTAACAAGGCTCAGAATCACCTTCCCAACAAAATAGACATGCTAGGATTTGTGGTGAGGCCCAGCTTTCAGGCAGATGCACCCAGATCCCCTGAGAGATGTGAAGTTTAAAAGAAAAACAACACTTTTTCTTTGAGCAAACACTACTACGTAGACTTTTACATATGTAGAAGAGAGGAAACAAAGACAGCAAAACTAAGAGGATTTTGAAAGAGGCCTCTTTCCTACCCCCCTTTCCCCCAAGGTCTTTGCAGGTTTGCTTTTATCAGAGAATCTCAGAATGGTTTGGGTGGGACCTTCAAGATCAGCCAGTTCCAACCCCCCTCCATGAGAAATCCAGGCTAAGAAGTTTCTGTGTTGCTGCCAACCCTACACAGTCCCCACATCTCCTGGAAAAGCCCTTTTTGAGCCTCATGTCAGCACATTCCCCAGCAGCCACACTCCCCAGCCCACCCTGTGCAGAACACACCTCCCTTTGTCCAAGGGGCTCCCTCTGCCCCAGGAGAGCCCCCAGGAACAAACCCCAACCCCAGCCAACACCACCAACCAGACAGGCAGGGAAGCACCCCCTGCCCCAGCAGCTTCAAACCCCCCAAATCCCCCAGAAAGTGGCAGGATTTGTTTGGGGAGGTAGACAAAAAGACTTCACTTAAGAACAAGAACTCTGTGATGATCAAAAGGTGCTATTTTTAAATATATTTCTTACCTTGTTCTCTGTGCTTTAGACCCCACTGGACTCTGCTGCAGGCTGGATTTTCTCTTTAATTAACCAAGCTGACCTAGAGTAACTTAAATTATGCTTAATTTCCTTCCAGCACTCTTTTCTTTTGATAAAATTCAGAGTGTAGAAGGGCAAATACCACCAGGTACATGCCCACAAGCCTGCACCAGAGGTGGGAGGGCTACACAGGATCAGGAATCCTCACAGCTTCAAGGCAAACCTGCCTACACCTCTCCCTTGGAGCAGGGCACCACAAAAAACTAAACCAACTTTTGAGCTGAAAGAATCAGGTTTCAGCAGCATAGAACCCAGACTAATTAACATTTCTACAACAGAAAAAGCACAAAATAACAAACTAAACCCAGAATATTAAAAAAAATTTAGTAATTTTCTCACAAGCTTCTCCTGCTCAGCCAGATGAATCCTCCTCCCAAGACACCCAAAACAAAATCCACACAGTCCCTGCCCCTCCCTGGGAATTTCTTGTTTTCATAATCACAAACACCTGGCTCCCTGCTCTCACCTGAATTCAATTCCCCCTCTGCACCCTGCAAACTCCCTGCCGCAGCCCTGCCCAGCTGGTCCCTATAATCCCTCTCAAAAACACAAGCAAGATAGCAAGAGAATTGGTGGGGTTTTGGTTTTGTTTTTTTTTTTCCCACCAATCAGAAAAACTTAGAAAAAAGCTTAAAATAAATTTTAAAAAAAAGCCTAATTTGTCTTTTATATAATCCAATATTGTTTCTAACCACAACTGAAAGCTTCTGAGTTTCTCTGCTGTGACTGGGAGCAATTAGGAGATTAACTGTAAACCACAAGAGAGATGTGCCATGACATTGCTGCAACCAGCCCTCCCTCAAACTGCTTTGGTTAACTGAGATTTCTGACAGTAAACATCCCAAATGCTGTGGGATAATGGACATCCTGTGAAAGGGTTGCATCCTGAAACATCATCTCACTCTAAAGGCCTCTGTGCCTAATTAACATCTCACCAGGCTTTTCTACACAACCACATTAATTGGGACATAAACGGGTAAGAGAGGCCATTGCTTCTGTCTACAAAGCTTTGCCCTCACTCACAGATTGTCCCTTTTTATTCACACAGACCTCTCAGAAGGCAGCAAACCTGTGAGGTTTCCTCCTCCTTTCTCTGCTCTGGAGACTGACAAACCAGGTGTTTCCCAGTCCTCAGATGCCTCTTGGTTCATGGCACTCTGGGGATTTCCTGACTGTGCTTTTAATTGTATTTTGAACACAGTGGACAAACACATGATCATTTACTAACATAACACAACATTTTATTTAATAATCATATTTCATAAATATAAGATAATGTTCTATTTTCCAGTAGTATTTTATTTTAGTAATACTTTATTTTATAGTCATGTTTTATTTTATTCATATTTTATTTCATATTCATATTTTATCATATTTTTGACCCTGCTGCCAGAATGCCCACACTTTGCCATCTAAATTTACTCCTTGAAGCCTTGCCTCCTGGGAGCAGGATACTGCAAATTCAGGGTCACTCCCCACTTCCAGGCCCTGGGAGTCTCCAGAGGACAGGGTGAGGTGGAGGTTCTGCAAGCAGCTGGTCCAGATCTGCTCATTCTGCACTAAAACTCTCTCACTCCAGCACCTCCCTGCAGGCTGAGCAGGCTAAAAGCCTGGTCACCATGCTTCATTTAGCTTGCTAGGAGCTCTTCTGGAAAATGTGAGTGATTAGAGGCTCGTGTGGGGTGTGATTTATTCTCCTCATGCCAGCCACAAAGGGAGCACAAAATGCCAGCTGACACAACTGTGGCACTGAAATGATTGAGTTTGCAGTGGGATACTTTCATGCAGCAGCTTTTCATATTCTGCAGATATATTAAAAAAGGTCAGTCAAAATATCTATTATTATTTCAAAGGCATTTCTCCCCTGGTTTTGGGTGGGTTCTCAGAAATTCAGGTTTGCCTAAAAGATAGCAAGAATGTCACTTGTTCTTTGTCTCCATATCACGCCTGGAGAGGAGAAGGTTGTGTGGAGGCCTCAGAGCAGCCTTGCAAGGAGGCTGGAGAGGGACCCTGCTTTAGGAGCTGCTGGAACAGGAGAGGGGAATGGGTTCAAACTGAAGGAGGTGAAATTTAGGTTTGATTTACAGCAAGGGAATTCTTCCCTGTGAGGGTGCTGAGGCCCTGGCACAGGGTGCCCAGAGCAGCTGGGGCTGCCCCTGGATCCCTGGCAGTGCCCAAGGCCAGGCTGGACAGGGCTTGGAGCAGCCTGGGACAGTGGAAGGTGTCCCTGCCATGGCAGGGGGTGGGATCAGATGAGTTTTAAAGTCTCTTTCAACCCAGACAACTCTGTGGTTCTATGTACCCCACAAGACAGTGACTGGAGCATCTCTGTCTGTTCCCACTGTCTGCTCAGTGCAAGAATGTGCCAGCACAGGTTATAAACAATTAGCTTTTCACTTCTTGAATATTTCCTTATATCCTTTATTTCTTCAGGCTTGCCCAATTATGATTTCTTTATTAAATTGTTTATTATTACAAGTTCTGCCCTTGAGCCTACTGCAAGAAGTGATAAACCTCTCATTCACATCCACAAACCTTGAATCAAGGCTCTGTGTTGCAAGAATTTCTTTTCCCCTCAGCCACTGCGGGTACACCATTACTAATTTTAACTCTGGCCCACAGCACTTGTAGGTGTCATATTTTTTCCAGAACTTTTTCTATTCAGCCACCCTGACACCAACACCCAGAGCAGCTGGGGCTGCCCCTGGATCCCTGGAAGTGCCCAAGGCCAGGCTGGATGGGGCTTGGAGCAGCCTGGGACAGTGGAAGGTGTCGCTGCCCATGGCAGGGGTGGAACAAGGTCTCTTAAGGTTTTTTCCAGTGCAAATAATTCTGGGATTCTCTGGTTGCATCCACCAGTTAAGAGGCCAAGAACAGAGGTCCCCCCTCTCCTCACCTTCACGCAGCCACAGCAGCACCAGCTCTGCAATCTGGACTGGCCTAACACTGCTTGTTGCTAGCCCACGGCAAGAGTGGAAGCAGGGAATCACCTCCTCCCCATGCAAAGAGGAAAAAATGTTTTCTCATTTTGCCCAGATTCAATGTGCTTTTTGCCTCTTTGTAGCAGAAAATCCGGTTTCATAAAAGTTCAAGTTTAATATCAGCTGCAGGCCTTCAGGAGCTATTAGCTGATAATTCTCTGAGCTTTTGCCTCAGACTCCCTGACCAGCAGCACTGAAATTATCAAATCACAGCAATATGATGGAAAACCTTTGCTGCAGCAATGAATTTCTCTTCGAATGGAGCTCGACACAGTTACTTACCTTCAGTATTCACACATGTATTAGAGATCCTATCAGACAAATAAAGGGCCTGAGTCTCTGTTTTTATGCTCTTACAGAATAACCAACATCAGCAGACCAACAGTCCTTAAGACTCTTAAAAAGTTTTAACATTTCTTTAAAATAAAACCCTCATAGAAAACACCTAAAGTGCAAATATTTATGTTGTGCAGCCTGTACATTGGTTTTCCAGCTGGGTGTTTGATGTAGGGATCCAGCTCTGGTTCATGCAAGGGGGTCTCCTGAACTAGAACACAAGGTAACATAATTCTCTTTTACCTTTCAGGACTGACATTACATAACGTTTTTTATTAAGATGTTTACATGAAACTAAATCCTAAGAAAAAGAAAACAAAAACCAAATGCCTCCAATGGGAAAATGAGGAAATTACTTAATTGAAATAATTCTTTATTGGCCCCAAAATTTACAGGTTAAATTTATGGAGTTTTACCAAAACAAAGGAAGAGCATCAGTGAAAAGTGGGTTAATTGTGTAGGATGAAATCAATGCAAATACCTTTCAGTCTGAAAGCTTGAACTAAATGTTACCCCAGATTTTTCCAGCTAGTCCACCTTCAGGAATTTTCCAGGCTGAAATAATGAAGTACCAAGCCTATGTTTAGACAGAGAGGAGCAAAGGTGTAAGTTAAGCACCAAAAGCAAGCACTCACTGCCTTCTATTCATCCTCCAAGATGTTAAAAATAAGTTTTCCCTTCTTAATTTTGAGACGTAATCCTTAGGAGGCTCTGAAAACTGTAAATCAAATTTCCAATATTATTTCTGCAGGCATTCAAACAGCCTCTCCTAGCTCTTGCAGGGTGTTTATTAGCAGTGGACCAGCTCCCTGTTTGAGGAGCACATGGAGAGCTGATGGATCATGTGCCAGCAGGATTGGAAAGGGGGGACTCTCTGGAGGATTGCAAGCCAGGCAAACATTGGAGTTGGGCTTCAGGAAAGAGCCCTGAAACTGGAAGGTGTGACTGAGAGCTGTGTGATTAGAAAATACAGCAAGGGGCTAATTACAGACTGGGGCTGTAAGACACACTCCAAGGCCATTTCCCAGCCTGGTCCCCCCTGAAAATGGGACTGCTGGCATGGGCAGGGCAAAATATCCTGGGCCAAGAGACTTCCTTATTGTATTTGCGGGGTGCCCCGACAAAGGCAGGAATGATGAATCTGACTCCATGTTCTCAGAAGGCTAATTTATTATTTTATTATACTATATCATATTAAGGAATACTAAACTAAACTATACTAAAGAATGCAGAAAGGATACTTACTGAGTGCTAAAAAGACAATAAAGAAAACTCGTGACTCAGCTTGGCCCTGATTGGCCAAAGAGTGAAAACAACTCCCAGCAGAATGCAATGAAACAATCACCTGTGGGTAACAATCCCCAAACACATTGCACATGAGCACAACAGAGGAGAAGCAAATGAGATAAGAATTGTTTTCCTTTTTCTCTGAGGTTTCTCAGCTTCCTAGGATAAAAATCCTGGGCAAAGGGATTTTTCCAGAAAATATGAATATGACACTTCCTGTAGCCATTCTGGTCTCCTTGTGGCCACTCACAGAAAGTTCTCAGTGAGGTAAATGCTGCTTTGCCCTGACTGTTCAGTATACTTGGGGGTAGGATGTTACTATTTTTGTGCATTTTCTTGTGCTTCCCAAACAGATTTTGCACACTGAACAGATTCCTGAGTAGATTTTTACTGCAATGCCAAGTCTTTGCTGAAGTAAAGCCCCTCACTGAAGTGTTGTACTGAGCAAGAGATTCACTCACACAGGAAATCCTGCATTTTCAGCATGGAAGAGACTCTGTGTTAAACATCCTGCTCAGAATGCAATTTTCTGAAATATATTTTATTATAGAATGTCCTGCTTTGCAGTAGCATCAGTAAATAAATATGTCTATGATACATGTGGGTTTGTTTGGGATTTTTTTATGGGGAGGAGGGAAGTTCCTGGGGCTGAACAAAGGAGAAGCTGAGAAAAGGAAAGCCAAGACTGAATCCTATTTTTCTTCTATCAGCTCTCTTGTCTGGGTGCCTTTTTAGCCAGGATGGCACAGGGAGTGGAGCCTGAGCAGGGAGGGATTCCCAAACCAGAGACCCCTGCAGCATCATCCCTCTGGAACGGCTGGCTGTGGATTGGGGCAGTTAAGGCTATTTCAAGCCTATAATCTTAGCATCCAAGACTGGTTTGGGTGGGAAAGGATCTTAAAGTTCATCTCATTCCACCCCGTGAGCAGGGAACCTTCCACTGGACCAGGTTGCCCCAAGCCGTGTCCAGCCTGGCCTGGAACAGAGGATGTCAAGATTCAGGTTTCATGATGGAGGCACCTCCTTCAGCACAAAACCTGACTTTACAAGATCAGTTCATTTTAAAAAGTGGAAAAACACCCAGTCCTGGAGGTAGATGTTGGGACTGAGGAGCTCTGTCTGCTTTTTCCAGAGCTACTCACCAGCCCTTGGTGTCGTGCCAGCGGTGGCATCCCTTCTGCACGAGCACATCCCCAACTCCAAATGAGGTAAATCTTTAAATTAGAATGAGGAGGGCCCAAAACCTCCCCTTGGCAAGTGTGAAGTAGATCAGCTTGATGAGGGGAGGAGGAAGATGTTTGCTGGGTCTTCCATCTTTTCCACACACTTACAGAGACATCACTCTCAAATTAAAACTGCACCTGTGTTGTGCTGGTTTTTTCCTCTTCCTGAAATTCACGCTGTCTCTGGACTGACTATTGGGATATATCTGGATATATTATGGAGCATAAGAGCTATGAGGAGCAGTTGAGGGAATTGGGGTTGTTTACCCTGGAGAAAAGGAGGCTCAGGGGGTCCTTATCACCCTCTACAATCACCTGAAGGGAGGTTGGAGCCAGATGGGGGAATCTGTCTTCTCTCCCAAGTGATAGGACAAGAGGAAACAGCCTCAAGTTGCATCAGGTAAGACTCAAGCTCGGTATTAAGAACAATTTCTTCACTGAAAAAGTGGTGAAATTTTGGAACAAGCTGCCCAGGGAAGTGGTGGAGTCACAGTCCCCAGAACTGTTCAAAAAACAAGCAGATGTGCACTTCACAATATGGTTCAGTGAACACTGTAGAACTTAGGCAAAGTTTGGATGTGATGGTCTTGGATGGCCAAAGCTGGGATGTGATTGATCTTTCCCAATGGTAATTACTCCATGAACTATATAGCTGTCTACACAGGTAAACAGAAACCCCTTCCTGCAGCACAAACATGGGAATAACATGCATTCATTTTGGAATGTATATAGTATGTAGACATAGATGTGACTGATTACAACAACAAAACCAAAAAAATAAATCAAACTTAGTCACAAATTATAACAACAGTGTTGCCAACCACCAGTATTTAAAAGTCAGCCCTCACAAAAACATGAGGTATTATCTTTCAGAAAAATAATACGTGTTCAGTTATTTATCTTCTGCTTTTCTGAGTCGTTGAAATGAATTTAAATCATCTTTTCAAGGCTTTGTTCTTAACCATGAAG
Source organism: Motacilla alba alba (assembly GCF_015832195.1). Taxonomy (NCBI): domain Eukaryota; kingdom Metazoa; phylum Chordata; class Aves; order Passeriformes; family Motacillidae; genus Motacilla; species Motacilla alba. The sequence goes on along the minus strand of NC_052035.1, from coordinate 3,710,533 downwards.
TAGAAACTTACTTTTAGGGGGCAAAAAAAAAGCTGAATTTCTTGTGCTGGCAGAACTCCAGGAACCAGGACTTTAAGGGAAAAAGCCCAAACAAATATAATGTGTGAACCGTATTAAAACTGCAAGAGTTGGCAACACTTTGACATAATAGAGTATTTTTATGCCAAAACAACTGTGTGTGACAGGGATAAACTTGGCCACCATCACATTCCACTTCTCACATTTAACTCTTTGCTGCAGCCCCAGCTCAGAGCAGCTCTTTGTAGATGTGTTTTCTAAAGCAGGAGCTGCTGGAGTGCTCAGGGTCAAAGTCTGCCCTTGAGCAATGTCTGCAGAGTCGTATTTACAGATTGTACTAACGAGATATCAAAGCTCCAACACCAGAGATAGCGGAAAGTAATATGAAAAAAAAGTCTCTTGCTAAAAGAAAACTGATGTAGAAGGGCAGAGGGAAAATTCATTAGCTGGTAGTGAAAAGAATAATGGGCTTTAGAGTAGATTCTTTAGGTTCCTTCCAACACCAGCTGCTTTAGTAAATGGAATTTGCAATATTTAGGAAAGAGTAATTCCAGTGGGAACTGTTTCCCAGTTTCCAAATCTGCACATCAGTAGCTGCACGTGGCTGCCCCCAGGTGCATTCCCTGCCTCCTTCCAGGAGATGGGATTTGATCTCACCAGAGTCCCTGGAGTTTAATTAAAATGCTGAATTCCTGCTCCTGCCTCAGCTGGCTAAAAGCAGGTTGTGTGTGTGGGGTGAGGATCACACTCCTTGAGAAGAGCTTAGAAATGATGGACAGGAATGTGCCCACTCCACGTTGTTTTCTTTACTCACACCCCCCTTGTCACTTGCTGAGGCATCCCTGACCATCAAAAGGCAAAATAGGATCCCTCTTCTTCCCCATAACTTCTTTTCCTTTCTCCACTCTTGTTCCTGGCATCTCTCCCAAAGCTAGGACTGGTACCTGCTGAGGGGTTTATTTGGAGTCTCTGTTCTTGGAGGTGATAGCAAAGCTCTGTTTTCCCTCTGAACGTTCCCATCCTGATGGCATCCCAATGATAGAGCGTCTTCAATGAGCTGAGGCTCAAAGCAGAGAGCAAATAAAAGCCTGAAAACATGGTGTAAAAATTAACTTTTTAAAAAAATCAGTCCTGGGTTGTCTGGGTTTTATAACTTCTAAAGGGTGTGAGGTTGATAATTCTGTATCATGGGTTTGTTGGGTTTTGTTGGTTTTTTTTTTTGCAGAGACAGAAGAGCTGGCAAGTAAAAAACTTTTAGCAGCCTCCACAAAGCACCAGCTAAGCTTTTCTTTCCCCCTTTGAAATAAACTAATGCAGTGAAACAAAGGCAAAAAAAACCCTATTTGGTCAAATAATTCCCTTGGCTGCAGCATAATCTTTTTTTTAAGGAAAATCCAATGCTGCAAATAACTGAAATTTTATCAGGAGACTAAAGAAAACAAGCTCACTTTCTTCCCTGAAAGAAAATGAGCTAAAATATCATTGACAGATGGCAATCTGAGACTGGAATGCTTTATTACAAGCTGATGACACCATTTTCTCTGTCATATTTACAAGTGTAAAAGGCAGGCACCTTTTACACAGCCGAGTGGAAAGAACCTGTTTAGCCGAGTGCTGCTCCTTGGTTCATTCCCCATCTCAGGAAAGAGAAAAATACTCACTGTAATGCCACAATAAATCTGGTATTTATGAAAATGAGCCTGAGAGCCTTAGCCAGGCCAGGCACAGCTTCTCCCAAGGAAATTTAATCTTCCTGCACGTCTCTCTCCATCAGAGCTCTGTCCCTGCTCCGAGACACAGCAGCCAGCAGAGCCCTGCAGCCCCTTTCCCAGCACAGCCTGCATGGCTCTGCTGCCTCATTTGGAGCTAAAAGTATCTTCTGAGAGACAAATAAACTGCTTTTTAATAGAGACCTGAGCAGCCTTTGAAGGTGGGAACCACAGTGACCCGTGGCACTTGAGTGGCTACAGAAATTTTCATTCAAATATGCATTTCTTTCCTTGTCTCATTTCAGCTCCTGGGTGGCTGCACAACAGATTGAAGAGCAAGGAGAATGACAGGGAGAAGAGGAGTTTCAAGAGTTTTCAGGAGTTTTCAGTTCTCCTGTTTTCAGGAGAGGTGCTTAAGCAAACAAGTTCCTGTGATCCTTCTGTCCAGCAGTGATCCCCTCCCTACACCCAACCTTCCAAGCCCTTCACCATCTCGCCCAGTGTGACAAGCTCCCATTAGTTCCTAAATCGTACATTAAAACAGGCAGTCAGGGTGAGGAAATGCATCCCCCCAGCAGCTCAGCTGAGGCTGAAGCACCCGCAGTTCAGTTCCTGTCAGGCACCAGGGGATCCTCAGCAGGAGAGCCTGAGCCTGCCCCTCCTGAGCCACCAGGGCTGGTAGGAGCTCAGGCTACCCTCACTGCCCTGCCACCAAACCACAGAGGGACTGAGGAAGAGGCTCCAGGGACACTGAAACATTTGTGGTAGTGCTTAGGCACCAAGAAAACTCCACTTTGCTTTTCCACTTCAAAAAGAGGAAATGTTTTCAAATATGGTGGTAAAATGATCCGGCTGTGAACAAAAGCATGGGTACATTAGTTTATGTCTTGTGCAGATATCACGGAGTCATAGAAGTGCAGAATGGTTTGGAGATCACCCAGTTCCGAGCCATGTCCACTAGACCAGGTCCAACCTGGTCTTGGACACTTGCAGGGATCCAGGGGCAGCCCCAGCTTCTCTGGGCACCCTGTGCCAGGGCCTGCCCACCCTCACAGGGAAGAATTTCTTTCTAATTTCTAATCTGAATCAGCACTCCTGGAATTATTCAACTCTAATTCCACAGGAGTTGCTGCAGAAAATTTAAACTACTTTGCTGGAAAAGGTATGGTTGAGCTAGCAGGCACAGCTTTACAGGCAACCAGTGAAGTCTTGAAGTCTCAATTAAATCAGTGAAAAAACTCCTGGCTCTGTGGGATATTTCCTCCCTGGGTTTTTTAGCATCCTCATGTACAGCCATCCTTGGGGTGCCTCACACTGCCAGCTGCACCGAGCAACTTTATGCAGAAAATGTTCCCAGCAGGAGATAATGGCAAGCAATTGAGGGCAAAAATAGGGTGGGATATATGGGGAATAAGAGTTGCAGCCCTTAACTGACCAGACAGAGAAGGCTGGGAGGAAAGAGGGCAAGTCATTAAATCCAAATCTTGGCTGATAGAAGAAGATAGCTGTATCTTTTCTTGCAGGAAGGAAATAAGTCAGTAAAACACATTTTCAGCACTGCTGCTGTGCACCATTATTGCAATTATTTAGCAAAGAGATGGTTGAGTGTATAAATACAGGACTGACTTTGATAATGGTTCTTTTAATTTGCATAGGTTCGACAGCTCAGTAAGGGCTGTGGGCACAATTATCCTCAAATGATAGATTCTCTTTTATGAAACCATATAGGGGATTTCTTCTGCTTTCTTTCTAAGGATAATAGAAAATAGCAAAAGCTTGACATCATAATAGAGTTCAAGTGCCTTAGCAGTATATCTGCTCTCAAAGAATGCTGAAAAAGCTGCACTAATGCACTTTCCTGTGTGCATGGCTCAGGCAGGCCCGTTTGGAGCCTTTGCAAATAAACAGACTGTTGCCTCTCTTGTCCATCAACTGAGGCAGCTCTCGGGATGATTTAATGCCATGGATTCCAAGCCAATCAGCTGCTATTGCCTAATTATACAAGCAAAACAAACCCAGACTGTTTAAGGTAGAAGGGGGAGGCGAGAGGGGGAGCTGCCATAAAACACTGAGGGAGAGCTGTCTCCTCTTTTCAAACATGTAAAACCAAAGAGTTGTTTTCCCCTTAAACAGGAATACTGCAGCCATGATTGCACAGACCTATTTACTTTTCTTTTCATAATGTGCCAGCCTGCATGCAATAAAGCTGTCAGGCACAGCTCAAGAGCAATAAATATGGGGAAAACTGTTATTTAACAGGCCAAGAATCATCTGTACAGTGTCACTGTGCATTCAGAGCAGTGCTTGTGTAAAAAGTCATTTTGCAAAATGACAATTTGTGTCGCATCTATTTCCATCTCTCCTCCCGTTCCCTTTCCCTCGTTTTTCTCAGCAGGAGAAGGGAGATTTCTGCATCCCTGCCCTGCTGCTGCTAAAGGAGCAGGTGCCAGGGCTGCCCAGTGCACCGAGACAGGGGAGGAAAGGAAAGGGCAGAAACCTGCAGGGCTCTGAAAAAAACAGGATGGGAAAATCAATCTATTTTACCAGTCTCAGAACAGACATGCAAACCTAAAGGTCCCATATATTCAGAGATAAAGGGACTAAAAGACTGGTGCACAAGAACCTGGATATGTATCTACTTCAGCTACAACTCACAGGGGTTTCAGACTGAAAGAGAGAGAAAAAGTTTAAAATCTTGGACTTTTGTATCCCACCACAGCCCACATGCTTAAGCACTTATCACTTCTTCAGGCCAGTAAAAGCATAGATTTCTTTCTTTAAGAAATACAAGCTTTTGCAGACCCAGGGATAAAAATCTCATCAAGCCCATCTAAAGCATCACCTCAATATATGATTCTTATTTGAACCAGCTTCTCTGAAGACACAGTTCCCTTTTCCAAGGTATTCCTGTCACAACCCGCAGGCAAAATTGTTCCAAACAATTCTGATGTAATGATTTGCCTTCAGAGACCAGAGCCCCAGCAGATTCGTGGTGAAGACTCCCAGAGGTGCCAGTGACCCAACAAAGATCACTCTGAGCCAAAACACCCCAAGGAAGACGAATGGTCACCAGAAATACATGCAAAAGTAATGAATTAGGGACTTAATTCAGTGTCAAGTCATGTGAATGTGGTTTGCTGAAAGGAATAGGAATAAAATAATCACAGAGCTTCGATCTTCTGTCATGCTCCCTTTATCAAGGTGTGATTTGCTCTTTTGAGCATCCACAGAAATTTAAAGCCCAGCGTCGCATCTGGCCAACCCCCTTTCATGAAAAGAAATGGATTCCTGAAAAAATCCCACTGAATAATATTAAATTTATCAATGATATATGGGAGAAATAACCAGGCAATGTATAGATCTGAAAGCAACCACCAGCACTGCTTGGTTCAGGAATGATATTTATTTATGTACTGTGATTATCAAGTGATGGAATGGCTGGGTGGGTTGTGTTATATCTGCAGCCACAGACAGCCAGCTGTGTAGATGGGCTGGAGATACATGACATTTGATTCAGGACTTTCACAGCCTCTTGGCAGGCCTGTTTTGTTCTGGGAGCATCAGCAGCCCTATAAATAAGTTATTGATTTTAATTTGTGAGCAGAATATTGTTTAATCTCTGCAAATTGCCTCCTGTTCCACTGTATAAAGTCAGCAGAAGGAAATAAAAGTATCGAATATCTGCTAAATTGCACTGAGTTAAAAAATCTGCCATCAGTGACATTTTACCCTTCAAAACCAGCATTCTCCTAAACTGAGTTTCTTTTAATGGTAGCAGACAGCCCCTCCACAGAATGGCCCTAGAAAGACTGTGAGATTTCAATGAGATCTAATAAACTAAATATTTTGGGCTCAACTTTGGCTCATCTTGGGACACTCTGTGGGGTGTGGGGCAGCAGACAGGCTCACCATAACTCTGAGGGTCCCCGCAGTGGGAGGGGGGTTTCTGGAGGAGGCAGAATGGTTCTGCCCAAAGGAAACTGTTAGGCCAAAGGTTCTCTCTCCCTGATAGGACTTCTTTTCCTCCCCTGGTGCTGCACATTAAATCACTAAAATACTACGTCTCAAGTCACCAATCGTTTGCCAGCCTTAGAGCATCACAGTCCAGAAAATGTCTCCATCTCACCTCAATCCAAGCACAGAATTTGAACTCAGCCATGTTCATGCCTGAATTTGCCTCTCATTTGCAGTTTTGCCAAAAGCAGCTGGTGTTTGGAAGTGATTGCCCAGGGGAAGCTGAGGGCGTTTGTGATGGAGCTGTGGGGCTGAGGTGCCCACAGGATGGCTGTCCCTGTGGGGGTACACACACCTCTGCCCTCCTCCATGGCCTCCAAAAGCCCCTCATCATCATCTCTACTCAGCCACCAGCCCTGCTGCCTGCAGGGCACAAGGGTCACCATGGCCTGTCACCTCAACCACCACAGAGTCACACACTGGGTTGGGTTGGAAGTGACCTTAGAGACCATCTACATCCAACCTGCTGCCATGGGCACCTCCTGGATGCTCAGAGCCCCGCCCCACTACTTCATGGGTTTAAAAAAAATCTCATAAACCAGGCACTGAGCCTCCCTGTGTGGGGTTAACACACTCAGCCAGTTCATCCCAGTCATTACAAGTTTTCTTAGTAGAAACCTGAAGTTTGGTGCTGGCTTTGTGGTCTGTACCTCAATATTGTATATAGGAAATAGAATCTATCACTTTTACTCTATTGCATTCACTTATTATTGCCTTTCACTTTGAGTCAAGATGGGATTGAAAACTGATACCTGGAAATTCCCACTGGAAATTCCCCAGCCTGTTTTTTCCAACCATAGCGCCAGCTATTATGATACCACATTTTCAAGTAACCTTGCAATTCAGAAAAGTCCTGTGGAGAAAAGCATTTTCAAATTAACCTTTGAAATTATGGCTGCTCATGGCCTTTCCCCAACCTGACTCATGAAGCAAAGCCTGTCTCCCTTGAAATTCTATTAAAAATGCCAGTCAAATAAACCCATTATAGCTATAACAGCTCAAATTAATGTCAACATGTCAGGACATATGTCTAATTTCAGTTTGGAGACTTGAAGATTGGAATCCTCATTACGAGCACCATCAGCTGTTTCCAAACAGCCTTCAGGTCTGGAGAGATTCATTTGAAATGAGGAACATCAAGGCAGACCTCACAGAGCTGTTCAGATGGTGCATTAATTCCAGTCACTTGGCTAAATCTACGATTACCATCACTGTGGATTCAATCATCCCCTCCAACTTGCTGCTGGTGCAGTTTCAGAGGCTTCCCACACATCCTTCTTCTCCATGGGAGACAGCAAGGGACAACACTGCTGAGACCTTGGGGTGGGATGGATGGGAACGAGGAGCTTGGCTAAATGAAGCAGGGCACCTGCTCTGCCCTGTCAGGACCTGCACCAGCTGCTACAAATCTGTGCCCAGCTCCTGATCTGCCATGTGTGGCATTCACATTCTCTGAAACAATCCCTTTGCCCAGGATTTTTTTCCTGGGAAGCTGAGAAGCCTCAGAGAAAAAGGAAAACAATTCTCATCTCATTTGCTTCTCCTGTGCTGTGCTCATGTGCAATGTGTTTGGGGATTGTTACCCACAGGTGATTGTTTCATTGCATTCTGCTGGGAGTTGTTTTCACTCTTTGGCCACTCAGGGCCAAGCTGTGTCAGGGCTCTGGAGAGAGTCACGAGTTTTCATTATTGTCTTTTTAGTATTCTGTAAGTATCCTTTCTGCATTCTTTAGTATAGTTCAGTATAGTATTCTTTCATATAATATAGTATCATAAAGTAATAAATTAGCCTTCTGAGAACATGGAGTCAGATGCATCATTCCTGCTTTCGTCAGGAAATTTTCCAACCAATACAATAGCCCTGCTCAGCACAAAGGAACCTCTGACAAGCACTGAAATGAAACTGAAACTTGGAGTATCAAACCTCTCAGAGTGTGTGTGCTTTGGTGAAGAGCTGATCTCTATGCATATTGACTCTGGGACAGGGAGGAGGGCTGAGCTTCTATTCCAGCACTATTCAGAAACTGGTCACTATTGAAACCCTTTGCATTGGTTGCTGTATAAATGCAAGGCAGACAGACCTTTTCCCAGATTTCCTGCCATTTAGCTCTGGATGACACAAAGAAAGGGAACAAACAGGAAGGGAGATGGATGGGAGTGATGTGGGATCACAAAGCTGTGCATACCCTAAGCATATGCACGACCTGATTCTTGAGACAGCATGCTTAAAATCACTGCTTAATCTTTCCTCTTCTGTCTGTTCTGAATTGAATAGGTATTTTTGCCAATTTCTCCCTCCTGATATGCAACCTGCGAACTAGAAAAGAAAAAAAAATCACACTTGTCCCCTTATCCCATTGTATATCACTACTTTCAGGAGAATCCTTGTTTTTTTCTAGAGTTATACACATTTGTTGCTTCTCAGTACAGATTTCCAAATTTCTTACTGCTGAGCCTCTGTGTGCTCAGTTTGTTTTGTCAACTTCAAAAAACATTCTAAAAAATAATTTTAAATGACCTTTTGACACGGCTGAGACATAAGCGTGGATTCCACTGTGTGCAAAACTTCTGGGACACTGTCAAAACCAATATTTGTTGTTCTCAGCAACATTTCAGTTATTCAAGACAAACCTGAGAAATGCTGATGAGTGCAAAAATCTCAGTTGAAACTTCACTTGAAACTTCTCACAGTGAAGAAAAGCTTCTGTACAAATTCCAGAATAAAAAAACATCAAGATTCCTTCGTAACTCATACTAGAGGAAGGAATACTACACGGTGTGTTAGGAAAAAAGGGAATATCTGAGACCTTCATCTGGCCCATTAGTCATACTGGAAAGCTGCTTAGTTATGGACATGGAGTTTGCTTGGGAGTAGAATGAGAAATCATAGAATTACGGAATCGTGGAATGGTTTGGGTTGGAAGGAACCTTAAAGCTCATCTGATCCCACCCATCCAGTGCCACCCCCTGCCACGGGCAGGACACCTTCCACTGCCCCAGGGTGCTCCAAGCCCCATACAACCTGGCCTTGGGCACTTCCAGGGATAGAGCATCCACATCCTCTCTGGGCACCCTGCTCCCCAACAAAAGCAGGAAACCACCAGGAGCAGATCCGAGCACTGCAGTGTGCACACATCTGTACATATTTGTATGCAAGGATAACAATGCAAATAAAAGACAAATCTCCAATCCACTTGAGTCTAATTTTCTTTGTTGCATTTTTTGGATTATTTGGCTCAAGCTCTGCGTTCCTGGTTGTGTTGGCAATGCTTGGAGCAGACTGAGGAGATTTAATTGGGTTTTAAGGAGAAATTACCCAGAATATCTGCGTTGAAAACCATTTCCTGAAGCGGCTCCAAAGGTTTCCTAAGAGCAAGTCAAGCCATCAGAGACAATTTAGTGGGTAAGTTTCATGAGAGACGGTCAAAGTACATGATAAATGCAATTAATAAGACACTAGATTAGATTTTGACATTCAATCTTGCACAGTAGATAGAGTGGGAAGCTGTTCTGTGCCAGGAGCAAACCAACAAACAAGGGGCAGCTGTGGTGCTTTCCTTCTCTTGGCTCTGGAGTTATCTCCAGGATGAGGACAGCCCTTCCCTGGACTCACTGTCTTCTCTTGCCTCTGCCTTGCCTCAGTCAGCTCCTTTGGTTGTGGCCTGGGAGGAAACTGCAGCCCAGCCTCCTCCTGCTCTTCTCCAAGCCTTTTCCACTTTCCCAGCAACTTCTCCACAGGCAGAGGAAGCAAAACAATTTGGGGAAATGACCTGTTCTTCCCATCTACAGTCTGGACCAAGTAGTCGCCAACCAGAACCTCTCAAAAAGTTTTCCCCTTCTTCTTGAACTTTTTGCTCAAGTTCTTTATTCCTTCACAGATGCTAATAAACCTCATAGGAATAATTTCAACTGAACTTGAGCTATTATATTTACTAGCACCAGCAAATACTCCACAGGTGAAAAGTAGGCTGAAGAGGAGAAGTAGCTGGGGCAATAAAATTTACCTGGAGGTGGAAAAATGGAGCAAGTGCCTGATTTAATGTTCTATGCAAGGCAGCCAGGAGTTTTGCATGTTGATCGGGGTAAAAAGGGTTGTGCTGGATATAAACCTGAACACTTCAGCTGTGCACAGGTGTATCGTTTCCCTTCAAAATATTGCCCAGCCTTGGCAAGGGGCTGGAGGAAAGGCATCAGCAGGTTCCTCATGAGGGGAATTCACAGACTGAACTCCTTGAGCTGACTCTGACAGAATTGGTGCCTGATGGAAGAGGGTGGGCAGTTCTCAGCACAGACTAGAGGCCTTGTGTCTGCCTTCCTTTCATATCTGAAACATAAATACACTTTCCATGGTTCAGCATGAAATCCAGTCCTGCAAACAGCACTTCAAATCTGCATTCAAAAATGTGCCACCATTGCAAAGCTGCTGAGAATCACTGCAGTGTTTTGACAGGTCCCTGTAAACACTGTGGCCATTTCACAGCTACCTCAGGCTATCTTTTCATCTCCAACATGCTTCAGCCCTTTAATGTAATATTTAGACCAATGTTGTTATTAGATTTTCCCTGGATGAAAAGATCTATAAACACAAATGCCAGTTGCTAATTCTTGGTAGTACAAAATAATAGTATAAGTACATCACACAATAAGACAAAAATTAAGCTGGTAATTTATACTGCTGAATTAGATACAGCAACAAAAGAGGGAGGCAATTATATACCACAGTAAAATCTTCAGTGCACAGACTTAAGCATTCCTCAGTCTTTAGTGTTCAATTAGGGTGAAATTTACTTTCAATACAAGACATAATGCCAAGGGCTTTCACACCCTCCATAAAAATATAGGATTTCATCTCATCTGCTCCGTGCAAAGTCTTTTTTATTCTGGCAAAGATGAAGGTTTAGCTCTAAAGAACAATTTGATTTGCATTACACATTGCACTAACAGGCTGCAGCAAGCAGATTTATCTGCCAAATGAATATATTCTAATAGGTCTGATGATCTGTCTTTATGGGATCATTTGATTAACAACAAATTTATTCACTTGGCAGCTGTACTCCTTAATCAGGTATTCATTAAGCAATAGCATATAAATGTGTATAAATGTCAGATTTATGGATCAGAGACTACAATAATTCCATTTAAGAAAGGTGGATTGTCTATACTTCTAATTAGTTTCCTTTTAAATAGGCTCATCAAATCCACACATTTGTACATGTCCAGGCCTGATTTTCAGAGCCAAGGGTGTCTGTCCAATTGGACAGGATTCCCTTCCTTTGGAGCCTCATCCAAGTCCTCTGACAAGCCCTTCCAGCCCTACTGCTCAATTATATTGGACATCGCACCACCATCTCCCTGTCTTAGATGATTTTATAGAGGGTTCCTTTCCAAATCTGAGTAATTCACCTTTTTGCACACACACCTATTTTGCACCTGGCCAATCTCTGCTTGTCATTCCATCACCTGGACATGCAAAAATAGGTGCTGGCAATGCACATGCACTGGCAAATAGCATGAAAAGGAATTACTGAAGAGAATATCTGCTATTAAATGGATCCTGGTTGTGATAATAATGAAAAATGACCATAATTACCAGGGAGAAATATTCTGTCTGTGGAATTCAACCCAGCCTTTTAAGGTAGGTTATAGAGTAAATCAATGAAAGTACTTTTACCTCTCTTTTTTTGAGCTGACTCCCTAGCAGCCACTTTTACACTTCATGGGAGGCTGGAAGGGAAAAAAAAAAAAAAAAAAAAAAAAAAAAAAAAAAAGTGGATGTGAAATAATCCTCAGTTTATCAGGGATAAGTACTGTTATTTTGATATCTGTACAGGAGTTAGCAGGACTGGAGCTGTCAGACCCCAGTTAAAGCAAAAAGTGAGCTGGCTGTGAAGACACAGACAATTGAATGGTGTTAACAGCCACAACTTCAGCACGCTGTGGGTACCCAAGCTGAAATTTAGAGCACCAAACTCCCTACCAAGAAATATGGACACCTTGTCCTGGATTGCCAAGCAAATTGTATTCTATTTGCCATCTGTGTGCAGTTCTCTTCTGTTTGGTGGGCAGTTTTCCTTATCTCTTCCACACCCAATCTTCTCTCCAAGGGGACATCTGCTGATAACAGGTCATTGAATGTCACTACATGACTGATAAGAACTGCAGCATCCCATTGGGAGATGCTCGGCCCAGAGGGAGGAGCCAAGCATTCCTACCCGGATATAGTCTGGAGGTTCTGGAACACCAGCACAGCTTTGCCACTGGATTTCCCAGAGGAACAGCAGCTGCCTCTTCCACTGGATCTTCAGAGGAAGACGGCACCTTTCTCCAGGACCCCTGCTCCAGCAGAACCACCCCTGACACTCCAGGAGGGCTGCAGCCACAATTCCAATGGCACTGCTGCCAGCACCCTGACCCACAGGGTGTCAGGCTGTGTTCTGGCTCTGTCAGTGCTGTTTTAGTTTACTGCATTGTTTATTTTATCTTTTTATTTTCTTCTCTAGTAGAGAACTGTTATTCCTGCTCCCATTTTTTTTGCCTGAGAGCCCCTTAATTTAAAATATATAGCAATTCAGAGGGAAGGGGTTTGCATTTTCCATTTTAGGTGAGGCTCCTGCCTCCCTCAGCAAACACCTGTCTTCTGAAACCAAGACACACCTGCAGAGAACTGCTCCATGTAACTACTCTACAAACCTAATGAATGTCCTCAAAATTACCCATTTCCCTTTGCTTGCTCTAAAGGACTTTTGCATCCAATTTAAAATTTTCTGGAAGAAGCCTGGTGGCTGGGAAGGAACATCCACCTTGTGGAAGTGCTTCTGTGGGAGAGGAACCCATCACATGTGGAAGGTGCCTGGCCCCATCTCTGTCTCTGTGCTGGCTCGTGCCATTCCCAGCAGCTGAATGACATTCCTGGGCTCTCCAAGAGCTCTCCTGGAATGAGGGCACGTGGGAGCTGAGGGCAGAAGGAGTGCAGAGACATGGATGTGGTGTTAAAAAGGGAGATGAGAACTTGGGCAAAACTTGACTCAGATTTCTAGCAGTGACTCTGTTTGAGGCAGCCTGTGTCTCAGATTGTTCTCATTCACAAGTTCTTAATAATGGCTGATTAGGTCTACTGCAAAATGAATTATTTATTGATTAGACAAATTTAACAGACATAAGACTTTGAACAGACTACTCACTGCACAGAATAAAACAAAAATAACTACTAGTAGATAAAATACAGTTGAGAAATTACAGAAAATAAAGATACCTATATTACAGCTAGTGAAAAAATAGTATAGATTAGGATTCAATCTAATTTACCACCAAACTGATGGAGTACACATAGAATTCTTTCACTCAATTCCCAGGAAAGTATCCACGGAATTTGTGCCCAAACTCCACGGGAGAAGTCTTACATGTTTCCTGGCTGTGTGAAGGAGGCTTCTGCCTTCATGAAAATTTGTGTAGTTTTTATAGTTTGTACAATTGGTGTCTCTTAGTCAGGAATTCCAGCTTATCTCCCCACATCTTGTTCTCAGGGCTAGCTGTTTACTGGGAATTCCACCCTTGGCACCAGAGAGAGAAATAACCCAGGCCAGCTCACTAGCCTCACTAGTAAGTCCTCACTGGCTAATGAGTTATCTCATCAGTTCATGTGATGGCAGAATGTCCTGAAGTGCACCAGCTGATGGACAGAGCAGGTGAGCTCTGCTGTGCGAGGGGGATGTCCTGCCACAGGTGGATCCCTCGAGGCACCCTTTTTTCTCCTGATCAGCGGCTGCCTCCAGCCCTGGAGGTGACATGTGTGCACAAAGCACAGCAGATTTATGCCACTTGTTTTATTTCCATGAAGCACCAGGTGAGAACAAAGGTGCCTTCCTTACTGCTCCAAAGTCTTACCCAGAGCGTGTTAAACTGGGGCTGTTGTGGCATAAACATTCTCCAAAAAATCCCTTTGCCCAGGGTTTTTCTCCTGGGAAGCTGAGAAGCCTCAGAGAAAAAGGAAAACAATAATTATCTCATTTGCTTCTCCTGTGTTGTGCTCAATGTGGAATGTGTTTGGGGATTGTTACCCACAGGTGATTGTTTCATTGCATTCTGCTGGGAGTTGTTTTCACTCTTTGGCCAATCAGGGCCAGGCTGTGTCAGGGCTCTGGAGAGAGTCATGAGTTTTCATTATTGTCTTTTTAGCATTCAGTAAGTATCCTTTCTGCATTCTTTAGTACAGTTTAGTATAGTATTCTTTAATATAATATAGTATCATAAAGTAATAAATTAGCCTTCTGAGGACATGGAGTCAGATTCATCATTCCTGCCTTCATCGGGGCACCCCGCAAATACAATAGGCTGTTGTAATCTCTGAGTGTGCAGGAGCAGCCCCTTGGTACCTTAACCAAGTCATTTTCCCAGGATTTGTCCTTTTAGTACAGCATGTCACACACCCAGGGGCTCCTTACACAGCACCTGTGCCACTCTTGAACTGACCTGGACCTGAAAGGACTCTCCACCAGCAAAAGGAGTTGGACTCCCAGCAAGATGTTCACCATGACTCTGGACAGAACTGGAATGTGGTTCTGGAGCAGAAGGGATTAAAGGTCTAGTGTAGATTCCCTGACTGTGCTGTTCAAACATGTGAGAGGTGGAGACCACTCTTTAACCCTGCTTTCATTGCTAGCTGGAATAAGTTTAATAAAAAATTGAAAATCACATTTAAGGCTGAGAGATCTGAGCCATGTCTCTGGTATATCCAGCTGTGGCTGTACTGCCCCATGGTGGGGAAGCATATTTTGCTGCACAGAAGTAATGTGCAAATAAATTAATAGCCAAAAATCATCCTTCATGCAGCTCCACTTGGACTGCTTTTTTTTATTATTTAATTAAGTTACTGATCTATTGTCTTTGGAATATGTAAGAGGCAGAGGGAGGCTGATCCATTGCCATTTAATATACAGCACTGTTGTGTGTTGAGATGGATATGACAGTAATAGTTCCTTGCAATATTTAAGTCTACTGAGCCCTGAAGATCTCTTCTAATATCACTTGATTTATCAAATCTGATTTGGGACTTATAGCCTATATAGAGGGAGTTCTCAAATTCCTAATCCATTTGGCAATAAGTATCTTCTCTGCTTTACTACTTCATCTTCCTTACCCACTGATCTGAAGGGTTGGAGTTTTAAACTCATTTATCAAGGACCAAAAAAAAAGGGGTTTTATGATGAGTTTTGACAATTATATATGTCCCATTCCAGAGAGTAAATAAAGTATGAGTGCTATTTGCTGTGCCACTTAATGCAGGCCACCAAACTGATGCCCTGTGATGGAAGATGTACAAGACTTGCTGCTGAGAATACAGAATTGGAACTACTTTGGTACTCTTCATAAAAATCTGAGCTTCCATCCTAATTTTTCCTATCCAGTGCTTTTCTGCAACAGAGAATTTTCTGCTACAAGTGGTTTCCAGGCAAGGTAAGAGCCCCATTAGGTTCCAGTCCATGGCCCTGAGTGCACTCAATGCAACATTCTCCTGCTGCCCTGTCCTGCCTGGTTTAACCCTGCCGAGTCCTGATGCTCATTTTGCCTTCCTATAGACACTCTCCCATCATCCAAGTGCTTTTTAAAAAGCAATATTCCAAGGCTGACTTCACTTTTTCACTTGAAATGGACTGGATTTGAGTGAGTCGACGTCTGGCCCTCTGTCTTTCACTTAATGACTTAAAAAATCCAATAAACAGAGCAAGCCAAATTACAAAAATGGAATAAAGAGCACCAGGCCTTTATTTCTTGCTCAGAGGCAAGTTGTGCAACTTTAATTTAACAGAAAATGATCAGCTTTATGACTAGATGTGTTGCAAATAAACTGACAACCTTTATACAATACAATTACTTTATTTTATGTGATATTATTATTATCTGAGCCATCTGACACTCTTATGGCTCATATAAAAATTCCTATTTTAGTGCAACTCTGTGCTTAAATAGATCTCTTTGTGCTACATGAAATAACCCCTTCCTCTCACCTCAGCATTTACAGCCTCCAAAATATACAGAGCTGTATCACATGCCTTCCTCCTCAAACAGCTGGATTTAAAATCTTGATCCAAGAAAGGGTTTCCATAGATTTGAATGGCCATTGGATTTGAATGGCTATCCCAAAAGTGTGCCTATGGGAACAATTCAGTCCCATGTGACTGGAAAGAAGGTTTTCCTTAAGCTAACTGACATTTTTGAGGGGAAAAAAAAGGATGTTTCTGGATGGAGAACCACAGCAATTCAGCTATTTTGCTTCTGTTCCCTAAATAAATTCATTCAAGTGGCTGGCACTGAGCAGCACAGGCAGATATACCCATTCATTATCAACTTTCCTCGCTACATGTCACATATTTAATTCTTCTGATCCTTCCTCTCAAATCTCTCCTCAACCCTGGGATCCTGTTAGCAGCTCTTCCCCTTGTTCAGTACAAATCCCTCAAGAAAACAGGCAGGTAACTGCCATTATGTTTGACAATTACTTAAAAGCAACCAAACGTCACCTGCCGTGTTGATTCACTCTTTGCCACTTTGGCAAAGCACAGCCTTGCCCTCCCTCTCTGCCCTGCAGCCCAGGGGCTGAACACAGCCCAAGGGGACAAGGACAGCTTGCATTTGACCCGGCACAAGGTGCAAAAGTGCCCCAAATTTCCAGCAGCTCCCCACAGCAGCATCTTCAAGGCTGG
Source organism: Motacilla alba alba (assembly GCF_015832195.1). Taxonomy (NCBI): domain Eukaryota; kingdom Metazoa; phylum Chordata; class Aves; order Passeriformes; family Motacillidae; genus Motacilla; species Motacilla alba. The sequence goes on along the minus strand of NC_052035.1, from coordinate 3,694,092 downwards.
AGCGCGGAGCTGGGTCCCTGCACAGAGAGCAGGGCTGCAGACAAAGGTGCCTTTGTGCTCTGCTTTCTTTCATCCTCACTCTGACAGGGAATCATTCAGAGCACGAGGGAAGGAGACAGGCAGAGGCAAACAAGTTGCATTCAATCAGCCATCCAGAGGCGGTGGCACAATTCCTGGCATGAGGATCACGTGCAGCTGCTTTGAAGGACCCGCAGTGGCACTGTCACCACTGCTGGGGACATTGCCTGTCCTACCAAGAGCATACCACCCAAGCTGATGGCCTTCCCAGCACATGGGGAAGATGTTGGACATCTCCCACTGACTTCTATCCCAGTATTGCAGAATCCCAGAATGGCTCAGCTTGGAAGGGACCTCGGTGGGTCACTTATGCCAAACTCCCTGCTCAGAGCACAGCACTGGGTCCAGATGGGTCTGGAATATGTCCTTGAGAGGCTGATCTGGAGCAGAGACTAGACAGAGCTAAATGGACAAAGTAGGTATTTATTGCAAGGCCTTGAAAGGACACACCTTGGGCAGCACAAGAGCCTGGCCAGGGCTGCACCCAGGCTGAATTTAAGATGGATCCTGGTCAGGAGTTTTTACACTTTTATCCGTTTTGGATCATCTACATGTTGGGTTCACTTGTCCAATTGCAGTTCCAGGTCATGAAGTCTCAGCCCCCTGGCTTGCCCCCTTCTCTTTGCATTGTTTGTGCTTTTTGGGTAAAGGTTGTCCTCGATTCTCCAGCTGGGGAGGGATTGCTTTGTCTGACTGCCCTGTGAAGAGAACCTGCAAACACCTAATGGGAGGTTTCAGAGTTACATACCAGGCAGCAGACAATCTGAAAAAGATCAAAGCTAAAACCCAAGGCATCAAGGGAGACTCCCCATCCTCTCTGGAAAATCTCTTCCAGTGCTCACAGCAAAGAAGTTTTTCCTCATACTTAGGTAAAACTTGCTGTGCATCAGTTCCTGCCCTTTCCTCTTGTCCTATTAATTGGCACCAGCTCCCCATGCCCCATGGTCTGAGCTGATGCTGGGGTTGGATGTAGAGGAGTCAGGAATTACAGATAAGATGGAAACTGCCAGCTCTAAGAGATGTGGTGGGGTCTGGGGAGCCCCCAACAGAGGCTCCTGCCGGGCTGGGTGGAAGAAACCTGGCCTAATAGAAGGGAAAAAATGGCCTGAAAAATAGTGTGAGCCACAAGAATTTGGGTATTTTGTCAAATAAAATGAATAAACAAATAAATAAACTAAAAGGGAACGGGGCCAACTATTGTGACATTGGATAGAAGGACATGAAGAAGAACAGTGTTTACCATAACAACAAATCTTACCATTTCCTGGATCCCTGATGCTCTTGCAACTCCATGTGATCCTCTAAAGCATCTTGGCTGATTGAGAGAAATTATATCTCTGGCTCCAATACATGACTAAACCCTGAAGCCACCCTCAGAAGAGAGCTCTGGTTCCTGCCATCACCACTTGCCATATGGCTCCTCTTTCTTCCTCCACCTTCTCAGCCTCATTTACTATGGAAACAAGGCTCATGTGATCCCGCTGTCTTTCTCATCCCTTCACCTCACACTCCGCTCCTCAGCCTGCAGCTCTGCCTTGAGCAGAGCTGACAGTGGAAAGCTCAAAGACAACTGGATCCTCCCGAGTGTGCTGAGGATGGGCAGCTGGGAGAGGGGCAAGGAGCAACACAAACACATTAATGCCCCTAGAAATGGTAGGCAGTAGCCATAGATCACAGAATGGTTTGGGTTGGAAGGGACCTTATATCTTATTCCATCCCTCTGCCATGAGCAGGGAAACTTTCCCCTAGAGCAGGTTGCTCAGAGCCCCAAGATAAGGGGGCAAGAATTTCCACTGTGATCTTCTCAGGCAGGAAATCCAGCCAGCCACTGGACACACATCTGTAGAAAACAAGGCTTCAGTAATTTGTACTCCTCACAGATCTCCTTATATTTTCTATTCTCCTCCTCTATTTTCTTCTCCTATTAGAACAAAAAAGACAGGGTCAGCCAGGCAAGACTTCACTATCTCTTTGCAGCACGGCTGTGTTTGCTACTGGAAATGAAGCTAAAAGCAAAGTTTCAGTACCCCCAATCAGTGCTGGAGAAGCTGATCAGATCACAGGCTCTCTCTGCTTCCCTACAAGTATAACTGCCAGGAACAATCTGTCCCACAGAAGACAGAGGATGCATCTTTTCTTTGCTAATCTCTTCTTGCTCCTGGTGTGAGTGTCTCGGGTTTTTTTCTTTTTTTTTTTTTTCCCTTCAGGCATTAGAATTAGATTTCAACAGGAACAATAGCAGCAGCAGTAACATCAGCTCCCTTATCTCTACTAACGGCTCATATTTCTCTCTTTCTTTTTTTTTTTTTTTTTTCTTTTTTTTTTTTTTTTTACCACCTGGAAGTGTCCAAACCTGACTTGTCATTAGAAATAGTAAAGGAAAAAGGATTAAGGAACATTGTTAAAAGAAAACCTTACTTCATACCTAACATCTTCCATTCTTTAACTACTTTTCCTTTTTCCTGTATCTGTAATGACAGGTTATAAGATCCTTAAGGCTGATTGTTGCCATGGGATTAAGGAGCCTGGGGTCTATTATTAATTCAAATCCCAAATGTTTGTGTAACTAGTTAGTGTGCAATACTGTGGGGGGCATGCTGACATCCTTATTTCAGCCCTCTTTTCAAGGAAAATGATTGGGCCACTCCCAATGACTCCCAATTCAACTGGAGCTCACAGATGGAATTTCTGTCTGTTAGCCTGCATTAAGAAGGTTTGCATTCTGAATCCTAAAAAATTAAAACCAAAGAAATGAGAACACAGGATGTCTCATGATGAGGTCAGACTTCTCCTTATTTGGGACTGACTCAAAGTAATTTTTCACCGCTGAGGATTTGCATTATTCCTTTCCATGGGTAGTGGGGTAAGGTGGAGCAAGGCCAATCTTTGTGCCAGCTCTGGAATTCCATCAGCCTTTCCTCCTTCCTTTCAATGCTTTCAAGCCTTTTTAAACTATGACCACCTCCGAACCTATTTATCTCCCTCACCTTTTCTCAATTACTCCTTCTGCTTTTCAAGGTGTGTCTTGATATGTTGGCTTGCCAGTGATCTGCTGAGGAGACTTACAGGATAAATAAATTTGCTAAAAACCACCTACCTCTGTAGATTTACTCTGTGCAACAACAAGTGACGTAAAATGAAATTGCTTTTACGTAAAGGATGAAAATTTGAATATCTTATACAGGGGAAATGGGCATACCAGGAATATAAGGACACCTGGAAGTACAAAATACTGTCACAACAAATCTTCATTTGATTTGTAAGTGCTGGGCTGGAAGCTTATTCTAAATTAGAGCTCCTGGGGAAAGAGGTTACTTGTTTGGTTTTAATGTGCTGCAATAGGTCAGCCTTTGCCATTTCACAAAAAAAAATCACAGATATCTGAAATATTTCACCTGAATTGTATGTACCCTCTATGCAAACTGGGTAAAAAACAATTGTAATTAACTGTGCCCTTGTAAATAACTCATAAAAATGAAGTCAAACGTGTAGCTGTCAACAAGTGCATAACCATGAACCAGGCAGTGCAAGCATTCATTTACAAAAGTATATAAATGTCAGCCAGGAAAAGTAAGTCACTGCTGTTGGCACAATAAAGGACATTAGAACCAAGCAATGCTGGGCTTTCTAACACTGAAAAACTTAACTGGAAAGCCCCAGTGTGAAGAGGTGAGTAGAGTCAACAACCATGGGCTGAGCTCCCAGTGCTCCCAGTGCTCCCAGTGCTCCCAGTCCTCCCAGAGCACTCCCTGCCCCACAGGGGATGGTTCCACAAAGGTATCAAACCATTAACCCCCAGTTTAAACCAGAACACAGGTGGAATTTCAGCCAGGATCCTCCACACCAGACCTCCCCTGTGTGATTAATGAAGCATGGGGGAAGATGAATGCACACAGGCTCTGAATAAGTGAGCACCACCTTGGAGAGAGCTTTTGATAAAAGGAAATGCTCTGTTTTAAGAGCTCTCAAGTCAAGGCAGAGACAAAAGTTACATTAATTTCTGCTCCCTGCCTTCACTGCTTTAAATGGGAGGAGAGAGTTGAACAGGAAGGCTTCATTCTCTTGAGACTCCATAATTTGCTTGATGAATGCTTAAAAAAGAGATGGGCTGGGAGAGAAGATCATTGAATTTAAGCAAAATGTGGTATTCACTTCATTTCTGGTATCAAGAGGCAAGGCAGATGATTCACAGGTGAGACAGGAGCTCGGCTGTAAAGGTAGGAAGCTGGAATAAAAATGAGGAAATGTCTTGTGAAGAACGTGGTCCTCAGTGGAGGAAGAATGCTGCCTGTCTTGGGAGAGCAAGAGAGAATTCCAGAATTGGTCATTGCCTATCAATTGCATCGGATATTTGCAAGGCAAGGGGAAGAAATTAAGACAAATAATCTTACTCATGAAAAGGTCATGAAATCTACCTCATTTGGTGCTCTTGGATCCAGAGACTGATGCACAATTTGTGGTTCCTCCCTTTTCTTCTTGTATTAAGGTTTAGTTCCTCAGTCAGTCTCTCTCTTTTATCTGGAAATTTCTAAATTTTGTGCACTAGCTCCTAGTCTAATGAAATTTTTGCCACCCAGTGTTCAGCACTGTGTTGCTGTGAGGGTAATAGACTACAGCAGTCACCCATGGCAGAAATCTTTGCAACTCCTGTTTTGAAATTACTGCTGAATCTTTCTTTCCCCCTTTAGTTCTGTTTTTAATCAAGCCTGAAATTTTCTTCCTTTAAAGAAACCTTTAAAATCTTCTCATTTTCTCTGGATAATACCTCTCTGAACTACATTGTTATACTCTAAGAAAAGGACTATTTTCTGTCACTTGGAAACCCACGCCTCATTTTGAACTGAAATAAACCCACTAATAAAATTAATCAGAAGCACTATTCCTCTGGAGAGAGCCAGGGACAATATGATGGGTTATAAACTGAACCACAGGTCTCCAATAATGCAGCACAGTCAATACCAAGGAACAAGACCTCCACTAGCTGGGACACATCATACCTCAACAGAAGGTCGTGAAATTACTGCAGGAAAACAGCACAGATGAAGGACAGGGGAAAAAAAATATGAAGGCCAGATAATAAAGAAGTTGTAAGCCCATTGAAATTCCTGCAGAAGATCTGCAAGGCTCCTTAAGTCCTTGTCTATTGTTCAAGACAGAAAGTTCAGTTTTTAAAGGGGCTAAAATTTCTATTGTGTGCACATCCTTTTAGGGCATCCTGCTCACAATGCCTTGTTTCCAGGAGAATAAACCAAACACATATCCTGTTAGAGTTGATTATTTAACAGCAGTGATATTCAGGCTGAAGTGCTGAGAGCACAACTAACAAGACACCTAAATTACCATCCCTGAACAAAAATTGTGGTATCACTTCTGTCTGAGGCTCCTTTCAAGCTTTTCTATAAAATAGAGATAGTTATGGCAATTTCCTAAGCATGCTCAGAGGGTCAGGTAGTGTCAGCAAGGTATTTTAGATTTGTGAAACACTATCTGTGCCAAAAGTTAATGTCAGATGCCTGCAATGAAAGTGCAGGGCATGGCTAATGGAAGGAATATTAGACAACAGACAGTAGACTTTGTTTTAAAAATTTTATGACTGAGAGATGAACTGACAAAAGCTGACAGTGATGAAAAAAAGGTACTGCTCTGGAAACTGGCCAGGTTTTCTGAAGCTGCTATCAACAGAAAGGTAAGAGATGCAGTATTTCAGTAACAGGCCATGAGAAAACACAGCCCCTGCTTGCACTGACACACCAACACTTGGTTAACCTCTTCCAGAACACTGCAAATTACTGAATATTACTTACCTACAGAAAGAGGCCTAATTTAGGATCACAATAAACCAAAGTTCACGAGGCAACTAATGTCAGTTTCTGCTATGGATTCCACACACTGTGGTAGATTTTTATGTGTGTGTGAAGTTAACCAAGCCATAAACAAACCGTGATGCTGTAACAAGCCTGACAGTGTTCGTGCTGTTGGGAACCCTTTGTAAATTTATGACACATGCCATAATAAAGAAAAAAGCAGCAGAACTCCTGACTTCCTATTCCACAGGGTTGTTTCCTTCTGCTTTGTCTGACTGAGGAGCTGAATAAACCCCAGTCCTCTGGCACTCCAGCAGCTCGGAGTCCATCCAGCAAGAGGGGCACATTCGTGATGTCCAGGGTGATGTGATTTACCTCACACCACAAAAGTCTTATGAGTTGTCTCACTAAATGTTTCCCCAGGTAGGAGCTGCTGCAGGAGTGCCAAGCACTGAGTGGTTTGGAGCTGAGTGCTGGAAGGCACTCTAAGAAATTTCCTTTTTATAAGCCAACACCTCCTTTGCTTGCCAGACATAAGAAAGAAAAGGACTTTGCTCTTTGTTTGGCGACTCTTGACACTGATGCTTTAGTGATGGCTGATGCTTCTGCTTATTTTAACTTTCCATTGATGTCTCTTTAATCAGGGCACCCAGACTCTTTCTAGCACAGCCTAAACCACACGAGTAGCTGAATTTTCCTTCCTTCGTCTTTTCTTCTCCTAGCTGGTGGCCCTCTGCTGCACATTTCTTTGGTCTTTTGCTCCATGCCCCAAGCCCTGTTTCTCCTTCAACCCCCAGAGACAGTGCAAGCAGCAGTCCCCCAGATGCCACCTTTACATGGCTATGCTCTCACAACCTAAACACTGGGCAAAATCTTGAGGGGTATAGGTGTTTTACTATTATTTTCTGTGTTATTTTCAAAAGCCTTGTCAAAAGCTTGAAAAGTTGGACCAGACAATAAAAAGAATCTTATTTTTTTAGGGTGGGAAGGAGAACAGACTCAAAAGTTCAGCTTTCCTGTGGAATGGAGAAGACAGAAAAGCAAGTTGTGCATTAAAAGGCACCTGATTTACCTCTAGGGCAGTCTTAAGAGGATGACTATTCAAATAGTTGCATAGTCAGAATGGAAATATTTGAGTAGATATTTTAACCTTGTTTGCAATCTATGAAACAAACTTTAGTGATTAACAGAATTTTGTGGACAGGGCTTGGAGAAGCCTGCACTGATGAAAAGTCTCTCTGGCCATGACAGAGGTTTGGAAGCAGATGGTCTTTAAGCAGTTGGTCTTCCAATCCAAACTATCCTGGGATTTTTACTTTTCAGTAGATTCTTTTATCTGGACACTCAGACTGTTTCATAACAGCCTCAACCATAATAATTTTTCTTTCTTCCTCTTTCCTTCAGCTGGTTGGTGGCATCTGCTACACGTTTCTTTAGAGTTTTGTCCCCACCCCAACTTCTTCCCCCATCTGGGCAAAGACACAGACTGGCGTCTACTTGATTCCAGACAATTCATTTCAACTACCTCAGCGTGTTTATCTGACTTCCCTGGTGCCCTTATGGTGGATCTGGGAGCACTAACATTCTGCTGGGATATTGGAAACCTGGGAATGTCCTGGACTCTTTTAGAATATTCCCTGCACATCTCCTTTGACGGGCAGCACAAACTCTGTTGTGTTCCTCCAGGGCCACAGCCCCATCTCAGATACCAGGAGGTGCTTGCCTCCCCACAGAGCCGCCCATATTGAACTCTCTGCCATAGCAACTCAGCCAGCAAACAGACAATAAACTGCTTTTTTTTCTAAGCAGGATCCTGGTATTCAAACACAATGACTAAAAAACTGCAGAGATTTCAGTATTGCCACTTCTCTGAGTGCATTAAAACACTTCAGTCTGGTGTATTTCTTTATAGCTGAGCTCTTGCAGGGAAAAGATTAAGTTGAAAAATCCTTAAATCTTTCTCTTTTTTTTTAAAATCTTGGTATTTATGTGGAAAAATGCAAAAGAATATAAACTGCAGTTATACGTAGCAGTATTTTCTTTAATCTACAAATACTTAAGAAAGAGAAAGATAAGGAAAGAAAAAGAAGGCCTTAGTGAAATACTGGATTGTATTTAATGTTAGCAGGAATTTGTGCACTTTGTAACTATTCTGGTTTTTATTATTTTGTAAGGTCCCAGCACATTTGGGGGATTAATTCTAATTTATTAGCAGTAAAAAAATGTCCCTCAGAATAATGGCCAAGGCAGAGGAGGATAATGTGATGGGTTGGGGTTTTGGGTTTTTTTTTTAAGCTTTGGACAGCAGAAGTGAGAAAGTCCAGGAGAGAATGGCAAATAAGGTGAAGCACATCCCTTCAACCAGCACAAGCCTCTCAATTCCAGCATGGGAAGGTTTGGCCAACACTGAACACTGGAACCATGGCTTGCCTGGCATATATTGGTTTCTTGATTTGCCTGTGAAGAGCTCTCTGTTGATGTGCCTAAATAAGATGATCAAGAAAATAGAAAACTGCTTTCCACGTGGTGTTGCCATCAGTGGGCTGGTGTCACTCTGTTCTTCTAAGTTCTTCTAAGCCTTCTGATGTTTACATTTTTGTAATGGGACTTCTCACGCACTTTTCATGTAAATAATGATTGTTTTGCATTGCTTTCTGGAGGAAGAGAAAATTATTAGTCTGTTAGTTTGACCAGTGTAGCTAGAGAAGTGGCAATTTCATCCTCCAATCCACAGTCAGTTTTGAAAGTCTATAAATTAGAATCTATATATTTGAGTTCAAAAATAGACTACGCTCTTTTTACCTTAGACATTCCAGCTTGTGCTTATCATTCATTTTGTGTCCTACTGCAACAGGCTGATGCCAGACTGTAACTTTCTGTCCTGTGAGGTCATGCGCTGGCCCAAGTTAGAGGTGGCATTGCTGATGGGCTCCCAAAAGCCCTCCCCAAGGGCAGCCAGGCTTTGACTCTGACTTCAGGCCATCGTCTCCCCCTTCTTCATTTCCTGCTTGGTTTTAGCGCTGTAGAAACTTTGCTAGACTGGCCAGAGCCACAGGATCAATAAAGCAGAGGAGGAAAGAGCCTCATTCCCACCTGCCTCGTCCATCACTGGCAAACCTGGCAGCTCAGTTCTGCTGCCCGAATCCCATTTTTCACTTGACAGAAAGCCTCTCGTGGAGACCGCTGGGGGAGAGACCTAAAACCTTCCATACATTAAGGCAAGTGAATTGATACTCTGTCAGATGATGAGAATCTCTCTTCATCTGCTGAGAGTTAATGATGATTTATTAGGCAGAACAGACAGGTCCCAGGACATATTTGCAAGGACTTGTCAATCAGAACAAAATTCCCCCAGAGATTTGGACTAAGCTTATTTCATACTTTTTACTTAGAAGACATGAGAGGACAGTGAGATTCAGTTTGAAGTACTTCTCAGATAACATGGAGCTTTAGAAAGATAAAAGGCTAGATGAAAAAAGACCTCTTAAGGCCTCGGTACAATCCCATGTCATCCCAGAAATGCCACTAAGGAAACATGTACAAGTGAATAGGATTTGGGGAGTGGTAAAATAAACATGACAGCTTGTAGGGAAGATTCCCACTGAAAAAGAATGTCTGAAATTAAATCAATGCCAGGCATACTGCCTTAGATCTCAATACAAAACACACCAAAACACCTTCAAATAACTGAACATGGGGTCTCTCAATGTGTAAATTTCTGACACTCACACATCAGATTCAGGGACCTGTTGATCCATCAGGGTAGGACTCTTTGCCCAAAAGTAAATGTCTCCATTTCTGTGAGCCACCTCGAAGTCAAGGGAAAGAAATAATTATTTTTAGGGTGCTAACACAGCAGAGAGGTGAATCACCCTGAAAAAACACCCACTCCTTCCTAGGGAAGCAGGGCTCACTCAGTCCAGGAAGATGCAAAAGGACTCTGAAGGTCAGAGGGGAGAATCCCCCCAAATGACCATCCCACTATTTGTCAAAGACTGGGCCATGGGGATCTGAACAGGAGGTGGGACAAGCTCACAAGCCTCCCTGAGTTTTAAAACTGTCTGATCTGTCCTTTCCTCTTTCTAGAGCCATAGCTGCTGTTCAAGGGAGGCTGGAAGGCAGAGGAGAAGCACCAGAGCCATCCTCCTGTAAAGCAGGGTTTGCAGGAAGCAGGGGCTGTCTGAGCTTCAGATGTGCACAAGACACAGCAACACAACACCATTCCCATCCAGACTGTGATCAGAGAGCACATGCAGCAAGGACATTCTCCTTTGACTGTCCAGACTGAGAGTTACGAGGCCCAAGAGACGAAAGCGAATGGGAAATGCTTCCCACACCCTTCCCACCTCTCTGAAAGCCCAATTCTCACATTTATGGTGACCCATGGCTCTCCACCCAGCAGGAGGTGGCAGAAGGGTGGCCAGAGCAGTCTGCCTGCAGCAGCAGTGTTTAACGCTCTCAACTAAGAGTCTCCACAGGAGATGAAAGCAGCAGATAATCAACCTGGACGCAGGTTCTGCACACCTCCAGCTCTCGGACCACGGGAAGGTGCTTTGTGCCCTGCTCCCTTGAGAACCTCCTCCAGCTCTCACCCATCCCCTCCTTTGGAACAAGCCTTGCAGACAGCGAGCTGGTGGCTCCTCAGGGTGTGGGAGAGCAGCATTAATCACCTTTGAAAAATCCTCATATTTTCTAGTGACAACAACCTGTGCAAAAGCAGAGCTCTGGCTGCAGCATCCTTTTTTTTGCTGAGATTTATAGCAGAGCAGCAGGAACCTGCTCCAGGCTGCTGCAAGGCCTCTCTCACACCTTGCTTTCAGCTTAGAAACACAGAGCAGAATCTGCCTTCCCTACTTGATTTATAAATATAAGTTTTCTCTTTCTACTCCTCTAAAATGAAAACAAAGAATTTCCCAGAAATGGGCCAGCATATGCAAGCCTTTTTTCACTCTGGAAGATAGAAGAGGTGAGCCCTACAATGGCAAGAGACACACACTATGGGATTTGAAGTGAAGAGAAAAAAGCAGGGTGTCCTACCAAAGGGACTGTGTGCGTTCTGCACTCTGCAACCACCCAAGATCTCTCTCAGCAGTGAGACAAGATCCAGCTCCCACAACAGCCCAAGTCATGAGGGAAAACTGCCTGACATCAATGCTGTTTTCCTTACAGGACTGCATGTTCCCCTCAGAGCCACCTCCCCAGAGAGCCCTGCAGTGACAGGAGCTGTGACCTTCCCTGCACCCACGGGGAGCCCAACCCTCCCTCTGCATGACAGAGCTCAGCACTCCCATCATGGGAAGTTATGTCAGCCCCAGCACGGGGTTTTGGGGTCAGGTACCAACCACCAGCTCCTCTAAAACTGAAAAGAGTTCATTCATACTCAAACCCCAGTCTTGGTATGCCCACACTATACTACAAGGTAATTAAAAAACCTGGAAAATCAGTAAAAGATGAAAAAAGATCTGCCCTTTCCTCCATGGTCTGATGAACAGATGGGTTCTGCTGTACATCTCGCTCCTCTAACTGGATTTACTTGTTCAACCTTAACATTTTTGTGTCTGCAATAGAGATTTTCTTCTGTCCTTGCTCCCTGCAGTTCCCCAGCCCATTTCTCATTGTCATTTGAGCAGAACTGTACTTCCATAGAAAGTTTATCATCACAGAAAGTAAAAGGCAGGGAGGAGAAACACCCACTGTAAAGACTAATGGCTCAGCTGATTGATGCCAGAATGCAGCATCAGCTTGGTTTGGTTGCTTCAGTGTTTGCTGTCACTGGGCAGAAAGTTCCCCCACTCCAAAAAGTTATTTTATAAATACATTCTCCTTCCAGCCTCCCATCAGTGGGCATTAAGGGGGATCTTGTGGGAGCACTTGTCCTATAATGTTAAAATATGAAAGCAATCTGTTCACATCTGTCTAATCTGTAACCAGCAAAGGTGAGACTGAGCTCCAGGAAAACAAGCCTCCTCATACTTGGGCTGCAGTCAATGTTGGTTATTACCTTGCTCCTCACCACACTGTGGGTAACAGCATTGTGGGGAAACCCCTACTGAGCTCCAGCATTTTTATAGACCCCAAGGACCTGTTTAAAGGGAAACCTATAGGGGGGAAATCCCACTCCAGCCAGCCTCTGATGTGGGGAGGAGCCCAGAATGTGCAGGAGAGGGAATTGCAAGGCAGCAGCCTTGAGGGAGCAGCACAAGAGCTGAACCAGAAAGAATGACATGACCATGCATAGGTAACATCTTATGAGCCATAGAATCTGTTCCCATATGTTTAATCACTTCAAGGAAAGATAAATCAGTCTCTCTGATTTACAGAATTACACAGGTTAATCCTTCCAAAGGAGGAGAACACCACTGTGCTTTAAATCTTTACAGGACTTGCCATAAAAAGATCCTGCCTTTGACCCAGGTGTAATAAACAGCTTCCTTCTGGCCTGGATGGATCTCTGTAATCTACGCTACTTTTTGCTTCATGCTTTTCTTGTTTTTATTTTAGATTTAGTGCACATTACAAACTCCTTGCCAAGAAGGGGAGTGTGAGCACTGGGATTTAACACCTTGGTGCTCCTGCAGCTCTGCCGTAGGGACAGAGTCAGGTATTGTGCAGCACATTTGCTTTTCTCTCCCTTTTTTTGTTTAAATTAAACTCTTTGTATAAATAGTCATTCTGTCTGATTATATAATCTCCCACATTTAGATCGTCTGTGTTGCAACCATGGCAACTCCCAGAGCTGAGCACATTCGGTTCAAATTTCTTTCTAAATTTGCTGATGAGGGTGAAGAAACAGCTTTGGAAACCCTTCTCAGACAACCTACATTTGTTCTTTGCTTGTGAAGCTCAGTCCAGCTTGGACTGACAGGAACCAGCACCCTAAAAAAAGTTAAAAACAAGTGTCCATCCCCTTCCAGCTTCAATGATTGCCTCTCTGGAACTAGCTATGGATAAGAGCAACATCATCAAGGAAGATAAATATCTAAAGATCTTTTAATTAAAATTAAGCAGGAGGATTGAGCAGTGGTGGAGCAGGAGAATGAAATCTGCCATGCACGGAGCAGGCAGAACCCACAGTAGCTGGGCAGATTTCCTTGCCTTGCCTCTCCAGTGAACTTCAGCTGTCATTTGAAAACCAATACTGAAGATAAAAGGTTCCAAAATTATCTTCTAGTGTGGCTAATAAGCCACCTGAGAGTGATGTTACCTGTCTGCAATCCTGATATTTGCTCCTAATTTTCTCACTGCAGAATGTGGCTCAGTGGTTGGGTGAAGTGGAGCAGCTCAGCCATGGAATTATGGAGCCTTTGGTCACACTGAAATAATTCCAGATTATAGTCTGATACTGAAAACCCACCTAAGACTGCCAGCCCCCACCTCTTCCCATCCTCTCATGGAGTTTGCAAAGGGAAAGTAAAGCAAGGCCCCACACTGTGTACAAAGCAAGAAAAGCAGAAGCAGATTTTAAATAACGAATTAGCAGGGGGAAAAGTGTAATTAGGTAACTTTTCTAATCAACCATTGTGATCACCTACTGTATTTTGCTATTTATATCAGAATTCTTGGTATTGACTTCAAAGGGGTGAATCAGCACAATCAGGTCTTTGTTTTCCTGATGGCATAAATACCCCAGATGAGACATGGAGTCAGATTTTCAAGTAATGTGACTGAAAATGCTCAATACTGATCACAGCTGCCAAAACGTGCCATAAGCAACAATGAAATGCAGTGATTTTGCACTTGAAGCACGTCCAAATTTACTGGGACTTAAATCCTACTGTATTAGGTATTGGATAAATCCCGTGGTCAAATTGGAGAATTTATGTAAGAAGTTAAATTTTGCATATGCCATTGCCCATCTGTTCTGTAGAATTGGCTTCTTCTGTAGCAGCCCAGGCTGGTGGACAGTGCCAGATATGGCCTGAGAGGCTGCAGACTGGTTTTGGTCTGGTTGTAAAGCTACCTCACAGCCTAGAGATTGTTATCCTTACACAAATGTGACAAGACCTGTAATCCAATTGAGGGAACCGAAAAATATTCCTTCATACTCTATTGAAATCTTCACGGCAACGAATGAAAGCAAAGGTTTCACACTTACTGCAGGTGCCTTAGAGCTTGTACAGAATTTAATCTCTTGCTTCGCCTGGATATTTACAACAATGAAAGGCCCAGCCATGCACAGACAATTCATGCTACAATTACACTTACAAAAGCAAGTGGCAATCAATAGCTTGTGTAGACACTGATTTTGATTATACTTAATCGATGGTGATTATAATAACTTACTTATATCAATTAATTCCTTTCCATTTACATCTTAATTGCTATACCAAAGAGTCCTAGAAGCTGTACAGCAAGGTCCCATACACTTTTTTCTCAGGTTGACATGAGCTCTGACACCATCAAGCGCTGGTTTGATGCAGCAGACTGGAGGGAGAAGAGAGATTAAATGCAATAATTAATTACGTACATTTGAAACTGAATAGGGGAAACAAGACAAACAGGTTGCTGAGTTGATGCATTAACAGTAACTTGTTGCATTAATTTGGTTTTTCAATGATGATTTCTAATTCCTGTTTCATTATGTGAGGAGAAGGAATACATTTAGACAAATACTTTTGTGGAGATGCTGGACTCATTTCAAATGTGTCTCTTCTCCTACCTGTAGACAATGGATCTCTTTGTTTTCTCCTTCCTTGCCTGATAATCCCATGGAGAACTGAATAAACTCAGACACTCCAGGGAATAACAGTAGCAGAATCAGCCTGGAATATTCACAACCCACCGGGACTTGGCACAAGGTGGGGAAGGCGTTTAAATAAGCAAATAAAAAGCCACCTGAGCCTCCTTTGCAGGATAATGTGGCAGGAACCTCTCTGGGAGCCGAGCAAACAAATGAATTAATAGGAGTCGTAGCCTCTCCTTGGGTATTATTCATTCTTCTTTATTAGGTTGCTCCCTGGAAACCTGGGTAAACTTTGGCTGTGACTTTGTTTTTGATCTTCTGTGCCCAAATCGCCCACTTTAATGTAATCCTGGAACCTTTTCAAGAAGTCTGTATTCACAGGCCACCCTGTGCTTATTTCCATTCGAAAGGGCAGCTGGTGCAAGTCCTGGCTGGAGCAGCTCAGTGGGGTGGCCATGGCTGGTTTAAGTTTCAGTCATGCAAAGGGAAAAAGGGAAGAGGTAGGAAGGCTGGCTCAAACTGCAAATGCATTCCAGGCTCGTGGGTCAGGGAGAAGAGGGAAGAGCAAACCTCCTCCATCCCCAGCTGTGCCCGCTGGCACTGCCCAGCCCTGCCCAATTTGCAACAGCTCAGAGGGAGACACCTTTACCCCTGCCCTAGAGCTCTGCTCTGCTGCTTCAAATTTAGGAAGTAAATCCTGCAGAGTTTGGGGACATTTGCTGCTAATGTGTCTAGCAGAAACTAAACAACATAAAGTCACTTTGCCCTGCTGCTGGTGGTGTTTTCTGGCAATTTTTTCAAGCCTGTGTCCTTCTCCCTGTACCCTGCATGTAAAGTACTTGCCAACCACAACCTGATGGAAGGGGGTTTAAAAGAAATAATGGCAATGTCTGCTTGCAAGTGCTCTGAATGTAGGTCCAAAGCATTTGTTTAGCCAAGACACAGACCTATTTTAAACTTTTTCCATAAATACAATCTCTCTGAGTTAATTTCTATCATTTACATTGCCCTACTAATCTGACACATTCCCTTTCTTGGAGAAATTCAATTACAAGATAGCATTAAAATGGTGGGTTTGATATATGTGTGACTTCTTCACTTTTTGTTACTACACACACCCTTTGCTATTGCACCAGGAGTGCTTTTATAGGGCAGGGCTCTGTGAATGACATGCCTTGTCCAGTACATCATCCCCTGCTGTATGAGGTAAATAGAGAGGCAAATAACAGGTGTGAGTGTTCAGACCTAATGCAGTCTTTTGGCAAAATCTATATTTTTCTGTACACGTGTCTTAGGTGAGATGTAACCAAAAGTATATATACTGTCACCATCTTCACAAGCTGTTAAAAACAGCTGGGGCAATGTTCTTTATCTCCTCCATGACTCATCCCTGATAACTCCCTCTGGAGATATCTTCTGCTGATGGGCTATCAGTTGTCACTGCATGACTCATCAATTCCATTGGCCAATTGGGAGGCGCTGCACCCAGGGGGAGGAGCCAAGCATTCCTACCTGGATAGGATCTGATGTTTGGAACACCACAGCAGCCTTTTTGCACTGCATCCCCAGAGGGCAAGAGCTCCAGAACCACCACTGGACCTTCAGAGGAAGGCCCAACCCTTCTGCAGGATCACTGCTCCAAGCCACATTTATCACTCCAACAGGACTGCAGCCACCATTTCATGGGACTGCTGCCAACACCCTGACCAACAGGGTGCCAGGTTGTATCCTGACTCTGTCAGTTTAAGCCAGTATTTTCTGCCTTTATTTTAATTTTCCTATTAGATTGTAGTTCTGGCTTGGAATCTCTCACTGGTTTGCTTTCAAACTAGTCCAACATGTCAGAGCAATCTCATGATTAGCTGCAGAAGAACATGTTCATGAGAGCCCATCAGGAATCTGCCCTGCACTTCACTAGGAGGCAGCTCACTTCTCTCAAAACCTTCACCAGGAAGGAGTGTTTCACTGTGAAATATTTCCGTGGTGCTGCTTTAGATTGCCTCAGCCATGCTGGCTAAGATCCTGGAGTGAACACAGCTCAGCTAGAGTCCAAGAGCAAACTGCTCCTGAGGAGGCAGAGGATGCTGCAGGGCTTGGGTGCTGAATTAGCTCAGTACCCTCACAAAGTCACCACAGCACCAAATTCCAGCTCTAAACAAATTATAAAATACAACATAAAAAAAAAATAGCAGTGGCTGTTGCCATCAGGAACTGAACATTTTCTATTCTAATCAACGTGGTAGAGAAAATACTGGACTATTCCCAGAGTTTCTCACTCTGAAAGCAGGAACAGAAAGAACGAGTACAATTACTATGGTAATTTCCTATTTTCTAACTACACAGAGGCCATTTGGCTATCCTGGTATCATAATAGTTGGTAATTTTTGAGTTTTTAATAGCTACTATAAGGTTGGCCCAATAGTGCTGCCAAAATCAGCAGGCAAAGACCAGAGCTGTTTGGACATTCACTGCTATTACAAGAGGACCTTACAAAAGGAATTAGTTTATGTAACTCATATTTCATGAAAGCAAATGAAATCTCAAATGTCCTATAATTACAATAATTATTTCTGCTTGATGTTTAATTACTCTCTCTAATGATCCAGCAGCACTGTAAGGGACAGGTAAAGCTAGGATGAAATTCCTTCTCGTGTGATTTGGTTTCTAAAAGAGGACAGAGGTTTTGGTGTTTGTGGCAGCAGCTAATTAAGTAATGTCACAATTTCCATGAATTGCAAAATGTGATTTGTTGTGGCTATCCTGCTTCTGCAAATCACTGCTCGTGCCACAGAAACGTGACTTGGGCTGTGCCCCAAACTCTTGCTCTTTGAAGTATTCCTGTCAATGTTGAGTAAAGCCCAAGTAAATGATCACTGCTGTGGTAGGTGATTATAATGAGAGATCTGGGGGAAAAGGAACAGTCCATTAAGATCACCTGGAGACAGCATTTAAAGCAATTTGTATGAACATGTGGAACTGATTTAAATGAAGCAAAATACAGTGTTTTGATTTTGGATACTTTAAAAGGAGAAGGAAAAATAGAAGGAGAGTGATGAAGCTAGAAAAGGACCTTACCACCATTTACAAAGCAGGAGGGAAAGTAGAATGCAACTCTCCCCATCTTACATACCAAATGTTAAAAGCCTCATCCAAAATTACAGAATTTCAGGCTCAAATCCTCCTTTGCACCGATTTAGGGCAGCAATTTCACCCAAATAATCCTGCCTTTTATGAGAGCATCCCAGTCATGAGACTGCCAAACCCTCTGCCACCGTTCTGTGCCTCTCACCATCCATGGCTCCAGCCTGGAGCTGGGCACTCCTGTACAGAAAGTGCATTTTGCTTCAAATCAATGTTCAAATAAAGAACATCTAACTCAGCTTTTATCCTCCAGGCCAAACAGCCCAGTCATGGTCACAACTTCGCCCTACAACCCAGACCAGGCTAGATAATGAATTCCCTGATGCTTCCATGAAAGTAAAGCTTAGAAAGTGTCACCACACCCACCTGTTTTGGTGTGGGAGCCAGGACTGTTTTTAACTGCATAAAATCCTCATCCCAGGCAGCTCAGAATGTGCACAAGCAAGATTCCTACACCAACAACTGACACTGGAGAACCACAGACACTGATTTGTTGTGATCCTGATTTTAAATGAACCACAGAAACACAGAGTCCCCACATAATTTAGAATTGAAAAGGACTTTAAAGACCACCTTGTTCCACCACCCTGCCAGGGGCTGGGACACCTTCCACTATCCCAGGTTGCCCCAAGCTCTGTCCAGCCTGGCCTGGAACACTTCCAGGGATGAGAGAGAAACAAAGCACAGGAATTCTTGAGTCAGAGATCAGGAAGGTCAAGTGTCAGAGGAAACAACAGCAGAAGTAGAGCATTCCTCAAATTTTCTGTTCTAGCTCTGGGGGCCGCACTGAGGTCCAGGCTCCTTAGCACATTGTGATGTCTGGTGATAATGGCAGGAGGTCACATCCTTCAGCCTGAGGAATAGATGAAATATGGTCTCTATGGTCAAAAACCTGTCCTGAAGCCCACGGGTCTGGGGAAGGACCACACAGCCAGCATGAGCAAGAAAAACACCTTCCCTGTGCTCCAGCACCTGAGAGACTGTTGCTTAAGAAAAATAAATAGACTCTGTTGAAGACCTGCTGCTCTGTTCCCCAGGCCTGGGAGGAAACAAGCTGTTTGCTCAGAATTCATCCCTGCAGCTGGCTGGTATTTTAGCAATAAAAGACTCTAATTTTAATACCATCAGAATTCTCCCAGGCTGCAGGTGAATCTAAGTTGCAGAAAGGGAACCAGGTTTCATTTTACTTTGAAGTATCAAAACTGCTGACAATTAAACTTAATTGTATGAATAAGCTCCTTAACAGAATGCACTGCTGGGCTTTCATCCAGCTGAGTGCTGGCAGGAAAAGGGAAATCTATATGCAAGGAGCCTGCACATCTCCCACAACCTGGGAGAGCAGGGCTTTATCACTGTTTAATAGAAACATAGAAGGACCCTGATCTCCCTGCCTTTCCAAGAAAACTTCATTTTTCTGTTCCGTGAGGTGTTGTATTAATAGTGTTCATCCTCCACAACCTGCTTCTCCCTTGCCACATTTCCTTGATGTTAAATTTCCAGCAAAAGCATTAAATCTTTACATAGGGTGTAATTATTGGCTTTGGCTCTACCTGCACTAACAACAAGCGTGAAAACTCTGAACAAAAAAAAAAGGCCCAATATAATATTTTTTTGGAGATATCCTTTCTGAAATATTAATGTTTGTTCCCTCTAGGGTGGCACCTTTATTTGCTGTTTCTAATGCAACCAGTTTGTTACTGTACCTGCCTCTGCAACGAGGCCTGCAGTGAGCAAATACATTCCTGGGGCCCAGGGGTCAGTTCTTTCCTATTTCATTTCTCTTTGGTTTAATTTTAAGTTATTTTCCCTTACTCTAACACTTATGGAGATCTGAAGGCAACTATTCTGGTTGAATAAATCTAAATACCATTACCAGTATTTGGATATAGCCCCAGCAGGGACTTCATAACACTGTAAACCCGCCTATTTTCATTTCCACATAAAGCAGGTTTAAGGAAGGGACAGATGACCAGCACTGCACTGTGAAACTCAGAATTTTTGATCCATGAATCAACAGATTTTGTCTCCATGTCTTCTCATATGCTGTGATTTTATCACATTCTTATAATTACTAACGGGAGAAATCCAAACCCCAGACCAAATGTCACAAGGCTGTGCAAGATTCTTGTGTTAATCAGTGATTTGTTTCTGGCTCTCATGGTGAGGAATGTCCAAAATATCATTTCACATCTGTGAACTGTGGCAGAACTGAATCCATTTCCACCCAACAAAGAATCCCAGAGCCCTCACCCATCAAGACAAAGGTTTCGATTGAAATAGGGAATAAAATATGGTCCCTGGGGAAGTTTGAGGAGTCAGGAGAGTGCTTGGACACTGTGAGTGCTAGAGAGAGCATTAAATATTCCAGAAAGAAAAGCTCAATTCCAAAGCAAAGCAAACCCCACAAAGTTGAGAACTGAAGCCTTTAACCCAGGGTTAGTCAGGACAGAGCATAAAAAAATTCCAAGTCCAATCCCACCACTGTGCAGCCTTCCTGCAGTGGTGGATTTATCTTCCCTTTCCTTTGCACTTGTGTATGTGCTACCCAGAATTTTAGTGAGCTTTCAGCTTGATTTTAATGTGTTTTAGAACAAATCAAACCCGCTAAATTGATTAATGAGGATTTACGGCATTTTAATTATGGAGTGTGGTTTTGAATGATTTAAAGTCTGATATGAGCTCAGAGCAGCCCAAGATTCGTTGAGGAAATGAGAAACATGACATTTTGAAAAGGAAACCAATTTCCCTTAACTTAAACTGTTGCTCATATAAACCAAATTATAAATATACTCTGTGACTGTAATGCTACAGAGGACGGCTTTACGAAAATATGATTAGTGGTGCAATTTCCTTAGGTTTCAGATCCTTTCTGCTTTTCTTTGCCAGCTTTAATGCAGGAGAAATCAACATCCTCCCTCTTCACCCACCCATTTTTCTTGATGAAAATAAAGCAACAAATCAAATCTGCAGGAGAGCTTGGGGATATCCTGATAAAACTCCTCTGTACAAAGAGAACTCAAGGGGGTATAAATGAAAATACAGGCGTAGAAAGGGTCAAGAAATAGCTGTGATCCCAAGGTCCTGCCTCACCTAGTGCCACAGTTCAGCTTGGATTGGTATCCACAGTTTCTAAGAAGCAAAACAGAGATGTGACAATTTTTTTGTGCTCCAAAGATGACCCTCCTATAATTTGGCAGTCAAAGGAGCAACAAATAGGGCAAACACATTAAAGACACCAAGATCTTCCTTGGAAATACCTTCTGGTGGGTTAGGCACAACATCAACAAAAGCAGAACCTAAAGAACCACCAGTAAAACCTATTTTGAGCTGCAGGAGGCTTTGGTACATCAATATGTGGGGTAGTAGTGGGACTGTGGGGGATCTGCAGGGCACCTGAGGAATGGCAGCCCTTCCTTAGGTCACTGATCTATCCCAAAAGCTTTGTTGCTTGGTGTTAGAAAACTCTGCTCTGCTAAATTTCAAGTAAAAAAAATTTTTAAAAATAATTCTGGTTTGCCTTGTCTAGCAACTGGAAATCTGATGCTGCCTCTATTGAGAAATTGAGCTTTATTCTCATGAAAGTAAAGGAGAAAAGGATGAGTTCATTGGCATTCTCCTTGCACAAATAACATGTGCAGCACTTCACAAAGGCAGCAGATAAAAGTAACATTATTTTATTTATCAGCAATGATGGGAAGGAAAATGCAAGTGAAGTACTTGCTTGAAAGTGTGTACTAAGATGACTTTGTGTGTGAAGTATTGGTTTCTTGGAGTTTGGCAGCAATTTATTTGTCACAGAACTCCCTTCTGAATGCTGTTTCCAACAAAACGTGACCATCAGTGATATGGATAAGGATTTTGGAAAGATGAGGCTTTGAAAATTCATTTGGGAGCATCTCCATTAAGGATTATTAGAACCAATCCCTGCATGTGCAAGGAAGACTGTGGACCCAACTTCTACTGGCATAAGTATTTTGGTTTTTACACGAAAATCCCTAGTGCTGAGAACAGCAGGGAGACACAAAATATAGGGCAGCAATATCCTTTTAAACATTTTGGGGTTTCTTTTACATTTTTTCTTGCTGCTTCTTTTCTCTCATGGTGCAGTCCTGGAGAAAACATTATAAATTCCCCAGTGCTCAGCTTCTAGTGTGTATTTAATCTGTCTGCATTCAAATGGTAATAGATTGTTACAGGGATACCTTCACACAGGTGCCTGGTGTGTATAATACCTCTTCATTACAGCACTGAGTGAACTCGATCCTTTTTTTTTTTTTTTTAATATTAATCTCTTTAGGTTTTCACAAGCGGTGCCACACATCATAATTTTAAGCTCCCAGCTGATGAGTCATTCCATTACTCCCAAGCCCATGCAGAGCAAGGCAAGAGAATGTCTGGCTCTCCAGCTCTGCTGCCCTGTGTGCAACCAGAGCTTTGTGAGGATTCAGGGGAGGAAGCTCTTTCCAAGGATGAGGCTTTGTTAAAGGCACAAAGAAGGCAGCTGAAATGCAATGTATGATTTGTCTCCATCCTGGAAGTGTCCAAGGCCAGGCTGGACAGGGCTTGGAGCAGCCTGGGAGAGTGGAAGGTGTCCCTGCCCATGGCAGGAGGAGGAACTGGATCAGCTTTGAGGTCCCTTTCAACCCAAACCATTCAGTGTTTCTGTGATTCTCTCAGCTTCCTCATAGCCTGGTTTCACCAGCCCTGTGGCCTCCAGAAGTCATGGAGGAAATAATTTGGGTTCCATCAGGGATCCTAGATCTGCTCCCTGGGCAGAGCTGCACCCACAGCAGTGCCCTGTGCTGGTCCTTGCTCCATGGAGAGCTCACGGGGAGCACAGCCAAGCTCTCCCTCCCTGGGAGCTGCACTGGGGAGGCAGCACAAGGGATCTGAGCCCCGGGGCAGCCAGGTGGTGATCAGCACCTGCCACCTCTTGTCACGTATCCCAGCCTCTGGAATGACCACGGCAATCCCAGCAGAGCCCAGGGAAGCTGCTGGGGCTGTACCTGCAGCTAGGCAGCCCAGAGGGGATGGATGCAGGGCAGCTTGGGCAGCTTTGCTACCCCATGACCAACTGCCAGCTCCTCCTGGCAGTGTCACAGAGCTTTGTAGGACATTCAGCTGATCTCAGGAGGACAGGCTGAGCTATTCCCATTACCTCAGTGAATTTCTGCAGATGGAGCAATAAGGCACCAGTCTGGTGCCTACAAAATTTGTACCTGATCTGAAATGACCCTGAGACTGAAGAATTTTATGGCCTTTTTGTTCCCCCCAGGAGAGCCTTAAAAAGAACTCCCCAACATAAAAATGGAGAAAGACAATTATTAAAGGCAGTAACTACAGCACTGGGGACTGTAACTAAGAAAGGTTCTCAGAAACAGGGATTTGGACATGCTGAGGAAATTCATGCTCCTTTAAACAGAAGCAGTTGCCCATGTGACAGTGCATACAGACAATATGTTTCAAGTGTTTGGGACCCTGAGAGATTATTGAATACTGCACATTACCAGGTGTGAAGAGAAATTAAGGAAAATGTCCCAGATGGAAGATGGGAACAGCAGAAAAGTTCCAGCAGAGCTGAAATTACCTGAAAATAAGGAAGAGAACTAGGAGGGATTTATGCAGCTCTTCATCAGCATGAGGAATGCTGTCAGTGGAAGGAAAGGAAGAGTAGAGGGATTTCTGACAGGAACAGGTCCTTAAAACTCAAAGTATAAGATTTTCCTGTTCTCTCCTGCCACCTGTGTTCAGCTCTAAGTGAAAGCTAAAAGCAGAACAAGAGAAGTTGTACAGGAACTCCAGATTTGTCCAATACTCCATAAGCATGGGCCATATCAGCCTCTGATGGAATCACAGGAGAAATTGCTCCTATTCATTTTCCTTAAGCAACTCAGGCCTTTTTCCCCCATAATTAAAATCATATCTATTTCTGTTCTTGGAAACATTTGCATGGAAAGCATGATCCAGAGTTATTGGTGGCTAAAATGCAGGGCATTAACAGAAAACAGGGAACTTGATTGCTTAAATCTTTAAAGTCTGGAGAGAGAGCAGAGGGAATTTGTGTAAAAGCAAAAAGACACACAAAACTTAGTATTGGAAGAGCTTCCACATCTTGACTGATTGTAATTACTTAGAACTTGGATTTTAGTAATTTTTGTCTGTTGAGCTAAGTTCTGGCTGGGAAAAGGAAAATATATTATTAGGCTTCTTCCTTGAAAAGGTTCTGTTTCCAAGATACTGGAAACATGGAGAGACTTCCAAAGGCCAATTTCAGTTAGGCACAGTCAATTAAAGCTGAACAACAGGATAAAAAGTCTCCTTGGATAACTCTTGGCCCTGGTGGTAGATGAACACCACATAATTAGCACCAAGTTGGCTCTGCCTGCAGAACATTTGACAGAGGAGAGAGCTCCCTCCCTGTGATCTCCCAGCAAAGCCTGCACTGCCCGTTCCTGGGTGTTGGGGAAACCCAGATTTAAAAAAAAAAAAAAAGAATTTTTTTTGCTTCCTACATCCTCATGTTCTTCCTGGAAGGACTTTGGGAGCACTTTCTCCTTTGTCATGTTCAGCTTTCCTCTGAGACGTGTCACTCTGCTCGCCCAGGCAGAGATGCATGGCACAGCTCTCCAAAAAGCTCAAGCAATCACTTGAGGCCCTGGGATAGCAATCAGCTATGCAAAATGACAATCATCTCTCACTTTGTGATGTCTTTGGAAGAGAAGTGAGAAAAACATGATCTTGGGTGTTTTGGTAAAGAAACCACACGATAAACAAAATCTCTGCGGCGCCGCACGGCGTAACCTGGCAGCAGAAACTCCCTGCAGCACACTCAGACTTCATCTGGAGCAGCCTGCGTTCTGAAAACAAAGCTGGGGAGACTTACTACACACTGGAACACCCCCAAAAACCCAGAAAAAAGACTGAAGTTACCAGGAAAATATACGTGTTGCTTTCCTCAAGTCTGTGCATAATGTAAGACATCTCGAGTATCACAGCACTTCCACCCAGAAGGGAAAGGAGAGGATGAATGAAAAATCATCTCCCTAAACTCTGGATAGTGAAAAAATACATATTTTAAAATAGATGTTTCCCAGGCAGTGTTCAAGGCCTGGGTGGGTGGTGCACTGGGCAAACTGGTTTGTGTCAGGTGGGGGGTTGGAACGAGAGGAGCTTTAAGGTTCCTTCAAACCCAAACCATTCTATAATTTTATAACACTGCAGTCAATATATACTTTTGTAGTGCTCTTGTCACAAATCATTTCTGAAGGGAAAATTGTAATGTGACAAACTGGATTTCTGGTATTGGAATGAATCTGGCTGGAAGAAATGGGTAAATCAATAAACCAGCAAAACTCCTGTGTGCAAATAGCCAGAAATTGCCTACAGAAAATCACTCCTGAGCCTGCTGGCTCTCAGTAGTGCAGCCACCACGGCAGCTCCAGTGGCTGTGAATTTACAGCTGCTCTCTTCTCCATAAAAACTTAAGAGTCTACCTGCACACAGAACCACAGGATCCCAGAATGGGTTGGGTTGGAAGGGACCCTAAAGCTCACCCACTGACATCCCTGCAATGGTCAGGGACACCTTCCACTGTCCCAGGCTGCTCCCAGCCCCATCCAGCCTGGCCTTGGGCACTTCCAGGGATCCAGGGGCAGCCCCAGCTGCTCTGGGCACCCTGTGCCAGGGCCTGCCCACCTCCTCAATAAATAATCTCTAATTCCGTGTTTTTTTTCTGATGGAATTTCAGACATTTTACTCAACAGATTTAAAGAAAAAAATTAAAAGTGAGCTACATTGCATTTACGAGAGGTTAAAAGCAGGTACAAGGGCACTTACAACACACGAGAACAAATTGCAGTTCTGCAGCCTGGCTCATCCACACTGACACCTCCAGGTGCTCAGCCTCCCTGGGAAAGGTTAAAACGTTTCTCTTAAGTACAATGCTAATGGCAGTAATTGGGAGATACCATCCTGAGTGCTGAACCAGCAGAAGCCCCGAGCTGGCCACAAGAACATCTCCTAATGTTCAATTAAGATAAGGCTCAGTTATTGTTCAGTCTGCAGTCTCTTTTAATTTTTTTTTTTTCTGGGTGGAAGCTTTGAGATCGATATAAAATGAAAAAAAAAAAATTCATATAGCCCATGATTTCTGTACCGCTGGAGCCCTACTGAACATCTCTCTTCACTCAGCCCTCGTGCCTAATTGCCAAGCACGTCACTTCTGGAAACCTCTCTCTCCTCCTGTCTCAGTTCTGCTCAGCGCTGCTGACTGGAAGAGTGTGTTTGACACTTCCCCAGGAGACTGGCTGCCAGTCAGCAGGGCTGTGCCTGCAGCAGCGCCTCCCTGCACATGGAATTAGGTCTCCATGAGGGGTCCCAGCCCTGGGAGGGGACAGGGACAATGTGCCATGTGCAGGTACTGACCCAGGCAAGGCTTTGAGAGAGAAACCAGCAGGGGCTGGCTTTGGGATGGTGCTTCCAGGTGCTCTCATGCTCTCCTGATTCATGGGAAGTTTACAGAAGCCCTGAAACATTCCAGGAATTCAGGTTTTACTTGGGAAAAATGGCCGTAATAAAAATAAACCAAAAGCAGGGCAAACCAACCTGAAAGCACTGGTTCACTTACACATTAGCAGTGGCAAGTTTGGCTCATTTTTTAACACGGACTCAAAGTGACATTTAATCTCCAGATTAATTCCAATTTTATTTCAAAAGATGAAGGGAAACTTGGCATTTAAATTAACCTTCCAGCCCAAAGTGATGTTTTTTCCTCTACTCTCATTCACTGAGAACACCAGCACACCTTTAATTACAGCTTCACCCCAGATGATTATTCTGCTCCACTTTGCAAAATCAGCCAAGAAATCACCTATTCTACAGCTTTTGTGTCTTTACACATCTCACAGCACCTGCAGAGCAGAAGCAGCTCCTCTGAGTCCTCCCTGCTCCCCAGCAGGCTGTCCCCACTCAGGGACAGTCCCACCTTGACTTTGGGGCCTCTGGAAAGCTGAGAGATCCCGGTGGAAAATCCAGACAGGAGATGAGGACGTTTCCTTGCTGCCCTCCCGTGGACATGCCATGACCACAGTCACTGGTACGTGGCTAAAAATCCATGGCTTTGCACGGAGATGTTTGGCTTGGCTCTCAACCTGGATTGTTTCCTCTCTTCAAAAATAGTTGCATTCACCAAGACAATCGGTGTTTTTATGTGGAGGGAACACGGAGATGTTTCTAGATCATAAATTTTAATCTGAAATCTCTCTGATACCCAAAGATTAATATTTAATGTCTGTTCTATAATGTAATTTCTACAGGCCAATCTTTTATCTTCAAAACTTGATCAGCATAGACCTACAAAAGTTAGCCTTCAGTATGATAACAATACTTTATGGACCCAGGGATTCCTGAATTCCCTCGCTGTCTCCTACCGGCAATGATGGTGTTCCTGCCAGTCTTAAAAAATGAGCTAACACTTTTAATTCTCTATTTTCTCTTCAGCTTATATTCAGTACCACTGAGCATCAAGCGTGAAATGCTAGGAGGAGCCAGATCAGTGCCAGGACAAGATGAGAAGCAGTACCTTTGCAATTGAGGTCATCATTGAAAGATTAAAAAGAGACTGTGATCTAATTCCATCTGTTAAGTGTCTAGGGACTCCATGTCTAGTACATGAGAATGCTGTCCTTGTATTAGGAATTTTTAAAAGATCTTCAAGAAACACATCAACTTCCCAGTTGGTTAATGAATGGTTTTTTCCCAAATGTCAGTCAAATACCTCACATGCTCAGAGTCTGATATTACATACAACACATCCGTGAACCAAATTCTTCCCCTATTTTACAGCTGCTGTAAAAATTTATATTTCCCAACAAATCACGACTTTGTCTTTTCTCCTCCTGCCTTGAACAGCGAAGGAAGGGAAAATGTTACAACTCCAGGCTGCCCAGAGGAAAGAAGAACAACATGCTAAACTGACTCAGTGTGAAAATGTCACCTTACCCTGGTGCAAGCCCTGGTGTTCTCCAGAAGCAGAGGTGGAAGGAGCCAGCTCCATCTGTTGGGTGGCTTCCCTTCCCTAGGGGAGGTAACATCAAGTGCTGCTCTCAGGCATGGAGCTCAATTTGGGAATTGAGAGTGCTCCATCCACAACCTCCTTTCTGGTGTCTTGACATAATACAGGGTAAAATCTTGCACCACAATCTCTGAAGAGCTGCCTAAAGAATCATAAAATCACAGGATGGTTTTGGTTGGAAGGGACCTTAAAGCCCATCCAGTGCCATCCCCTGCCATGGGCAGGGACACCTTCCACTGTCCCAGGCTGCTCCCAGCCCCATCCAGCCTGGCCTGGGACACTGCCAGGGATCCAGGGACAGCCCCAGCTGCTCTGAGCACCCTGTGCCAGGCCCTCAGCACCCTCACAAGAAAGGACAAGAGAGTGGCCACAATTCCAGTTTGGCAGCAGCTCCTCTTTCCTAGCTAAAGAATTGATTACATCCCTAACAGTAGTTACTTTTCTCTTGCTAGCAAGTAAACCCTGGAATGAAACACTCCAGACACCCAAAAATTCAGCAGAGCCCCATCCTTCTTAAATCTGCAGTGGGAATGCTTCCATTGGTTTTGAATAAACAAACCTCCAGATAGTGAGTGTGAGTAGTGAGGACTAATTTCTAATCTGGAGTGAGTTTATGGACAAATCCAGCTAGTAGAGGATAAAGCTGCTTATACACTGACCTGTAGTCACAGAGCTGCTGCAATCATCTGAAAAAATAAATCCCAGCAAAGGCAGGAGTCAGGTCATGGCTCTGGTATCAGCTCACCTGCCTAGAACAGACTGCAGCCACGTGAGCATTTTGGTCCCCATGATCTATTGGGTTCAAAAAAATGTATGTGCCTTCACTTGTGCCCTCTGGGAAGGCTTTTCATAGGCTGTTATCTGAGCAGCTATGTACAGGTAATCCTCAGGTTTTTCTGGAGTTGTGGAACACAAGCCTGTGTGTGACAGTGATACCCACACAGGCAGTGAGCTTTGCAGCTTGTTTTGATTTCCAGTACAAGCCTGACTGGATTTAGTGATTGATGTTTGTCTCTCCCCAGCCTGCTCCACTGGCTCCCCTAAAAACCTACAGCCTTTAGGCTTCCCCAGCCAAAGTTAGACCAGGAAGGTGTGTATCCTTGGCTTCTGTACAAGGTCAGAGGCTTTTGCCAATTTTACCCATCCCAGACCCCTGAGAGGTGGGAAGAGTCCTGGCATTTCATTCCTGGGTGTATCTGCAATGCACAATCTCTCCACACAGTCATATAAAACCTCTGCTCCCCTCGTGTGTTATCAGGGTTGCTCGAACAAAGGAAATTGTATCTAAGGTGAACACACACAGTGCTGTCAAATCGGGAGCGTCCAGAAAGCCAACAGCAACCTCACTCTTGAAAATATGATGGCAAAGAATGAGTTACATTTCTTTAAATTACAGTTCTACTGCTTTTGCTTTTGCCAGGTGGGAGCAATATTTTGGTCGATTGTTCTTTACCCAAAAGATGGCACATCTTAACTGAAACCCCAGCTGCAGAACCAGAAATGCATGTAAAATTATCCTTTCTTTAACAGCCATGTTCCCTGGCTCCTTGTTTCCCAGATTTCCTGTGAGCTTGGGTCTACCCTAGAAGCAGGAAGGCATTTCCAAAAGTCAGGAGCTTTGCTTAGTGCCAGAGCATGATCCCTGCCAGCTGCTTCCCTTGCTGAGCAGGGAGCACAGGAACAGCAAGGACATGTGCTGCACTCCCCAGGCTGCCTGTGAACCATGACATGTCACTTTTGAAGTCACCTCCTTTCCAGTATTCGAGGTTTGACTGTCCCAACGCTGGAGACAAGAGCTTATTTTAGCTCTTGGATCATCTCAGGAGCTTTTGGAGATGGAAGGGAGAGAGAAATAAGGCACAGGAACTGCAAGTTCCTCCATCAGGGCTGATGCTCAGGCCTTCAGAAGGACACGGGGAGGTGACAGAATAAGGATACACCTTTCAACAATCACTTAAGGAAATTCCTTATCCTTATTAATCTGTTTTTGTGAGAGTCCACTGTGTCCCAAAGTCAGTGACAATTCCAACAACCCCACCCTGGATGAGCCCAGTTGAGGCCAGGGCCTCATCTGTTGATTCCCTTCTGGTTCCTGTGGATTTCTCTGGGATGTGTTTTTCTATAATGTCTGTCTGATGTTATTTTTTTTTTCTGTGAGCATAATATTCTTTTCATCCCCCAAATTTAATTTTCTAACTTGTTGGCTTTATTGCTTAAAATTTTAGTAGAGGTTTTGGGTGTGCTGCTGACAAAATAATAATTTATATTGTATCAGTCAGTATCACTCCATTGTCTTAATCTTTCATAATGGTTTTTCTGCAGCTTCCAATTTTCCTCCGAATAAAACAAATTACTTAGCAAGTGGAATATCTTCTTGTCATAATAATTTAATATTAAAATGTCAATAAGATTTGGTACACACAGCAGAGGGCACAGAGGTACAGAGGCAGAGCAGAAATGAAGTAAACTTAATAAAGTGAGTGAGAAGGTACAATAGGGATTGAGGTTGGCTCCTGCACTGGATATGAAAGAACCTTTTTATCCTGCAGTGCAGCACAATCATTGTGTAAGCAATGAAATGACTGCAGGAGCACTTCTTGCTGCTGATGCTCGCTGACACTTGGTCCAGCACCAGTCCCGGGGGAGGGAGCCGCCCTGGATGGGGACAGTGGGTGGCACACGGAGGGCAGGAGGGGCTGGCCAGAGGCTGGGGACACACCCTGCCCTGTGCAAGGCCGTTCCATGGCTTGTGGGTGGCTGAAAGCAGCAGTCTGTGGTTCAGCAGCCTGATCCAGCCTTCGGGGCAGGGTCGGTGCTGGGAAGTCTGAGCCTCGCATCAGCAGGCAGATCTTAACACTCACTTGTGAATGTTCTCATGAAACTCCAAGTTTCATTTTGGTCAAATTCTCTTTCTGATCCAAACTCAACAGATTGCACTGGCAGACGAATGCTAAATGCTGTGAATTTATCTAGAACATAATGAGCTCCCTAAAAATGTCTGGAAGCCTCAGGAGCAGATATGTCTTTTCCCCCAGCATGAGATGGTCAGCAGGACATGCTTGGGGAGCAGTCCTGATCCTCCTTGGGCAGCCATACACATCTTTGTGAGATGAAGGGGCAGAATTACAATGACAAATCCAGAATAATTCAGGTTGCAAGAGACTTTAGAGGTCATCCTGTCCAACCCACTTCTCAGAGCTGGGCTAGCTTCAAAGTAGCATAAATTCAAAAAGAAGCAAATTTGCATGAGCTCCAGGACTTTATTATCTGTCTCTGTTCTGTCTCAGGCTAGAGGAAAAGCTGTTCCTGTATCTCACCAGCCTTTTCTCTCCTGCAGCTCTGAAAATGGGTGTTGCATTCACAGCTGACTCTTTCCACACAAATATATCACCATTTGAAGTCCCCATTTTCAGCACCTAGCATCTCCTCCTGCTGAAACAAGACATAGGGCTTGATTTAAGTGCTCCGTTTTTCGTAATTCCTGGGAGAGAACAAAAAGGAGAGCTGGAGAAACCCTTCTCCCTCTTCACAAAGAAATACCTTACACCGTAGTTTCAGTCTGCATAGCAAGTAGGCACCACTTTTATGTCATTTTAACCAAAGACTGACAAGAGTCAGCTGAAACATGTCTTGCCCTGTCCTGCAGCTTTCCACAAATAATCTCAGGGTTGCCTGGGCTGCAGGGGATGGCAGCAGGATACCAGGGAGCTGCAGAAATGTTCCCACCAACTCAGAGCATCAGAAAGTTTGATGAAAGTTGGTTTAGTCTTCTGCTCACATTTTTTTACCAAGAATGAATAGGAAAGGTCCTTCATCAACTCTGGGAGGTTTTTCCTTATTAACTGCTGCCCTCCTATGTGTTAAAATAAAAGTGGTAAAGAGCAAAATCCTTGGAACAGTCACAATATTGGATGTCAGGATGGTTTAACTGTCAAGAGCTGTAAACAAATCTTCTGGAAAAGGAGGATTTTTTGAATCCCTGTGCCAGTGGAAGGCTGTTTGCTGCTGTATAGTTTGTTTTCCAGTTCTGACTGTACCAGTTTAAAATCAGTCAGCACTTTTCTCCAGAGCTCATTCCACAGGACTAATTGCTCGGATAATAGAGAACTGATGCTGATGTTCAGCCAATATTTTCCTCTCCTCCCCAGTGGGCACTATCTGGCTGCCACCAGAAATCCCTCCCTCTTTCTCTATCTACATGCTAATGCTTCTATCTACATCTTAAATACTTGTTGCTCACTATAATTCCCCCTCCTCCATTCAAATTTTAGCTCAGCAACACTGCCATAATACAGCTTTTATTTATCACATAACTCTCTGTCACTCCTTCTTAATTGCTTCTCATTTGTTGGCTTCTTCCTGGTGTTGAAGTGGTCATAACAGAATACAATTTTCTACATATGCCCAGCTGCTCTTTTATGGACAATATTCACATCTTTTCTCCCTTTCAAGCCTCAGCTCTTTCAGACCTAACTGTCTGGTTGACTTATTTGCAGCCGTGCTACATTGCCAAAAATGTATTCTGAAATATCAGATATTTTGGAGTTTCCATATTGCCTCCCCCTGCTGAGTGTGTCCCACCGACCAACACCAATCAGTCCCACCTACAACCCATCCCTCCATTGGTTTCATCTCATTGCACCTTGCCTCATTTCTTTTCTCTCTTGCTCCATCAGAGTTTTTCCCAGAATGGTTTTCCCATCGTTGTTTGCTATGCCTTCCAATTTGGGCATCACCTGGGAATTTAATTACTGTGTTTTCTACCTGCTTTTCCAGGTCAGTAACTGTGAATTTGAGCAAGACTGGACATAATAGGAGTCCCTGAGGTAGCCTTAGCACAGCTTCCCCTAACTAGGCCTTGCAGACTGATGTGGCACAGCTAAAGGCTTCCTGGCAATGCTCAATCCGTGTGGAATGACTCCAAGGAATTAGACCGAGCTGATTTTTGAGTAAAGGTTTGTAAGTCACTGTATAAAATTATTTACTGGAGTCCAAAATGACAAAATAAAGGTTTGACATCCAAATTTAATAAAACAACTAACCCAGCAAGCTCCTTTCAGTTAGAAACATCAGCTGCTCTCCCTTCTATATCTTGTTCTCCTCTGGGATTTATTCAGGTCCCTTTAGGGACTGTGCATCATTTACCTGAATGAATCACAAAATGCTTTGGGTTGGAAAGACCATAACGACCAATTCCAAATCCCTTCCAGAGGAATGCCAGCTTCCTACCAGGCCTTTTCAAGATCTCCCATTCCTGTCAGCATCCTGCCGTGTCTGCTCTGTCTGGGAGCAAAGCACCCCTGGCTGAAGGGCAATGCTGGGTTTCTCCTGCAGAAGTGCAGCCCACCCTATGGCAAACCCACCCCAACAGTGCATCCATGTCACCAGATTTGGTCCAGTCCTGAGGTGGACTGAGTGCAATAAAACTAAACAGAACAAGCCTTACATCCCACTCTCCAGCAATCTGCTCGCTAACAAGGCACTTTTGTCACAATGTTGGTGCTCATTTTCAAAGAGATGTCTTACATGTAAGTAAATTCTCTTCAGTTCCTCAGTCCCTTTGCAAAGAACTGAGAAAAAAGAACAAAACAAAACAACCCAAAAAATTATTGGCAGAATCGTTCAGAAAAATCTTTTCAAAATATGAAGGGAGCTGAAAATGATTTCAAGACTCCATAGAGCAAGATTGATAAATAAAGTACCAATTATGGTCTGTTATCTACCTATCCCACGGAGTGGTGCTGCATCCCACAGGGCACTGCATGCTCATCCACGGGCCAGAACTGCATATGGATAAAGCTATCACCAATTTATAGCAAAGCCTAATGGAGCAGTATTGGAAAGCACTTGGGACCTTCAATTAAATGCATTACTTTTTATTATTTCCTTTACTTCCCTAACACCTAGGGGCAAAAAAAAAAAAAAAAAAAAAAAAAAAAATTAGGCTGGTAACCAATTGCAAACCAATTAAATCCGAGTGTGTGTCCACGCAGGAGCAGCAGAGGTGGGTAATTCTGCATTGCTGACAGGAGGAACGTGAGCTGGAGGGGCCACACGGCTGCCTGGGCTCTGTGGCGTTCCCAAATGGCATTCAGGAAACATTTCAAGGGGATCAAAGCCGCCTCACGGGCGCTATACAAATTCACCATCATAAACACTGAATAATACATTACACTAATCTGATTGCTATTGACTGCTCCAGTTGCATGTGTGACCTTGGGCGTACATTAATCAAAGGCAGCCGTTCGTGTTTCCATCCTGCAGCCACGAGCCAAACTCATCTCAAATCTCCTCCAGTCGCTGGATCTCTCTCTGTTCTGTCTGATGTCACTCGGAGATGGAGGCTGGTGTTTGGAGGGAAATGGCTTTTTTCTGTCCTCCCCTCTTTGTTTGAACACACACAGGAGCGCTCCGATATGGAATAACAAAAACATACACCTTTGTGTCCACCCAGCGCTCCCTGAACCCAATTTAGCAAGTGTTGCAATCTGAAAGAGCTTCGGAGCTTGAGAGTAATTGGTTTCCCAGCAGAGACTACAACTAATCCCAGAAGCTCTTTGGAATTTCACCAGACGTGTTTATTGTTTACCCTAAGAAATGAGGCCTCGATGAAATGAAAGAGCCCATTGCTGACACCCTCTCACAGTGCTGTGTGTGTGTTTGCTCACAGGAGCTGCAGCAAGCCTTAAACCCAAAAAACCCAATCCCTCATCACTTCCCTTTCCCTTTGTCATTAACAGGAGACAGGGAATACAAGAAAGAGCTGACAGTGTGTTGACAACAAACTGAAAAGGCATTGCTTTGCCTGCATTGATTCCCTTCTCTCTCCCCAAGGCTACGAGATGATACTTGCGGCATTATATTCCAAAATCTCGTGCAGGTGCTCCCTGGTTTGCTGCCTCCTGCCCCGAGGTGGTCTTTGAGTGTGGAGAGCCTTCCCCCAGGGCATGTTGGAGCCCAACAGCAGAGCTCTCTCAAAGCGTGGTGTAACAAATATAAAATCAGACAAAACCTCAAAATAATCAGTAGAGCTGGGTTTGATGTAGTCTCAGACCATTGGCATGCAAATGCATTCCTTTAACAGCTTTATTCCTTCACTTGAGGCCAAAGCATGACAGTCAATAATTTAAAGGCAAAGGACTGAAAGAGGCTGGGATTATTCCCCAAGCAAGCGTTGTAAATGTAGACCATTTATATTTAAATTAAATTTAAGCAAGCTGTGGCAATACTGATACTATATGAATAATTGGCTCTACACCCACAGGTACTTGCTTCTTAACTGTTGGGTTTAAAAATAAATAACATTTTTTTAAAAACCTTCCAATGCTTCTACTAAAATTTCACTCTGTGCCTTGCCAGAGAGTGCTGAGAGGAAGGTGCTGAAGAATACCTGGGCACGAAGGAGAAATAAAGAGGAGGAGGTTGTGTGGCTCCTCCTGACAGTCCAGCACTTCTGCCTTCCAGCTATGCAAAAACGCACAGAGAACTTAATTAAGAGGGTCCATTTTCTCTACAAAGCCTTTTATGGTCCCTGGCCTTTGCTCAGATACATTTACTTTTCCATCAGTCACATCAGAACCTCCGGGCTGCTGCCAGGGGACCCCCTGGAAGCTTTCTCCTTTATAAATTTTTCACACCAGTTCTATTACCTGAGTGGACTTTCACTCTGTGAGGGTGCAGCCTGATCCCCCCAGACCTCTCTCAACCCTCTCTGCATCTGCCACAATGAAGAATTATAGGGCATGCAGACCACTCTTCCTCCTTTTTCCATTACTCAGCAGCTCTTCAGCACGTAAGAGAGAGCTTCAGGATAAATTAATGGATATTTTAGGACATCTGAAGAGTGGTCTTAGAAAGATGCACCGAATTTTGTAAAGAGAATCTCCAGTCCCTTGAATATGACCATGAATGGCCATCAAAGACTGCCTTGGAAATAAAAATGATGATAGAGTTTTGGTGTCTTTGTGGGTTTTTATCCAAGTGACACAACATGAAATGGTCACACATTGGAAATCAGACTGCAAAGGTACATTTCTTGTCTCTCCTAGGATCCCCCTCATATCCCACAAGGAAATTTTAATTCAGCTCCCATATGGAGGTCCAAAAGGGAGGATTGCTGACTATTGCAGATGAGGATGTTTCCAAACTAACTGTAGGAGAGAGACTCCAGGAATTCTTTCAGCTGAAATCCCTGTTCAGGAAGTAAAATAAAGGAATGGCTGAAGACTATGTCCTGCACTGACTGGCTATTTTGTACTCCCATGAGTCAGGCAGCTGATCTTTTTACTCTGCCCTTCCTTTTCACCAGAGCAGCCTGGAGTTGAGGAACCTCAATTTCACTTGCACAAGTTTAAAGCCAGCGTAACTTCTGACTCTTGTGGGCATTACTTTTGATTTATACTCATGATGCCGAGGAGAAAATCAAATCAAGGGAATATAAATCAAACTGAGATCAATACCAAGCATCAAGGTACTAATTCTATCTCCTGAAACAGCCCTTACAAGCTGCAGGAGGCCGGGAGACAATCCCCCTGGCACAGGCACAGCAGATTTATGTGGAGCTGAGGTCCTGGTGCAGGGGAGATGTTGGAGGTGGAAGGGGATGGGTCTGCACTTCATGCTATTAAGAATCTCTGTCTGTCTGGGCTGTCAAACAGTCTGGGGGCAGCTTTGGGAGGTTGTCATAAATCAGCACACCCTGCACTGGGGACTGGGGATGACAACCAAGTTGGTTGAAAATTAGTTTTCATTGTGGTTTTTTGCCTCCAGGAACCACTGCAGAACCTCAGCCTTGCTTCTCCTGATGGGAGGACATGGAATAAGGAGTGGCTGAGAGCTCTTCCCCAAATCCAAACCCTCCTGAATGGCATGGCAACATTCTCTTCATCTTCTTCCAGTGACACGACAGCAGCAAACCTGGTCCATAAAGTGTGCTGGAATGGTTCATGGCTGCAGAAAACATACACTGGGTGGAAAGGGCTGAGCCCCCAACCCATAAGAGGACACGGTTCAGGGGTTGGGAGTGTTCTGCAAGCAGCCCACGAAGTGCCAGGCAGATGTTCACACATGCCAACAGCTTGTCTGGTGGTGTCTTAATTTGTTTTTAGGAGCTGTAGTAAAAAGGACGAGGTGCTCTGGCTGCTTTCTGCCAGCATTGGTAAATGTGACTGCATATATTATCACAGCCAGAAACCAAAGGGCTCGGGAGTGGAGGAGTGGGAGAGGCACTGAAAATCGGCAAGGATTCTGTACATTGGAAAATTTTACACCTTATTCATCAAAGCACAAATTCAGCAGTTCGTTGCTTTGTGGAAAATTTTTGAGAAATGAGATTGAAAAGGGAAACTTGTTTGGGGTTGTTTGGGGGCTTATGGGGGGGTTGTTGGGGAGGCATTGATGGCATGTTAAGTAGAAATAGCTGATTGCATAATTAACTAATAAAACTCTCCAAGTAGTAAT
Source organism: Motacilla alba alba (assembly GCF_015832195.1). Lineage (NCBI taxonomy): Eukaryota > Metazoa > Chordata > Aves > Passeriformes > Motacillidae > Motacilla > Motacilla alba. The sequence goes on along the minus strand of NC_052035.1, from coordinate 3,656,855 downwards.
TACAGGACGTGTCAAACCATTGGAGAAGTGTAACAATTCCCTGGAAATGCCCAGCCCAGAGCGCTGTTGGCACAGTGAAATACACTTTGTAATAAATGCCAAAGAGCAGGACCAGCTTTACATTCTGAGATGATGGCAGTGCCTCCCATCAGTCTCCCACCTCTCTTTCACCATGCCAAAGAGTCAGGGCAGCTGCCAGGGCCCTCGGGATGAGGCTGGGCACAGGATTTCGTGCGGTGTTCCTGGGAAGCCCTGCCTTCTCCTGGCTTGGAGCTGGGCTGTGGTACCCGGTGTGATGTGAGCTCACCTCTCCAGCACTGATCCACACACAGCCATTTGATTTTGTTCTGGGCAGCTCTGGAAGTGTTTTAGAAATCTGTTCGTTGTTATCTTGTAGCACTTAGAACAGTCGGCTGGGAAAGGTGTGGTGTCTGTCTGGGCCGTACCTCAGATATCTACTGGCACACGCACTGAGCATAATTCCTGTTGCTGTAGATTTCACACAGAGAGGTTTCTACTTCATTAATTCCAAAGAATAAAAAAAACCACCAACCCTGATCTCTATCTCAGTGCAGAGATACATAATATGGTATTTTTCTCCGAAATTCATTCTGCCTGCTGATCTCGGGGCAGAGGCAGTAAATCCATTCATGAACTAAGACACCTTCTGATCATTCAAACTTCAAGTACCTGAGCTGGGCTGAGCCCAGGACTGTGAGGGTTCTTACCTGTTGCAGGTTACTGTTCAAATGTACATTTATACCAATGTCAGTCTTCTCTTGAGCATCACTCAGTGTGTAAAGAAGGTCTAAACTATTGATTTTTAGTTTCATCTTACACACCTACTGCTCAAGGAAGAGGAGTGCTTGATTTACCTTCTTTAAACCTTCTGCTATTTTTTATATCTCTATCATCACTTCGCTATTTTTTATTTCTCTCTGTCATCACCCCTTATTCCTCTATTGTCTAAAATATATAGTTCTAATATTTTAATCTTTCCACACACTTCAACTTTCTTTTCACTTAATAATTTTCATTGCCTTCCCCAGAGCTGTTTTATTTCTGCTCTCTCCTCCTATAAGACTGGAGAGCAAAGCTGAGCAGAGGATCCATAGTGTGGTGTCACTTCACATTACGGATAAGGAATAATTCTGTGTTTTCCTCGAGCTTTTTCTTAATGCAAAGGAACATTTTGTTTGCTTTTCTGGCCACCTCTGCTCACTGAAGGGATGGCTTGTCGGCAGTGACACCTTGTTGCTCCTCTGACTCCCCACAGTTAATTTACCACACGTGAGCAGTTTAAATTGTTTCCTTTTTCCTTTCACTACACTTCACCTTCTGCTTAGTTGAGCTGAGCTGATGCCTGGAATGCACTTCCACCCAGCTCTTTTAGAGACTCCTGAAATGATTTACCATTTCACTGATGCCTTTGGCTGTCAAAATCCTTATTTTGTCTCGCTGGTCCTGGAGCATCCCACCTCCAGCCTTGCCCTGTCTGTGTTATTCCCCTTGCCCTCACAAGGGAACTCTGCCCGTGCAGCTGCGTGCTCTGCCAGGAAATGTTTGTATGAGACTATTTAAAACCTCCTTGCAGATGGAAATTTTTGAAAGCTCCTGCTCTCTCCGCTCTGCTGCAGGAACACAAAGAAGTGTAATAGGCTGGAGAGAAATGATTATTATTTTTTACAGCACAGAGCGGTTTTGTCCATGAGATCAGATTAAGCAGCATTTTATCATGATCATATTTTTAGCTCATTTGTTTGATTAAAGTGAGTACCATTTCTCTTTGCTTTCCAGGTATTTCCTAACGAGAAATTCACACCTGTGATGTACCTGCCACTCCATCAGCACCCTGTGACACTGCATTGTACATAAGCCCAGAGAAGCAGCACACTTTGGCTCTGTTCTCACATTTGAACAATGCAGATCACGATATCGACCTTGTTTTGTTAAGGATATTGAACCCATCCACAGCAAAAATAATGTAAAGATCTTTTTCTCTAACCATGTGATGAAAAAGTCACCAGACCTTTCTGGTTTTCTGTAAAATCCATTCTTAAATCATCACGATAACAATTTTCCATTAACCCTGCTGACTGTAAATAAGCATCAGTGCAAGAAAGAGAGGTATTTTTATTTTCCATTTGGAAACCTTCATAAACACAGCCTTAGGAGCATCCAGAGGTGCTGAAACACAATTGCCTGCCTGTGGACTTCCAAGGAAGTGTTCAAAAGGTGTGTGGACGTGGCACTTGGGGACATGGTTCAGTGGTGAACGTGGCAGTGCTGGGTTAGTGGATGGACCTGGTGATCTCAGAGGGTTTTTCCCACCAAAATATTCCATGATTTCAAGGAGCCCAGGACTCATCACCTGCATAATCCTGTATATGCTGAAAGTTCTATGTCCCTGGTGCCTGAGGTTGCTCACTATAAGATGTTTATCCCATTTCTGGAGTGTTACCAAACATATTAACATTAAAATACAACTTATTATATAAAAAAGTGAAAAGTGCTACTCCTTTCAATTAACTCCTCACTTTACCAGGTAATAAAAATGCCTGCCTCCCTCTCCCTTCAGCCACACTCTTCCTCAGCCTCAGAACCCTTTGTTGTTCCAGGAAAGAGCCAGGGGAAAGTCATTTCCTGTGCTATTTCCTCACTGTATTTGTGAGTATGTGCATAAAAACCCTTTTTCCTCATCTCTGCTCTCTCTTGGGTCCTATTAAACACAAACTGAATTGTGGGCAAGGCTGGGGAGGATGGAGAAGTGCTGCACCTGTGTCTTACAGAGAGCTTTGTGGCACAGCTGATGGCTGCAAAGAGGCAATAGTTATTCCAGCATTGAGGTATTTACCTCTGTGAAGGTAATTCTGGAATTTGTTATGTGAGAATGAGGCAAGGATTCTTTAATAATGCACAAATTAAAGGAACTCGAAGCGTTAGCATCATTGCCTGCTAATAACATTACAACACACCTGTTATGAGGTGTGTGCATATATCACATTTCCAGCTTCGAAACAGAGCATAAACACCATTAAATAGAAATTTAATTATATCATACTGCTTAGTGGCTGGGTTTATGCTTTGGCTGTGTATTAAGCAATGTTCCTGAAGTACCTATCTTCACAAGCACTGGAAAAATGAAACCATTAAATCGATTTCACAAATGTTTACTGTGCAAACATGACAAAAACTCTGCAAATGCAGGGAATTTATTGTGGGGGCCAAGTGCTTTGCTCATATGGTGGACACACTAAATACCCTCTTTTAAGTCTCAGATCTGCATTTTAGGAGATACCTTTCCAAACAGAGGAGTTTGCTGAGCTGGACATCAAAGATTAGGCAAACTGGCAACCCAATATAAATGCAAAGCTTGTTGAAAGACATTTCCAACTATAGAGCTGGGAGTAAAAAAAATTTTTAAGGCATTTAGTGGAAACAGGCTTCAAAATTCAGCATTTCTTTGTTGTTGAGAATATTGAGACTTTCTAAAAGTGCTCCTCTTTTCTTGCACAGAGAGACAGAGTGGGTCACCCTGTGGTCCTGGCATTTAGAAAAATCCATGTGGTACTTTTGGTTTCTGGGAAACGGTGAACTCTTCAGAACAAATGGGGTTTTTGAAAAGGCAGGTTTTCCACTGAAATGGTCATTTCAGGTACACGAGCTGTGAGTACTCCAGATGTTACAGTCTAAGTGCTCCCCCGTGTGTTTGCTCTCATCCTTCTACTACAGTTTTGGCTAGAAATTCCCTACAAACTTAAAAAAAAATAGATAAAGCTGTAGGGAGGGAAATCAGCAGGTTTCAGCAACATTTCTAACTCATGTCTATAAAATATCACAGAAAAAAAAAAAGAACTTAGATATTTAGGGTTCTTAGTCATTGTCACACTTCTGTCTCTCTGGTCTCTCAGGAATCAGTCTGAATTGCTCCACGGGATGATTAAAGTGGTTTAATTACAAGATCGGGTCTGTGTGGGATGGGAGAGGTGCTAATGGGAATTCATCTCCAGCTGGATGCCCCCAGGACTCCCTGGTGACTGGAAAGAGCTCAGAGGAGCGGGGAGGAGAAGGGGAATTTTCCCCTTGCCTTGGGGCTCAGTGGGGCTCTCCAGTGAAATCCTGTGAAGAATAATCCTGCCAAGGGCCTGGCCCAGCATCCTGAGCAGCAAAGGAAGGACCATCCATTGCACAGGCTGGTCATTTGTGCCACAAGCAGACATCTCAGTGATCCATCAAAAATTAGGCTGTAGCTGACAAACATCTTTTTACTTTTGTTGGTTTGAGGGGGTTTTTTGCTTTATTTTTGTTTTTAGTTTGCTGCTCATGATTAGTTCTGGCTGCAGAGGAGCCCAGGCGCATTGGGCTGAGGGGAATGGGAAGTTTCCAGGCTGTTCTGCAGGAGCAGGGGCACTTTGCACACCCAGGCTGTAGCACTCACTGGGGGTTACCTGGCACAGCCCTGGCTGAGAGGTAGATGTGTCTGAATTTTCTGGCTGATGTTCCCCATTGATTTTCCTGAGACAGCCTAGGCAAATAATTTAAACTCAGTGCCTGAGTTTGCTTATGCCTTCGATGAGCAATGGATGATATAAAGTGGCTGCCTCCCACAGACCCCATGAGTCTTTAATTTATGTTTGTGAGGTGACTGGAGCTGTTTCGCTCCAGAGCCTGTAACTGCAAGACATTGCTAATAACTCACCAGCAACAAGTGAGCCCTGTACCTGGGGATAAACATTTAGATTTGTAGCAAACATTTTTCACCTATGAAAATAAAAGTTAAATTTGCAGCTCCAAGTCCATATACCTTGGGAAACTCTGCCAAGGTCTCCTGTTCTGCTTCTGTCCTGCAGACTCCAGCTCTCCATTCCTGAGCTCAGCTTTGTAGAGACTAATCCTTCCCTCTGCATGGAATTACATGGATAATTGTGCAGATACTATGTGTCTTCTAGCAGATTTACTGGGATATCTCACACCACCATACAGCAGATCCCTTTTATTCAAATCTTCAATCAATTCACTCAGGCAAGTTCCTAAGCTAATGCAGGAATACATTTTAGCTGAATTTCAGGGGATACTTATTGCATGTTAAATACCACTAGGCAATTATTTAATGAGGTTTAACAAGTATGTAATAGATACATTACTTATGACCTAGATGTGAAACCTCAATGAATATGTTTAATCAATTGGCATTCAATTTACATACATTAGGTTTTTCCTGCAGCATGCTGTTTTATTTTAGCCCTCTGTCCAACAGACCAGCCTTGCAGACTTGTTAACCACTTGCTGTCCATAATTTAGGTACCAACATGGTACCTGGAATAGACCAAAACCAAAAAATGAACATCCATCTTGCTCTTGGTGAATTTATTGACCATAATTACTCATTTAGAAATGTAAATCCCATTTGGTGCATCAGTAAACTCAATTATCTTCTCTGTGTTGCCAACTCTAGGGACCTTTCTGTGCCCCAGGCTGTTGGGGCCATCCTTGTTTTCTGATTCAACAGAAGAAACCGGCTTGTCCCTTCTTTGGGATGTCAAGATTTTCCCTGGCTCTGAAAAGGTAATGTAGGATTAAAGTGGAATTTAAATGAGCATTGCTGATGGATGTCCTAGGGTGGAATTACTCACTTGAAACATCACAAACAACCCAGAAACTCCGCTGCCTCTCTGTAGTGCTACAGTTTAATTAAAGCTTAATAAGGAGCAACTGGGTCTTTGTCCAGCTGTATTCATTAATTTCAGTGTAACTTGTGGTTTTGTTCTCATCAGCAGTAGAAAAAATATCTCTCTCCAAAAGCTGTAAGAAATACAGAAAGCCCTATTAAATAACATTGAAAGCCAGCATAGCCAGAGGACTGATGAGAAAGGAATGAATTTTCACCCCTGTCAAGGTGCCTCAGAGCTGTGCACTGTGGAGATTTGGGAACCCCCTCATCCTTCCCCCATGAGTACAGGCAGCCAAACCTTGTGCTGCACGTGGAAAAGAGCAAGGGAAGGTAAAAACCATGGGTGATGTGAATATTATTTCTGCAACCTGCTTCATTTTGTTATAGGCCTGTCCCTACAGCTCCCTCAGCCAAGTGACACCCAGAGCTCTGCAATATTGCTCCTAAACTGTGTCCTTTGACCCCAGAGTCCCTCCCCATCTGACTGGACATCACCATGTGCTGCACGAGGAATCAGGCAGAATTTTTTAAAAAATGGAAAATGGCTCTGTGAAGACAGTGGGAGAAGTGAGAAAAGAGCCCAAATTTTGGTGTGCTGGCTTCAGAATACTGAAATACTTGGGTTAAGAGTACATAAAGTACCAGTTTGGGTATAATTCCTCATCTTTCAGACAGACAAAGCCTCGGTGCATTCTCAGGGAAGAGGAGCAGAGGTAAAAATATTGCACACATCCTCTTGGAACACCAATGAACACACCCTTGTGCAGCAGAACAGCTGTGTGCCTTTGTCCAATTTTAATTAATATCTTTATCTTGCGGTAGGTTTCTTTGTGAAAATTCTGTGACTGGCTGCTTTTCCATGTTCTGTGCTTTCAAGTTCTGCTTCCAACACCAAATCTCAGAGTTGCAGGCAAAGTTTGGTGTCAAGATCTGAAGGGCTACAAAGCAAGAAGATACATTTTGTTCTTTTCTTCTGCAGAAAGGACACCCCGGAAGATTAAAGTAACTGGATTTTGATCAGCATTTCCCATTTGCACTGGGCTCTTTACGAATTGAAATGTAAAAGGTCAAAGCTCCAAAAGCATTTTTCATTTCTAAAGAGGTTTGTTCACCACTGTAATTTAATAGCCATGCCAAAGCTGATAAGATTTTGGAATCTGTCCATGGCGTGTATTGATGTCACAGGTCAAAAATAAAGGCTTCAATGTAATTTATTTCTCTAAGCACAGTGAAGATAATAACTCAAGCACAGAGCAATATGTTAAAACTAAATTATATTCAATAAAGATGACTTATGCCAGTCTTCTAAAAACTAAATACACCTGGCTCAATTTGAATGTGCTCATTACCGTGGTGTGGTGGTCTCCAGGAGGAACCTGGCCATGGCACAGTGGCCAGTGGAGGATCCTGGATGGAGACTCTGGGGTGTGAGGGCACTGCAAAGGGCAGGAGGCTGTTGCTTCTTTCTCTGTTGAAAATTTGACTTGAGGGAACATTTTCCTGCATCAGCTTCTCCGTCTGTTTTGCTTTCTGCTGGCTGGAATGATGCATAAGAACAAAACTTCGCTTCTGCTATAAATAGAGGCCATGCATGTGATCCAAGGGGGAGGAGAGCAGATGCTGCACACAGCTTCAACTGGAACGTCGGGATTTAACACTCAGCGAGGGCTGGGGGAAGGGGGCGCTTGCAAAACACTGGGAAAGAAAATTACCAACAGAAGGGGTACAGCAGAGGCAGCCAGGCAAAGCCTTTCTGCTGTTCTTAAAGCATCTGACACTGAGGTTCAGCAGCTGGTCCACTCTTAGACTTGGTCCACTCTTAGACTTGCTCCATTTTAGCCTTTCAGTCAGTGGTCTGAAGGAGGAGGCTGACGGGGATGCTGCTCTCCCCTGTGGATGTTTACTGGGGGCAGGAAATTGCACATTGTCCACAGTTCAGTGTGGAACTTTGACCCCAGAGCAAAACAGGAATTAGCAAGTTTCAGTACCAATCCCAACACAACTTTCAGCTTTTCCCCTTTTTTAATAACTCTTTTAGCACTTTGCCTCTGCTTTACCATTTCTGTAGATGACTGAGAGTTTCCCTGAAGGCTGTAAAGAGGGACAGTGACTTTTTCTACAGTCAGATAGTGAAAGGACAAGGGGAGTGGCTTCAAACTGATAACAGTAGTTTCAGATTAGATATTAGAAGGAAATCCTTCCCTATGAGGGTGGGGAGGCCCTGGCACAGGGTGCCGAGAGCAGCTGTGGCTGCCCCTGGATCCCTGGCAGTGCCCAAGGCCAGGCTGGACAGGGCTTGGAGCAGCCTGGGATAGTGGAAGGTGTCCCTGCCCACAGCAAGGGGTGGAATGAGTTGGGCTTTAAGGTCCCTTCCAACCCAACCCATTCTGGAATTCATTCTATGCCTCTAACTTGAGGTAATGAGACTTGATTTGTACTATGTGCTCCTGGCTGGGTGCCACTGGATTATTTTAGGCAGCAGCTCCTCCTGAGAATTCATGAAGTCACAGAAAGAATGTCTTTGATTTTTGAGAATTTTAAAGGTTTATGTCATGGGTTCAGTTCTTGAGATTCTCGCAGGAGCTGAAGAGACAAACCAGACCTCCCAGCTGGAGGTGTGGAGCTACCTGAGCCCTGGAGACACCACCAAGGAGAACATAAAGGGAGAGGCATCCAGGGAGAGGCAGAATTCCTGTGATCCCAGCAGGCAGGAAAATACCAAGGAAGTTGCACTGGATAAACTTATAGGACCTATGATGAGCCCTAAGATCCATAAAATAATAAATATAATATCATCTGTTGCTGCACTCCCTTCCAGCAGTAAAGTCCTGCTGGGAGCAGCAATGCCCTTGCAGCAGCTTGCCCTGAGTTTTAAATGTTTAGGTTATGTGGATGCTTTGGTGTTAGTAGAGTACAACCAATAATTTTCAGCAATTTGCGTGTCAGAAGAATTGCTTATAGCCAGGTTTCCAGTGAGCTGATTGTAATTTATCTACCATCACACACCTACAAGGAGCCACGGGGAGGGGAGGCAGGGTCAGGTCTGTAGCTGTCTCCAGACTCTAATGAAAACCCAGGCATGAGTTCCTCTAAACAATGGAAGATTTCTGCTGAGAAAAATCAGCCACTGCGAGGAAAAGCAATCAAATAGCGGAGTTGATTATGAAAATGCAAACGGGGAGAGACTGGTGACATTTACCCCACTATCAGCTGCAGCTGCACAACCACCACTGCTATGGACTGAGTGAGGGGAGAGGGAATCAAAATTTGCATGGGAAGGCATGGGACTAAACTACAGACCCAAATAAAATCCTAATTCATTAACCAAACTGACAGTGGAAGCTGTAAGACAAGCACAGGATCAATTTCAATTTGAACCAAAGAATAAATCAGCTGCTACAAGGCTGTGATTCACAGGTCACACATCTTCCTGCAGGATGTTATCGAGCTGCACCAGCCTCTGCCAGTTTACAGGTAAATGAACCTAAAGTCAGGGTAGGTAAAGTCATCTAGAGAGTGTGTGAGAGGCTTGGAACAGCACTACCAGCTTCTCCAAAATACCCTCACAAAAGCAGCAGAAGGAATCCTTCATAAAACAAAGAGCAATGCTGGAAAATGCCACTTAAATCAAGACAAAGGGAAGGAGATGGATCCTGAAGGCAAAGGGGCTTCTCAAAGAAGTGAGAGGAAAACACTCACTCACCAAGGTTTATAGGGTCAGGTGAGGAGCAGCTGGAGCCCCTCTCAGGGATCAACAATGGAAGATTTTTGACAGCAAAAAGCAAAAGTTAAGTGGACAAACCACTTCTAGAAAGCAGCAAACAGAAACTACATGAAACTGTTGGTTTTGGCAAATAAACTTCAAGCATTTAGAAAAACAAGAGTTAAACACTACACAGAAAACTCAACAGCAGTTTTCCCAAAGTTGCAGTCCATCAGTGTGACTGGAATGAGGATATGTGCTGGAATGGACATATTTCCTCTGTGGAAAGGAAAAAATCTTGTAAGTGCTCTGCAAAAACTGGAGGCAGCAACGCCCTGCAAGGAACGCACAAAATCTCAGTGGGATGCTCGAGGGCATCCAAAGGAGGACGCAAGGCTGGAGAGGGGCTGGGAACACAAACCCTGAGAGGAGCCACTGAGGGAGCTGGGGGTGCTCAGCCTGGAGAAAAGGAGACTCAGGGCTGCCCTCATCACTCTCCCAGCTCCTGAAAGGTGCCTGTGCTCAGTGGGGCTGGGCTCTGTCTGCAGGCAGCACTGACAGAAGCAGAGCACACAGCCTCCAGCTGCACCAAGGGAAACACAGGCTGGATAGCAGGAAAAAGTTCTTCTCAGGAAGGGTGATAAAGTTCTGGCATGGCTGCCCGGGGAGGTGGTGCAGTCACCATCCCTGGGTGTGTTTAACAAAGCCTGGATGTGGCACTGGGTGCCAGGGTTTAGCTGAGGGGTTGGGGCTGGGTTGGACTCAATGACCTTGAAGGTCTCTTCCAACCCTGTGATTCTGTGAATTCCATGTGAATTCTGTGAAAGAGAAATGGTCTGGTAAACTGGGAAGGTCTGCAGTGTCTTTCTCAGCAAACTGGGGGACTTGGCTCTGGGACAAGTGGGGTGAGTACTGTGGTTTGCCCCATAAGAATACACATTTCTGTGAGTTCTTTTGGGTAAAAGATGTGTAGATGTGGCACTAGGCTTAGCAGTACTGAGTTAGTGGTTGGACTCTGTGGTATTAAGAGGGCTTTTCAAACTTAAATGATGCTATGATTCTATAAACCATGAGAACAAATCAAAATAGCATAAATTACCATTTTAAAAATCCCCAGTAATCAGGATCCCAGTCTCCAGGCTCAGGGAATTACCATCAAATAGTGTCTAGATTGTAAAACCACCTGACAGTGCCCATTGCAGAGCATCTGGGACGTCTGGAGGTGCAATACAACACAAAGATGTGCCTGTGTCAGGTGCTGTCCCAGGCCAGGCTGAACCAGTGGCAGCTTGTGTGCCTGATGCTCAGCCATGCTGAACTCGCAGGTGACTTTATCCACACCTGCTACTTGGCAGTGCCACCAACTTCATGGCAAGAAACAAACAGCAAGTTTCCTTAGGAAGTACATAATGTGCTTTCAACGACAGCTACGCTCAGAAAAATATCAAATATTGTAATGACAGCATCACTCCTGTAAATGACAGCTTAGCCAACACTGAAGTGAGGACCAGAAGGCAATGCAGAACTGTGGGGAAAATACTTGTAATATTCATGCTGCAAAGAAGCTCAGCTATCACTGCAGTGGTTTCAGGCTCAATAACAGCTTTGGAAGGTAGGGATGACAATTAACAAACTTCTTGGCATGTGTTGGCAGCAACAATCTCCTGTGCTGTGAAAATTTCAGAGAGGAAATAATGCTGTGAATTAGAAGATGGTCACTGCCTCTACCATCTTTAAAAGAAATATTTGGTTATTGAAACTCTGTAGATTAGCATCAAAAAGGGCATTTTGCTTTTTTCATTTCTCTCTTAACATATGAATGTAGAAATGAAAATCCATAGTGGATATAGGCAGATATGAAATAGCTTTAAGAGCAAATGCCACAGAAACTCTTGAAAGCAAATATAATTTATTTCTAAAAATTCAGGGAATTACCAGACCTCTGAAGTTATCCATAGCAAACAGCCTGATGTGTTTGCTAAGAAGAAAGTCAACACATCTGCCCACATCTGGACAGCCAAAAGAAGATGTGAGGGATGTGTCTAAAAGGTCCCTTTCTAACTCTATTTAACCTCCCTTCAGAGGAGAAAACTTGCTATGTTTAACTGTATAAGCTACATGAAAAGGTAGGCTGGAGACAGAACGTCTTCTTAAAATTGCTGGGGAGGGCTGAAATCAGTGCAGTGGTGTGAGAAAAGAGCTAAAAATGAATGGGTGGGCAGGAAGGATAGATGGAGCAGGGAGCTGCAAGTACCAGAGGAGGAAGGAACCAGTCCATGAAGGGAACCCTGATGTTAGCAAGAGCCCTGAGGAAGGGCAGATGCAAAGGGAATCAGTTTAGAAAGCAAGAGCAGGAAAAGCAGGTAAGTAGGAAACCAGTGAGGTGAAACATTTTGAAGGTGTCCATATTCAGGCAAGAGACCAGGACAAAGGGAAGGGGAAAGTAACAATGCTCTGCAGAAGATGAGGAGGCTGTGGCAGAGGAGCAGCCCCAGGGTGGGGCAGGGCACAAAGCACGGACAAATGACTTAAATAAGCCAGGAGTTCATTTAGGCTTGAAATTAGAGGAAGATCGATGTAGTGACAGGAGGGGCAAACCCCTTTAACAGTAATATTAAAGACTTGTGGCCTGCATTTCGCTAGTTCCAGCAGGACAACCTGGGCACAGCACTGAGGACACGAGTTCTGCCTTCCCAGTAGGGCTCAGCTTGCACAGTGGGGTCACCTCACATGCTTTTCTCCAAGCCAGGAGGAAGCAGAGCATTAGACCACATTCCCATTATTAATGCCCAGAAAGCCTCTTGGCTCGTTTCCTAGATCCAGCACAGATAATCTACAGGTAGATATGGGCAACCAATTTGTCTGGCTTGCCCAGTGATATTACAAGACTTTTTGCCTCTTCTGCAAAATCCTCCTGGGGGTCCAGCAATGCAGAAGGGAAGTCAGACTCTCAACAGGAATGTGTGTTCCCCCCTGGTCACATCACTCTGCAGCTGCACAGCCTTGGAGCAGCTCCAGCTGGAAGCTGGTATAAATTTGCTATTAACTCAGCCTATTTCTAATAAAAAAATAGCAGCAGCACTACTGGGTCAGACCAGCTGTGCATCTCATCTAATTCCCTATAAAGAAAGAGGTTTTAAAAAGCTAATTGGTAGGGTTGCTTGGTACAAGGTGAGTGGGGTGGGTGAGCACATGCAGTTAAATTTCATGGGTTCCAAGCCCTTTACTTGCAGGTTAAATATATTTCTGCTGTCTATTATGTCCTGCAGCAGGTTCAGGACTCTTCTGCAACTAAACTGGCAGATCAATACTAGAGAAGTTTACTTTTTTCACTGGTGAAGCTTATTTTTTGTTTGCTAGTTGACCAGGCCATGGGTAAAAATGCTTTCATTACATTCAAAATGAACAGAAAGAGCCAGGGCTTAACAAACAAATCTCAGGAATGATGAAAGAGAGCTAATTTTTTGGAGGATTTATATAGCTTCATAAGACTGGGGCTGCCTTAGGCAGGGCCATGGCAAACACCAAGGGACAGGTGAGGTCTCTTATCCCCTCTTTCTCTAGGTGCAGTTCATTACTCATTGAAGCAGTGGGGCAAGTTTCTGGTGACCCTGGACTGCATTTTAGCAATGAATGGACATTAGTGAGCACAGCAATTAGTGTAGGCTGTGGTTTAACTCCCCAGCCTCAAACCTCTGTGAAAACACTCTGCTTTTCCTCAGTCAGTGTGCTTGGGTGCCACTGCCCTTGGCCTCTGCCATGAGCAGATCTGCAGGCACACCTTGAAAACTTCCTCCTGCCCCGGAAAACTGCAGAAGGTATGAGCTCAGCCAGCAGTCCCTTGTTCCCTTCCCACCCAGCACAGCCCAGTCATGGTGGGAACAAGGATTTTGGCATTTGGATTTCAGTGAGCTCTGCCATCACTGCCATCACTGCTCAAATCAATGCAGTGAGCTCAGCATCCACAGAGGCTGCCCTGGGCGAGCAGACCCCAGCCAAGGCTGTGCAGCAGCTGCTGGCAGCCAGGAAGGGCCACACTGCCCAGCAGCAAAACCACCTCGTGCCCTGCCACCGAGGGGCTTGCCAGGCTAATGGGGACACAGCCCCGGGCAGTGCCAGCAGAGCATCCTTCCCTCTGCCAGAGGCTCATTACAGCTCTGACCTACGGGCATCTGTGCCTGCTGGAACTAGTGGTTTACATATAAATTATCTGATGAATGTAGCCTTGTTTTCCAGTCATGAATCATTCATGACCAGAGTCAAGTTTTGGCAAAAATGTGTATTTTCTGTAAGTATCCTCTGAGCACGGGCTGCCCATCAGGGCTGTTGGCTGCACAGAGCCCTCAGTCAGGGCAGGTAACTCTCACAATCCAATCTCTGCCTCTTTCAGTGGACGGCTTAGAGGCTTAAAACCAAGTGTACAATGGTAATCCCAAATGGTTTTCCTTAGGCTTACCTTCAAAGGTGTCTGTTTTATGAGCTGCTATTCCTCCAGCTTCCCTATAGACAGAAATCTTTACGTGCCCCTGGGCTGCCATTACACAGCACATTGCAGCCACAATGCTCAGTCCTTCCCAAAAAATATCATAGAGGGACATGTCCATGGTTCTGACACCCAAATCCTCCTCCAGCTCCATTAAAAACTTTGTAATACACCATTCATCCTTCATTTCTCATTACTGTTAAAGGGGTTTGCCCCCACTTGTCACTACATCGATCTTCCTCTAATTTCAAGCCTAAATTAACTCTTGGCTTATTTAAGTCATTTGTCCTCGTGCCCATCACTGTTGTTTCTTTTCAGCAGCAATTTTCCTTTGAGTCTTTGCCCCTCCATATGTTCTACTCCTAGTCTTTACCTAACTAAACTAAGTGCTTTTTTCCTTTCTGAGCTGGACAGTCCCTGCATTCTTCTGATTGTCCTAAATCCCCTTATGGCACCATTTACTGTTTGAATTCTTCCCTCTCGCTCTTGGGGAAAGAGAACTGTACACATTATTCTGATGAGGTCAGGCCTACCTTTGTGAAATTGAATTAGTGCTTCTCTAGACCTGTAGCCTTCGCTGAAGAAGTGAATTGGGTGTATCTGATCATTTTTTCTTTGAAACCATATAATTGCCACTTAATGGTTAACCTGTGATGTCCAAGTACATTCAGGTCTTTCTCTTCCTCAGTCATTTCTAACAAATAGCTGGAATTCTCAATACTGCTCCATAAGTACTCATCCATACATTATATATTATTGTATTTTATGCCTTTTCTATTGCTTCAGTTTCCAAGGTCAGTCCCCAGCTAACGGCCCCATCCTGGTTTGCATTGAGGATGCACCTTCCATCACATGAGCTCCAAGTGTCATTGTCACTCTCATCATTCCCTTCCAAGGTCAATGCAGAAATGAAATATGCTCAGATCCAGTCCTGATCCTCAGGGATGTTTGCTGGTAACCTCACTTCAGAGTGATAATTCCCCTTTTGCTGCTCCCTGTCACGGGCTCCCCTTTAGCCAGCACTGTTCCCACTTCACAGCTCCTGTATAAATTCTCGGCGCTTTCAGCTGAGCTGATAATTTCCCATGTGGCACTATATCAAATGGCATCTTCGGTCCAGATAGATGAGATATCTTGCATTTCCTTTGTCTAGAAAAATCATTTATCTTATCAAATTTATCACAAACAGACAGGGTTTGCCCAGAAGAATTTAATCACCAACCAGGACGATCGTGACTGCAACAGAAAATGGAAGGGCAGGCTGTGCTCCCTGCTGCTCTGCTGGACACACACCCTTGCTGAGGGGACCCTAATTCCAGGAACAGTATTTCCTCACTGCTAACCCTTGAAATGACCCATTCTGTCACTGGAGGCTGAGAACAGACGGTGACCCTCATTCCCAGTATGGAGGCTGAAGTCCCACAGTGATGGATTTTCATCCAGCAGTTACAGCCCAGCACTCTGAGAAGAGGAGCCGAAGCTTTTACCTGGTTTATTTTGGCTGCTGTTATATATCTATTTGTTTATTACAGGGGAAAAAGTGCAGGGTTTTTTACACAAAACTGATATGTTTAGTGCTTTCATTTTATGTTTTGAGCAGTTAAGCTATTCGGTGTTTAAAGGTAGTATTGGTTCTTTATAACTTCATGCCGACAACAGGAGTCTAAGATAATGGAGCCTAAAGAGAGAGATTTTTCCATTCCCACATTGTTTCTGAAATATGGAGCAATCAAATGCACTCAGTAGAAGGTTTCTATCAGTAAATCTTCAGTAAAAGTGTCTTTAAAACTTAGGTAGAAAGATTGCGGAAGGGAAAATGGCTCACAAAAATTCGGTAGGTATTCCTTGAAGACCCTGGAACAGGCTTTCTCTAATCAGGATATCAAAATGCCTCTCGCATCCAGGCCATTCTGGTGCTTTGGACCCATTTCAACAAAGCTCTTAAGTAATCAGCATTTGTATTAATTGGAACAGAAAACAAACATGCTTAAAGTTAAGCACAGGCTTAACTCTCAGCAGGCTTTGCTCTCTGCTGTGCATGGAGAATCAGGTTTCCACAGGGGATGAGGGATGGGATGCTTGTCCAAATGTCATCCTCCCTGCAAAGTGATTAAGGGGTGCTAATTAATAAAGGAGTGTTTGCCTTTTCCTTGTCTCCTGCACAGAAGAAGGAAGGGTTAAGGTGAGCCAGGCTCTCCCAGCACAGCCATCACCATGCTGTTCCCTCCAGTGCCACGGGATGTTCTCAACATCCATCACAAATATTTATTCTGTTTCTCAGGTTCATAATCTTCACCAAATCCTGCCTGCTGATTACAGCCCGAGCATTCATTGTTTCCAGACCGCTAAGAAGTCCCCAGCCCTCTTGGGTGTCTGGTTTTAAATTCCTGCTTGTGCACATTTCCTGAAGTGAATGAAAATGTGTGACTTATCTGCGCATGCAGTTGATATGATCTTCTGCAAAACCTGCCCACGGGCAATTATGCATTGAAAGGGCAATTACACACACAGAATGACCCAATTTGCATACAAAATCTCAATTATTGCCAAGAATTGCATGTATATTTTTGTGCAGCATTCAGAAAATTGGGCCCCAAAGACATAAACCCTTTCTTGTGCCATCAAATCACTTTTTACTTGAAACAAGAAATGGAATATATATATTAGTGATATTAGAAAAAATATTATTTTCAGAGGACTAGGATGGTCACATTGGGTCAGAGTGCCGGTCTATCCACACTCTTACCACATCTGTACCAGCTGAAGGATGAAGAAGATGAGCAGCATGTCCCAGGCCTCGCTCAGCACACTCCCTCAGCCTCCAGCACTCTGGGGCTCAGTGACTTTCAGCATCAAAGACGTGGTTTTAGTATTTAATATCCTGAATTATTCACTAATAAATGGATTATTGTTGCAGATAAAAATTCAAATATGGCATAAACCAATTTGGTTTGCTCAC
The DNA here is from genome assembly GCF_015832195.1 of Motacilla alba alba. Classification (NCBI taxonomy): domain Eukaryota; kingdom Metazoa; phylum Chordata; class Aves; order Passeriformes; family Motacillidae; genus Motacilla; species Motacilla alba. The sequence goes on along the minus strand of NC_052035.1, from coordinate 3,640,039 downwards.
ATTTGTCCATATCAATCTAGCATCTGATGAGTACATGTGCTGCAGTGAGCAGATTCCCTGCTCTGCCTCAGCACCTCAGCAGCGAGGGAGAAAGAGAGGTGCCAACACAGGTGTCACTGCTTTGTCCTGTAGGGTGTGTCCATCAAAACCTCTGCCACACAGGCTGTGGGAGCCAGGTAAGAGCCAGCCCTTCTGCAAACCCCATGGGGCACCTTTGGCCTTGGCTGCAGTAAGGACCAGAGGCAGAAATATCTGGTTTCAAGGTATTTCAGTACAGGACTGATGGGAAATGGTGGTCCCTGCTGGGGTAGTCACAGGACAAGGGGGAATGGCTTAAAACTGGAAGAGAGGGCAGGTTTAGGTCAGATATTAGGAAGAATTCTTCCCGTGAGGGTGGGGAGGCCCTGGCACAGGGTGCCCAGAGAAGCTGTGGCTGCCCCTGGATCCCTGGCAGTGTCCAAGGCCAGGCTGGACAGGGCTGGGAGCACCCTGGGACAGTGGAAGGTGTCCCTGCCCAAGGAAGGGGATGGAATGAGTTGTTCTTTAAGGTCCCTTCCAACTCAAACTGTTCTGTGCTCATGTGAAATCCTCATCTCACCTACCTCAGAGTTCAAAACGTGGACTGGAGACAAGGTTACTCCTGGATGCACAAAGATATCCTCTGGATGAAATAGTGAAATTTTCAATGCCCTGAAACATTTAGCATAACTTCCTAGGAGACAAAGAGACTGTGGGGGGGAGAAGCAAGGAAGCCAGACAGCAAGAAAATGTTTATTTGCTTCATAAACTCCCTGTTAGCGAGGCCGGCAGCGCCTTCCTGCGTGACAGCCCACAAAACACCTGGCATGCTCTGCACTGTCACCACGACGTGCCCAATAAACCTTCCGCCGATAAATGTTCTCATTTAGCCAGTAGATCTCGATAACCCCCACTTCCCGCTGTCACAGGTATTCAGAGTCACAAAATAAAGCCACCCCTTGTAAAAGTGCATTTAATGAGAGTTTAATGTTGGTGCAGTAAATCTGTGAGCAGCTGGATGTGTTTTTAAGTTTCCTTGACGTCTTTTATTTGTTTAATACATGGGTCTATAAAAGCTGTTTCTCTGAGCCTGCTAATGAGCAATGGGGGACTCGCAGCTATTTAAAACCTGGAACGAGGCATCAAAATGAAGGATGCAGTAAAGGCTGCTGGAGCAGGGAGCTCCAGATGTGACAAGCAGTGCTTTATGGGGCAGGAAGATGGAGCACCAGGCTGAGGTGTCACAGCTTGCTCCAGGAGCCCACATTTCTTCTCATCCAGGTGAACAGAGCCAATGAATGTGCTCCCTGTGGAAACATGGGATCCCAGAATGATGAGGGTGTTGGAAGGAACATCCTGTTCTGCCTCACTGCCATGGTCAGGGACAACATTCCACTAGAAGAGGTTGCTCCAAACCCCATCCAGCCTGGCCTTGGGCACTTCCAGGGATGTGGCATCAATAACAATGAGCCCAGCTCTAAGTCCAAGGCTCAGTGGGATCTTTGGCATGGAAAGCTGGCAAAGAGGAAGGCTGGAATGCCAAGAGTTAAGACCTCTGTGGAAATCCCCATGAGTTTGAAGTAGACTTCTATGGCTACAGTGAGGTTCTGGAACACCTCCACTGCAGAGGTCTTCTCTGTGATTGAACTTCCAAACTCTGTCTGCACCCTGTAGCTCCTTCAAAGCAAGGAATGGTCCCCAAAACCCACATGGGAGGAGGGTCAGTGACAGTTCCGGGCAGCACAGTGCAGGGTTAGCCCCCATCACGCAGTGGGAGCTTGTTCCTGGAGAAGATGCTGCTGTGGAGAGCACTGAGGGGTCAGCATCACCTGTCTCTGCCCTCCTGGCTGCTGAGGATGATGATGCTGTGCCTCAGAAAGAGCTGTGAGGAGGCAGTGCCCATCTGTGCACAGCATCACTGCGCAAAGGAAAACAAGCACCCAGGAACATCCAGAATCAGCCAGACTTGGGGAAGGCTTTCCTCTGAACATTTCCCATCAGAAAAATGAAGCTATTAATTGAAGCAAAGTTTTGAATAAATTTTGGGTTGAGAAATTGTTTTGGAAAAAGAAATTCTTCGGAGAAAAATCTAAACTAGGGTATTTTTTCTCAATGCCTTTGAACGAAATATTTCTACATTATATAACAACAAGACATCTATTTTATTTTAAATTAATTAAAAATGGATAATGAAAGTCTTTGGTTTCATGAGAAAGATTTTTTTATACTTTAATTTCCCTGAATGAATTTCATAAATTGCTTCAGCTTGATGTGAATGATTTCTTTTTACATTTCCTCATTTGGGTTGTGCAAATGACAGTAAAATCAGTTCTTTGTACATCTTTACTCTTGAATATATTGAATTTCTCTGTGAAGACGGAATGGATGGAAACCCTTGCAAACTGAGTAATTCAGATGAATAGTGTCTTCAAAGTCAATTACCTCTGTGCAGAGATGATATCTCCTCCTGCCTCATCTGGACTTTCCAGCTCAATTTTTGCTCTCCCAGAACTTTCAAAGATTTTTTAATTTTTTTTTTCCCAGGCAAACTAGCTCAGTTGTGCATATGGATTAATTAGAGCAAGGAGGTCGAAGCCAGCTCCTGAACTGCAAGTGCTGCAGTGTAGGATCAGTCACCAATGGCTTTTCACTCCCACCTTCTGCATGGACAAGTTACTGACAGCTCCGGTCCGTCCAGTTTGGACCCCTCAAATGGGAGAACAGCTCAGTTTCCCCCAAACCCAGGTGACAGAGGGACAGGCCAGCCCCAAGCCCCAGCATCAGTGCCCCAGAGCCTCCTAATGAGACCCAGCAGGCTCCTTCTTGCAGGCTGTATGCAATTAAGGGAAAACACTGATAACTCTGCTAATATCATGAATATCGTGCACATTAAAGCCTGTGAAAGACAAGCATTTCACTTTGCTGCCTGTGGGCTCAGAGCAGGAGAGCTGCCTCCCTGCTGGTCCTTAGCTGCCCAAGGTACCTCTGAGCAAGCAAAGCCATGAATTTAAAGCACCTTTCCTGCTCTAACTGCCCACCAGGGGCAGAAAACCACTACATTACTCCTTGCCCAAAGTTCATGTGCATTATTTGCCTTCCTGTTTATCTGGCAATGTGCTGTTAATGCTTCCCCTTCTCTGTGGCTGGGCAGATAATAAATAAGGGCAATTATTCTTATCGGAGTTGCAGTAAGAAAGATGACTTCCTCCAGTGCCATGTAAATGCCACTTTTCATTCTTACTTTTATGATTTTTTAGCCAGTTATGGATCCATGTCGCTGTGCTTATATCAAAGCTAGTTTTAATTTATTTTGAGATTAAAATTTTATGAGAGATTGCATCAGATGCTTTTCTAAATTTCAAATAGACTACACCCACCACATCCCCTTCAGCTAGTAACTGTAATTTTATTTTAATATGATATTGAATTTGTCTGCAAGTTTGTTTTTTTTTCTGAACAAACCCACCCTCAAAGAAATATTTATCTCCTAATATTTGCTTCGAAGTGAGAAATTCAATGTATGGTAAGTGTGTCATTCTCTCTCTGATCTGCTGATGAGTAGTACAATATTTGCATTTCTCCTTTCTTCAGATGCACCTCAGGTATCAACCTGCCCAAGGGGAACCTGCAGGGAAGATGGAGAGGGGATTCTTTATATGGAGCTGTAGGGACAGGACAGAGGGGAATGGCTTCAAACTGAAAGAGAGCGGGTTTAGATATGATGTTAGGAAGAAATTCTTTACTGAGGAGAGGCTGAGGCCCTGGCACAGGGTGCCCAGAGCAGCTGTGGCTGCCCCTGGATCCCTGGCAGTGCCCAAGGCCAGGCTGGACAGGGCTTGGAGCAGCCTGGGACAGTGGGAGGTGTCCCTGTGCATGTCCCTGCCCCTGGCACTGGATGATCTCTGAAGTTCCTTCCAACTCAGACTCTTCTAGGATTCAATGATTCTACCTGTAGTTTCTCAGAAATAAATTAAAACAGGTCAGTGACATTCCCAACTTTAAGAGGCAGAATGCCACCTTGGGTCACGAATGCATGGCTGAGAAGGATGGCTCTTCCACAGGAAGGTCAACCAAGCCCCTCAGTGTCCCAGAACTGATGACCTAAGGTGGCCTCTGGGAGGCCAAGGCCAGCCAGACCCACCTGGCAGCATTTGTCTGGGAGCAATCCTTGGATGTTGGCAGTTTTAGGTGAAATCCCACTTGTGACACCAGGCGCCCTGCCTCGGAGGACACCTGTTCTCCATAGGAAGGAAAGTCTGGTGTTCCAGTGTCTTGGCAGCAGCTGAGAGCCATCCCCAGGGAGACCAGGGCCAGAGAGACCCTCTGTCCTTGGCAGCTTTTGTCTGGGAGAAATCCTCCAACATTCACAATTTTAGGAGGCAGAACCCCTCTTATCCCACCTTCAGCACCTGGCCTCTGGAGTGGAGGACAGCTCTTTTCCACATGACAGGATTCAGCACTGACTTCATTTAAATGACCCCTGCACTAGGGCAGGAATTTTTTTACTCTCTGAATTTCCTCCAACAGTTGTGAAATGATGGAAATATTCTTTTTTTTCCCTTATATTTCTGCAAGATTTTTTTGCCTCACCATAATACACTCTGCAACAAAATAATAGAAAGAGGCAGATCAAGATATTTGGCCAGAGGTTTCTTTCCCACTGTTCTTTCTCTGCTCTACCCTGCTGTTCACCCTGCAATAAATCTTGCTGTCATGGACCCAATCTGTGCCCATTTCCAGGGGGAAGGGAGCTGCACGTGTGGATTTAGAGCCTGTCACAGTGTGTGTTGGATGAACTCTCCAGCTGTGCCGAGGGAGCAGGTCCAGGCTCTGCAGCACCCTTGGGAAGGCTGAAAGCACCATCAGGGGATAGGGCTGGAGCTGCTGAGCTCCACCTGAGCCTGGATCACCTAAAAATATCTTGGTCCTGTGCCAACAGGGTGCTTGTGCCTGTGGGTGATAATTTCTGTGCAGAGAGGATGAAGTGCTAACCTCCCCTGAAAATGAGGGGCTCCATCAGGGAATGATGAATTCAGAATGGTGTAAGAAGAAAAAGGGAGACTTCCAAGGATCATTCCCTGTCCTCTTCCAGCTCCTCACCCATCATGTCTCTTCCCATGTTCATGGTAAACATTTGTGCACTCCAAGAAGACACCTTGACCCTGGGGGATGCTACAGAGCAGAGATCCATCCCTGTCCAACCCAGCTCAGCTCCAACAAGGATGAAAGTGGAGAACCTGTGACATTGCTGCCACCTCCTGTGTCCCTGGCACCTCTTCCTCTGCTGGTGTGAGCCATCATTAAATGTTCCCTCTGCTGGGGCTTGGCTCTCTGCTACCCTTCAGCTAGAATAAAGCCAGCTCTGCTCTGCCCAGTCATTCTTAGAAAAGAAGACGTGATTTGATCTTGTTTTAGATGCAGACATTCAGTTTATTAATAATTATGTGAGCTGCAGCAGCAAGGACTAGACCTAATTCCCATGAATGGCAAGCTCATTGAAAAAAATGGCCCAGTTTGGGGATGAATCACCTTTTCTGTATCAGTGGGGAGCTTCAGATAAAACGTGTTACTGATGCTGATTCTGCTCTCACTGAGCTCCAGCTCCTAATGGAGATCAAAGATCCCATTAGACAGATTTGATGAAGAGACAGTCCCTCATTATAGAGTTTGAACGAGCTGAACAAAAGCCATAAACAAAACCCAGGGCCTGCTCCTTCTCTTGGCACAGAACCTGGCTGTCCCTCTGACGCAGCCTGTGCTCCTCTGAAACATCCCAAGTAAAGGTTTTATAAACTCATTTCCAGAGTTCACTGGAGTTCTAACGAATCTGTCCTGCCCTCTGACATGAGAGAAGGAATGCAGGAATGGTTCATTAGTTTAAATTAAAAATAAACAAACAGGAAGAAAATGCTCTGAGAAGAAGTCATCAAGGCACTGAGGCTGTGAATGTAATTTAAATAATGAACTTCTATGGGACACAAGTGAGAATTCAAGTATTGGAATATCTTGGCCTTTGGGGGTTTGGGGTTGGGTTTTTTTTGGCTTGCCCAGGGACATCAGCTGTGCTGTGCCAGGAGAAAGATGCTCAAAAGGAGCAGGAGTAGGAGCAAAGCATAGGACAGGAGTTCACCAGAGTCTCCAGTTCAAGCAGTTCTGTTGTTGCTGACTTCCAGAAAAGATTTACACCTCGTGCCATCCAAGCAGCCAAGTCATCTTCCCAGCAGCATTAGTGCAGCCCACGACAGCTGGGGAGCTCTCTGCCAACCCAAGACATCATCTCCAGTACTTTTCCTGTCCTCTCTTGGCCTCTGTGTAATTATATAAATCTTTTGCCATGCCTTGAGGTCCCATACTACAGGGATCTCCTCAGATTAGATTAACAGACCCCATACACCAAACCAGCTAAAAATCAAAGTTTGAATTTCCATGGCAAACATATTTCAAAGCTTGGTGTCATTCTGTTCTGCAGCTCCACATTTAATCAATATTCCTGAAAAAAAAAAAAAAACAAAAAACAACATATTTAAAAGTCAACTTCAGTCTATTGGCTGAATTCTCATCAACGGGAGTTTAGCCTGATGCACTTCACAGTTAATCTGTGGGGTGTTTTAGCTGTCTGCTGGCTTTGTCTCCTCTTGATGACTGGAGATGTCTCTCCCTGGAGAGGAAAGTCCTCACCATTTCCCAGCTCCTGCTGTTCTGTTCCTACCCGGAGAGAATGAAACAGAGAGAAATTCAGGGCAAGATGCCTCCAATTTGTTCCCCAAGTGCAGCCCTGTGGCTGCAGCCTCAATCAGCTTCACACTAAACACTTTAGTTAATTGGCAACAAATTGGGAGGTATGAGCTGATTGCAATAAATATTTTATTAATTTTAAAAAACAAAAGGTCGCATCCCTTCTGGCCCAGTTTGATTGTGCACAGTCACAGGTATTAATGTGTAATTGCCACATCAGCTGGCACTCGTGGGCTCAGAAGGAGCTCGTTATGGGAAATAGTTATGCATGTATCCTCAGCAGGTGTCAATCAGCATCCTGCCATTGAGATCAATGGAGCCAGGCTTATTTATAGAGTTAAAGCTCCAGCAGCTCACCTGCAAAATAAACCCCGGAGTGCATCCTCACATATAAGAATAGATTTTTCTCTGCAATTTTTGTTTACATAACAATGCCATTTTCTCCGTACCTCTATCTTGTCTATGTGCAGAAGCAAGTTGATTTGGTTTTGGGTTTTTCTGGGTTTTTTTTCTTCAGTAAACTTGGCCGAAATACAAATACTCAAACCCAGTGATGCTGTAGTTACCCACAGCCCATGTTGGTTGGGTTTGGGGGGTGTGCTGCAGGTGTAAGCCCTGAGCTGCTGCAGTTGTGCAGTTCTCATCTCCACCCCACCCCAGCAGCACCGGGAATGCTCCAGACCAGCCTTTGGGAACCCTTGTTCTGCCCTTCCCGTCTCCACTTGGAGGTGTCAGTGATAAAATCCAGTGTGGTGTGTGGCACAGCAATGACACGAAGTGGCTGAATTATTCATGGGGAATAAATTAGCCATGAGCAGAGCCCGTTCCTGGCTCGGGAGGATTTTGTGAGGTGTCTCTGAGCTGCTGGAGCCAAGAGCAGCCCCAGAGAACTCCACAGAGCTGTGCCGAGGGAAAGCTGGTACCAGAAACAGCCCCACAACTGGCAGGCACCCACTGCAGGCCGGTATTTCATTAGCAAATGGGATTTTCATGGAAATCTTGCAAAGGAAATCGCTGATTTCCATAACATTTTTGATGGGAAAAAGTCAAAATAAAGTGCTTCTGTCTCATTTTGATAAGGAAAAAACATCATCTCCTCAGCTGAATCGATTCAATTCTTTACTTTTCTGCAGGATTCAGATGTTCTCACAATTTAGAGACAAAGAACCACAATAATATTGAATATTTGTTCTACTTTTTTTGGAACATGCCCGTTCTATGGTGGAAAAGGTAAACCATCTTTCTTCTCTTTGCTTTTTATTTTGAGGGTTTTCTGTAGAACAAAAATTCCTCTTCAATGACCGATTTGTTGTGTGGATGGGATGAATAATTTTTCAGGCTGTATTTTCCTCACAAGCTGTTTACTTTGATTACTTACTAGTCATTCTGTGGGATATTTGAGCTGTCACCGAAGTCGTTTTGGCTTTCTTTCTGCTCCTAGAACAGAGGACAAACTGTTTAAACAGAAAAATTATGAACAGCAACTAAAGAAATGTAAATAATTCATAAATACTTGTTTCTGCTCATCCTGGGGCCATGCACAGCACAGCTCCACAAACAGAAACCTGTTGGTGCAGTGATGCTCCCAGCCCCTTCTCCATCTCTCTTTGCAAACAGCAGCATAAAAGCAGAGCAAACAGTTGCAACCAGCTGAACTGAAAGGGGCAAGATAAGGCACAGCAATAAATGTCTTTCCATCCCAAAGAAATGGGATTAGCCTGCTCTCATTAGTGTTTGATTTGATAAAGAGTTCAGTGGCAGGGCTCAGGACTCGCAGCAGGGTGATCTGCCAAGTCACATAAGGCAATGTCATGTGGCTTGATGAATTTAAATTCATCATCCTGCTTTAAAATGTGGTGGTTTCTCCTCATTTTTTCAGGTCTGCAGGTGAGATGTTTTATCAGTACACTCTGGGGTGCCAGGATCCCTGAGGCAAAGGTGCAGACAGGTGACATCATAAATAAGGGGCTTGACTGAAGGTAAAAAATAGCTGAAGATGATGAAAGAAAACAATGAAAAATCTTCAGCTAAAATACCCATTCTGGTATTTAAGGAATAAAGTGAATAAATATTGATTTAAATGACTGAAACAGCTCCTCAGGGCAGGAGGAGTGGAGCCAGCTGGGGCCGTGGGTATGTGGGGCAGGGGAGGAGCAAGCTGGGCTCATGGCAAGGATCCCTGTGGGATCAGAAGTGGTCAGCTCATGCCAAGGAAAGGTGAAACAACCCAACCACCCCGCTGTCCAGCATGTCCCTGGGAGATTAATGCCTGCAGTGGTGGTAAACACTTCCCAGGGATGCATGTCTCCATCTGAGCTTCCAGGACCATTACATTTGTCCAAGAAACAGAGTGAGACCTTTCCTTTGGCAGCTCCTCCACCTTTCCCATGGTGGCACCTCTGATGCAGAGACAAATCACTGCACAGCCAACAGCCAGCAGCTGCTCCAGGCTCCCAGACCTCATCCCACCCTGCACAGATCCAGCTCCAGGCACTGAGCAGGGTCTGCTGGAGGTGGGACCTGTGCTCCACCAGAAAGGTGCTCCAAGGGTGGCTCCAGGAGGTGTGCGTGGAGTCCTCAGCCTTTCATTCAAACACATACTTGAGTAAATAAATAACAAAAAGTATTTCACACTTTTCCATTTGGCAGGGGGCTGTTTCTCCCATCATTGCAAGCTCCATGTTGTCAACTGAAAAAACGGGCAATAATAGGTGGATGAGAGTGGATAGGTTTGAGCAACGCCCTGGAGAGAGCTCCCCAAGAGACCACAGATGTATTATTTACCTCTTAGAAGGCACAAATTTACTGTTGGCTCCCTCGTGACTCTTTTCTCCCTTCATTTTTCTTTTTTCCACCAGCACAGACAGTTGCTGTACTTGTCTTCTCCTCAGCAAAGGGCCTTTATTTATATAAACAAGGAGGGGAAGAGAAATGGGTGGCAAGAGTGCCAGGACTTTCTCATACCATCAGTCCAGGTCTCTGCAATGTTTTATGGTAGGACAGAATAAAAAAAAAAACCCACAAACCAAACCAATCACGGGCAAACATCATTCTCCACCACTTTTCCAGCAGAGGGAATTTCCAGGGTCAAAGCTGTGTGGATGAGCTTTTCCAGCAGCCCCTGACGTCACCTTGCAGGGAGCAGCCAAGTCCCCTCACTCCTCAATCCCTCTTTGTGCTTCCCCCAGCCTAATTAAGTTACTTAATTGCACTTGGTGGCTATGCTGTGGGAGCAAAGCTCTGCCCCAGCAATGTTAACGAGCCTGGGTGAGGAGTTGAAGCCCCCAGTAATGTGGGGTTTGCTGGCAGGGTCAGCCCCAGGTTCAAGTCCCTCTTCTCACAGCTCAGGTCTGGCTCTGAGCCCCTCTCACAAACCACAGCCTGACCACAGCACCTGTAGGAGCTGAATTGTGCCTCGAGCTTTGCCCTCTGAAATATTTTTAACAGCAATGATTTTGGTTTTCCCTGAATTGACTCTTCTCGGGACACGTCTCCAGCACGGGGGAAGAAGGGAGTTCATTGCAGCTAACCTCTCTCCTCCTGCTGCCAAGAAATGCTCCCGGTGCCCAGCAGCTCCTGCATCCCACAGGATCAATTCTGCAGATTTAATTGATGGCTCCTTCACCAAGCCTTTCTTCCCTCAGTAAATTCACTTCCCCGCGTCCCGCATTAGCATGGTCAAGTGAACTCTTTTGCAATCAATGACCAAGGGTGAGGAAGTTTTCCTGAGAAAATGATTGTGTTAGCAAACTTGGAGAGTTTGCTGCTGGGGCAGACTGGGAGGGCTGAAAGGAAAAGCACTCAGCTTCTCCTGGGCTGTTTTATTCCTATACTTTTTGTGTACTTTGCATAATAATGCAATAGAGTTGACAAAAGATTTATTCCTGGCGCCTATAAAATGACACAACACAATGAGTTTTAAATGGAGAGAAAAAAAAAAATCCAGGAGAAAAGGTAAATAAGTGGGCTCTTCTTAAAGTCTGTAAATGTTATGGACAGAAATTCAATTAGTGCCAGGGAAGCTGCAGAAGCATTCATTTTTCCTTACTTTTTTTCAAGCCTTTTAATGTCCAGGCAACAGGGCTTATTTAAAAGATAAGTTTGTGCCTGTGCACGGGCATGAAGGCACATCCAGGCAATGTACATCTGTGTGTGTAAAGTCATCTCTGTTCTTCTCCCTTCCACCCAGGCACAGCTGGGCTGTTTGATGATGGAGCACCACTTGTTGAAGTAGAAATATTTTTATAGATTATGTGTAATCTTAAACTGGTGGTGCTCAGCCATGGCCTATAGTGGGTGAATGGAGTTTATATAAATCAATAAGTCTCAGAGAGCACATTTTGCTCTGGAGCACATGTTTGGACTGAGAAGGAGCTGTTTATACGAGCGCTGGGCAGCCAAGCCTTTTACAGCTCACCTTGCATTTTAAGGCCTTATCACATTCTCACCCTGAGCTCCAAGTCCCCAGAGAAGACTTCACACATGTGTTTATCCTTTTGGAAAGTATTTTTAAGGCTTTCCCTTGCCTACCTGATGGTAGATCCTCTCAGTGCAGAGCACCATCAGCCCCCAAGCAGCCTCTCTGTGCCAGGGATGCTGCTGGGATGTGCTTACCACGCCAAGCCTTGCCCACACCCATCTTTACTGCCTTTCCACTTCCTACAGAGATTAAAAACCATAAACCAGCAATCTTGCCTTACTCCTGCTGTCAGCAGGGGCTGGCTGGAGGGTTTTGCAGAGCTGTAACCACTCATCAGCTGAGCAGGGAGAGGGAGATGCCACACCACCCCCGGCACAGCCAAGCACTGAGGTGCCTTCTTGGGGTGTTTCCTTCTGCACAGGGACTTCTCCAGGATGTGGTGCTTGGAAAAGAAGCCATGGAAAAGCTGTCTTGTTGCCTGTATCATGGAGTCACAGAATGGTTTGGTTGGAAGAGACATAAAGCTCATCTCATTCCACTGTCCCAGGCTGCTCCCAGCCCTGTCCAGCCTAGCCTCGGGCACCTCCAGGGATCCAGGGGCAGCCACAGCTGCTCTGGGAAATACACACACTTAGCCTCAGCACTTCTTGGAACACACATTGGACTGCACACAGGGTGATCTGGGGGCTGTGGCCACTGGGACACTCACCAAGGCCAATAAAATGCTCGGGCATCCCAAGTGTTGTTTTTTC